>NC_068297.1:34344457-34944457 GCF_025860055.1 Xyrauchen texanus | reverse complement strand
AAATGTGATGATTTTTTATACCAGCTTCAATACCACAAGTAAAGTTAAGTCATATTTTATTTGTATACCTCTTTTCACAACACATCTTTTGAAAGCGGATTTACAGGAAATCATGCATTAATAAAACGCACCAAAAATTCAAGTAATATCTATAATGTCTTAGAGTGATCAGTGATCATTGTGTAGTTTGATTAAATGCGATTATGATAAATATAAGTAATTGAATAATAATTGTATTTAGAAACCCAGTGAGCAAGCTGAAGGCGACTGTGGCAAGGAACACAAAACTCCATAAGATGTTGGTTAATGGAGAAAAATAACCTCGGGAGAAACCATGCTCACTGTTGGGGCCAGTTACTCTCTGGCTAACAGCATGAATATAACCAATATTACTTAAGTGGAGTTAAACTAAGTAAGTGTTAAGGGCCAGTGTTTAAACAAAGATTTGGTAAGAACTGTAAGTTTAATTACTAATGTCTTTAAAGTTCATCCTGGATAAACTGCAGAAGTTCACATATATGCATTGTCCTTTGTTAGTTGACTGATGAAAGCTTTTGTTGGCAATTTATTATGTATTCTATTTTAAGAGTGTTGTCCATCATTAGACCAAGGAGATGCAGGCCATGATCAGTGATAATTGAACCCATTGTTTTTCTTTTTACTAACCAGATCTTCTTCGGCAGTGTAATTTCAAACTGTTTGATATTTATTTTATTTTTTCATAAAAAATTTCCTTTTTCTCGCAGTCACTTGAATAAGAGTGCATATTCTATCCCTCTATCACATGCGCAACAAGTGCGGGGCAGTGGTGGCTCAGTGGTTGAGGCTCAGGGTTACTGACCAGAAGGTGGGGGGTTCAAGCCCCAGCACCACCAAGATGCCACTGTTGGGCCCTTGAGCAAGGCACTTAACTCCAGGTTGCTCCAGGGGGATTGTCCCTGTAATAAGTGCACTTTATGTCGCTTTGGATAAAAGAGTCTGCCAAATGCATCAATGTCTAAATGGCAAATTAACTTAAAAAATTGTAATAAAACCAACAGCAATATACAGATATGAACAGGTATTAATAGATAATTTATTTTGTGTACATACATAAGAATTATAATGAACATTTTTCAATGGCAAACACCCCTCCCACCCCTAAGCATAAACTTTCTCACAGTGGAAATTGTAAGCTGTCTCGAACTCAGCCTTTGATCTGTGTGTGTCTGTGTAAGTGTATGTGTGAGATCATGTTTTGTGTGTGCTAAGTATTTTTGTCTCACCCTTTCATTTGTGTGTGTGTTTGTGTGTGTGTGTGTGTTTGTGTGTGTGTGTGTGTGTGTGTGTGTGTGGGCGGGCAGGCAGGCAGGCAGGCTTGGGTGGTTACAAACTGGTAATTACAAGGGTATTACACTATAAATGTCATATATGAGGACATTTCTAGTGTCCCCATAATTCAAATCGCTTCACAAAAACACACTAAACAATGCTTTTTTGAACATGTAAAAATGCAGAATTTTTTTGTGAGGGTTAGGTTTAGGGGTAGGGGATAGAATCTATAGGTGTGTGTGTGTGTGTGTGTGTGTGTGTGTGTGTGTGTGTGTGTGTGTGTGTGTGTGTGTGTGTGTGTGTGTGTGTGCGCGGATATAAAATGTAGGAAAAGTCACCAAAACCTTATGCTGCTGAGATGAAGGAAACCATGTTTTCTTAAAGAAGCAAAGTTCAAAAGGGGCCATTTTTGACCCCAACACTATATGGGGGTTAAAGTCACTCTGTGGAAAGGATGCGTGGTCACCTAAAATAAGCAGATATTAGATCTTCTACTTACATTAAAACTGTGGACAGTTTGCCACTTCCTTTGGTGATTGATAGCCTGAACACATGGGCAGGTGAATGCTCTGACATCGCGATCCGCATATATTTTCTCCCTTTAATTTATCCAAATTAAACATTAAACATGATTGTCACTAGAGGGCGAGATGCGACTGTCGTATCCGGAGGTCGGAGCCGGTCATTTTCAACTGTCAGTCATTGATGCTCTATCAGTTTGGGCATACCAAGATGGCAGCTCAAACACATCCAGTGACTTCACCTGGCAGTTTACCGTCATGTCAGCGATCTAGTTATATAACATATACAACCTTAGTGTAAAGTGTATTGTTAAATCAATATCCTAAACATCAACTGTGGTTTTAAAATTTGTTGTGGGTTTATTGGGTGTCCAGGTGTAACGCTTGGACCGGATAACTCGAGAGAAATCGAGGGAAGAAAGAGCTTGAAGGCTGAAAGGCTGTATCACGCACATTTAATGATAAGTGCACAGGCAATGCAATCCTCTCATACATGAGAGCTACTCTTCCTTAGCGTCACAAAACTTATAAAATATACAGAAAAAAAGGGTAGAGCACGTCTAGCATCTACAATGTCCTCATCTCATCTCCAACTATGTCATCCCGCATAGTACACGTCATGAGTGACGTAACATCTCTCTTAAAGGGCACACTGCCCCATAATGTGACAAACATGAACACACAGCAACGATCGTTACAGTTTCCCCCTGCAAGAAAAGGCTGTCCCCAGCCGAACAACATAAGCACATAACTCATGTCAAGCTCATGTCAGCATGAGCAACACATTACACAGTATACCCTCCAAAAGCATGCTCATAGAAAACAAAAAAACCTGTGACAATATACCATATGTGCAAAATACAATTTTCCTTTTTCTTTTGAACATAACATGAACTTAGGAACCACCTTCAAATGTACATGTTTATATTTCCTCCTTGTACAAAACATTTCAGAAGATACATTTCAAACCATCAAACTCAATATTACTTAAAGTCCAATCTGTCAGTATGATAGTCATTAGTCCATCCACTGTTTGACCAACCAGAAGTAATTCTAGGGGCTAACCTAGGTCTGAGGTTGTAACAAGAATTCTCTGGAGCAAGGTTAAAGTCAGGGAGGTATGTAATACCTATAGACTCACTAACGTCATTGTCATGAACTGTGTCAGTGAAGTCGTCACAATCAAAGTTCTCATCGGGTAGAGCAGTGTATGACTCTTGAGATATGTCCCCATTCAAGTGAGTTGTTTGCTAACATTCATCAGATGCATCAAAGGGCGTTTCAGATGCAAACTGAGGCACATTCATCACGTTATTGTCACACAAGTTTCGAGTGTGTAAAGGCTGCATATTTACAACATGAAAGACTCCAGCATCCTCACCAGTGTTCAACTTTGTAAGCCTACAGTTCACGTCAGACAAAACTTTACTGACACGGTATGGACCAGAATACAAGGGTGCTAGTTTAGCGGTAAAGTTGGCTAAAGCGTCTGATTTGGGGTGAGTTCTCACTCTGACAAGGTCACCAACGTTTTAAGAAGCTGATCTGCGCCTCTTATCATAGTGCAGCTTTATTTTTTCGTGACCAGCGTCCAGAGCCAACTTGGCATGATCATGCGCTTCTTTCAGCGACAACCTCAAGCGTTCAGAGTATGGGATTTCAGTCTCCTCCATCCCAACCCAGGCTGGTTGAGTGACCAGATCTAGTGAAGTGTCCAACTCTCTCCCATATAACATCATGGCCGGAGTTTCACCCGTGCTTTCATGAGGTGCAGTCCTTAGTGCAAAGCAAATTTGTGGGATATATCTGTCCCAGGAGGTGTGTTTCTCATCCACGTACGCTCTAATTGCTGTTATGAGAGTACGGTTCACCCTCTCTGTTGCATTAGTCTGCGGGTGATATGCAGTAGTCAGTCGATGTTCAGTTCCCAAGGCAGTAAGCATCTGTCCAAACAGTTCACTCACAAAAGGGGAACCTCTATCCGAAATAAAGTAAGTGGGGGCCCCGTGACGGGAGAAAACTTCACTCAGTAGTTTGCTGGCAGCTACTTGAGCCGTGGCTTCTCGTACAGCAACTATCTCGACCCACTTTGAAAAGTAGTCAACAAACACCAAGATGTGAGCATTCCCTCTGGATGTACAAGGTAGAGGGCCAACAAAATCAACACCCACATACTCCCAAGGCTTCTGAGGCCGAATTGGAACCATCAGACCGGAAGGCTTTCTTTGGCTTGGTTTCGTCAGTTGGCAAACTGTACAGGATGTCACATATTTTTTTACTTCTGATGCCATTTTGGGCCAGAAGAATCTCATTCTCAGTCGGGCTAAAGTTTTAGTAATTCCCAGATGACCTGCGGTAGGATGATCATGATAATACTTTAGCAAGGTACCTTTGAGCGACTCTGGAGCGTACAACTTCAACTCTTTCAAAGGGTGGATACCGCAAGCATTTTTTTATCATTGAAGTATAACAGACCATCCTGAATGGAGTACTCGGAGCATATATCAGTGTCATCTTTTTCAAGCGCAGCCTCCATTTTACGGAGGATTTCACCTGTGACTGGATCATCCAGTTGGAGCTGTCTGATATGAGAATGATCTGTAAGAGTCACAGAAGAGAGTGTTCGGAGATCAAGACCACCAATCACAGCGTAATCAGGGAGTATATCCATCGGCGACTCCTCAACATCTAGTGGGTTTCTAGACAAGGCATCAGGCACTTTGTTTCGATCACCAGGCTTGTGAACAATGTCGAAATCGAAATCCTGAAGGCGGAGAGACCAACGAGCGAGACGTCCAGTGGGATTCGGACGGGACATTAACCACTGAAGTCCACTGTGGTCAGTGAAGATAGTGACGTGGAGGCCCTCAACATAAGGTCTAAAGTGCTCAAGGGCCCAAATAACAGCAAGGCACTCCTTTTCAGGTGTGGAATAAGGCTTCTCGGCTTTATGCAAGGCTCGACTCGCGTAGGCCACAGCAACATCTCTACCATTTTCATCTTTCTGCATCAACGCAGCTCCCAGGCCCGCATCACAGGCATCCGCATGGATGAAAAATGGGAGATTGAAATCGGGAAAACTTAACACAGGCGCTGAAGTTAACTTTCCTTTTAGAGTGTCCATAGCATCCTGACAAGCACTGTCCCAGACGAAAGGTACGTCGGCTTTTGTGAGGTTGAAGAGTGGTTAGGGCAAGGCGGGCGTAGTCTTGCATAAATCTGCGGTAGTAACCAGTCAAGCCTAGGAACTGTCTCACTTGCTTCACGTTTACAGGTGGTTTAAAATCTGTTACGGCCTTCACTTTGCCTTCTTCCAGTAAGATGCCACTCGGACAGACCCGATACCCCAAAAAGGTAAGTTCACTGCGACAGAACTGGCATTTGGCTAGTTTAATGGACAATCCGGCTGACTGGAGCCTCGAAAACACTTCCTTCAGATCCACAAGATGCTGCTTGAAAGAGGGCGACGCCACAACAATGTCGTCCAGGTAAACCGCACAGGACTTATAGATGAGTCCCGCCAAAACGCTGTTCATAAGCCTTTGAAAGGTCGCCGGTGCATTGCACAAACCAAATGGAAGCACTCGGAACTGAAACAGTCCACAGTGAGAAACAAAAGCAGTCTTCTGTCTCGAGTCTTCTGCCATGGAGACTTGCCAGTAACCCCGAGCGAGGTCAATTGTCGTCAAGAATTTCCCACGTGATAGGAAGTCAAGGGACTCGTCAACTCTTGGTAATGGGTAAGGGTCTTTAGTAGTGAGCTGGTTTAACCCACGATAATCCACACAAAACCGTGGTTCACCACATTGTTTTTGTACCAGCACCACAGGAGCAGCCCAAGGACCCGTAGCCGGTTCAATAATGCCTTCATGTAACATTTTCTTTATCTGGTCCTCGATCAATCGCTTTTTAGCTGGCGAAGTACGATAAGGAGGAAGGTGAACAGGTTTAGCATTTCCCGTGTCAATGGAGTGCTCAGCTAGAGTGGTGTGGCCCAGATGACCGTCGAAGAGATCTGGAAAGCTTCCAATTAGGTCAGCCAACTGTTTTTTTTCAGCAGTACACAGACACGCTTCCTCAATTTTATCATGAAGTGCTGACGAAGGAACTTCCATGAACATTAAACTGTCATCCGACTCATGGTCTGCTCCGCTATCCAAATTCTCCATGAACAAAGGATTATCGCCCATTACAACAGTTCTAGATGGGACGTGAATGGAAATGGAAGCACGCAACATGAAGTCCATCCCTAGGACCAATGTAGAGGAAAGGCGTGGCACAATAGCAAACCGATGATAAAACCGCTGACCCATGAAGCCAAAAGCCAACCATGTAAGCCCCACTGGCTGGCATGCTCCACCATCTGCCAGTTGTATAGGGGGAGAAGTCCATGGCTGAACTCTACCCTTCAATCCGCCATGATTCTGAATAATGTCTGCCTGCACTGCAGAAAGTGATGCGCCAGTGTCAATTGTAGCATCCAGCACCTGGCCACGTAGGTTAACTTTAACAGTAAATGGGGTGCTCCAATAGGAAGAGGATGTGGGATCCTCCACATGACAAAGAACAGGTTGTGCAGGAACAGCGCAGTAAGTCAATTGAGGCGAATTTATTTGCTGGAGGGAGGATTGCCTCCGCGAATCATCCTCCCCCCTTTGTAGTTTCCCTGATGCGTGACAAAGGGGGTATTTTCACCTGTATCACAGCTGTCAAATCGGTCTCTGTCTCTTGTATCGGGAAAAGGTCCTGAACGCACATCAGGAGACTCGCTTCGTTGTCGTGAGCTCTTTCCTGGAAGTAGGTTGCAGTCTGGACATGTGCGTGAAGTGAAGCCAGGACATGAGCACTTGTAACAGTAAGTGTCTTTAACAAGCTTAGCTTTACTCTGCGCTGAAGTTGGGGAACAACCATTTGGTCCAATGACTACATGGAGCTCATGAGCTCTCAGAAGGAGGTCCATGACTGAGGAGACAGAAGTTCCATAGAGTGCAACTCTGTATTTTTCAAGGGCATGTTTAGTAATGAGGTTAATTTGTTCTCGCTCTGGCGGGGGTGTTTTTAGCTTCTTGAACTCACTTAGCATGTGGGCAACAAAGGTAGGTAGGGGCTCTTCAGGGCTCTGTATGCGATCTAAGATGCCTCTTAATATCTGCTCCTGACTGTTGGAAGGAAGAAAGACTGTCCTGAAGAAATCAGAGAACTGTGACCACGTGACAACATGAGTCAAGGACAGTGAACCATTTCTTTGGTTCCTTCGACAAGAATCGTGGCAGCTCTAGAAGAATTTGGGCATCAGTTAAGTCAAGCGAGGTTCTGTAAACATTTACTGATTGGAGCCAGTCCTCTGGGCTTACATGTCCATCACCAGTGAATACAGGTGGCTCGAGCCTTGACTGGTGCAGTACAGATGCAAGGATTCTACTGGTATTACTCACATAATCAACAGTACAACCCGTAACATTCACAATGTAACCCAGAAAATGTAAATTAACATTAAAATACACAGCATCAGTAGAATCTCAAACAAAATTTAGCAAACTGTGTAGAGAGAAAAAAAAAATAATGTCACCAAAACCATACAGATTAACCTTTTTTCAGTTATTATATTGTCCTTCAGTGTATTCAGGGCAAGAACACGCTGCCTCAGAGTGAATAGAAAGTTCTCAAAGTCACTCGACCTCGCAATTGAGTTCAAAAAGTTAGAAATCAGCCTGTTCACATCATAAAGTTCAGTTCACGATGGATTTGGAGAAAATAGAAAAACAAGAAAACAGTTCAACAATTGTCCGTTTGTTCCTTGCTCACAAATACAGTTCAGATGAAAGCGAACAGGCCGCACTGTCCGTTTGTGCACGAAACATATTCAATGTCCCCACACCCAAAGCAAAAAGATGCAAAAAAAAAAAATTAATATATATATATATATTTCTACTGAAATTTCCACAAAAATTACGAGCAAAAATGTCAATCCGCGTTTGGGAACAGTTAGGAAGAGGAAAAAAAAACGTAGCACACGGTTATTTCGATGAGGGAAAAAAACAAATACAATCAGACTGAAGTGTAAAATTTTCCGCTCACACAGCATAGCACGCGATCCGTGCACCTGTCGTCCATCATTAGCGAGCTAATCTCACCAGTCTCTGTCGTACCAGACGGATCGTTCCAACGACCGGAGATGTAGAAATACCAGTGTAGTAACTTTCTCCAAAAGAGGACAGGAAAACAGGTCTCCGGCACAAGGTAAGCCTTTTTTTATTGTCTTTTATAACGTGTACACACACACACACACATCAACACAGAAACGCTGGGTTGCTGTAGGTCGGTCTTCCTCTGCTCTGTGGCTGCTGGCTTTTTATCCGCTCTCCTCGCTCTACTGCAATTAGAGACAGGTGTTAGACATAATTTAGCTCAGGTGTGAGCGCCCTTACCGCTTTTCTCTCCCGGACGGGCGCTTGACCATGCCCCCGCTGCCACAACCAGGTTCCACGTAGATGACGGATCCAGCTTCAAGTTGTTCGGGCGCCAATTGTAACGCTTGGACCGGATAACTCGAGAGTAATCGAGGGAAGAAAGAGCTTGAAGGCTGAATGTGTATCACGCACATTTAATGATAAGTGCACAGGCAATGCAATCCTCTCATACATGAGAGCTACTCTTCCTTAGCGTCACAAAACGTATAAAATATACAGAAAAAAAGGGTAGAGCACGTCTAGCATCTACAATGTCCTCATCTCATCTCCAACTATGTCATCCCGCATAGTACACGTCATGAGTGACGTAACATCTCTCTTAAAGGGCACACTGCCCCATAATGTGACAAACATGAACACACAGCAACGATCGTTACACAGGAAGAGTCAGAAATTACCAGCATGAAATTATGAGCCAGTCCGGTCCTGATGCCCTGTTTAATATTTTAAATGCAACTGCTCAATGATAATGTTGTCTTTACTTCACAATGGTGAATTTTAAAGGTACAGTATGTAAAAATAACTTTTTTTTTGCCAATGTTTGAATGGCTTGTAATGCAACTTTACACACAACTGATTTCCTGATAACTGGAAACATGCAGTTATCTCACCTATCTTCAAATCTGGAGACCACTATGAAGGAAGTAATTATAGACTGATAAGTATATTACCAGTACTGTCAAAGGTTATGGAGAAAACTATTATAGAGCAGCTGACAACACATTTAAATAACTGCAACCCTGCCTTAAATGACATGCAATTTGGCTTCAGGAAGAACTATTGCACAGAAACAGCCATTTTACACTTCACAGAAAAAGTAAGAACACAACTTGATAAGGGAGGAGCTGTTGCCGCTGTATTATTGGACTTGCGTAAAGCCTTTGATACAGTGAATCATAATGTCCTTATTTCCAGGCTTTCTTAATTAAATTTTTCAGCACAAACACTAGCATGGCTCTCATCTTACTTGTCAAAAAGGATGCAGTGTGTTAGAATTAAAGATCCACGCTCCAGTTATATTTCCTTTACTTTTTAGTCTTTATATTAATGATCTTCCACAACGCTGTCACAGAGTTGATATACAACTATATGCCGATGACATTGTTCTGTACACACATGCAAAAAATGCTCAGCTAGCAGCTAAGAAATTAACTCATGCCATGCAAGGTGTTGTTGAATGGCTTGAACAATCTTGTCTTACCTTGAATATTAACAAGACAAAAGGTATGTTCTTTTGTAAAACTAAGGGGCAGATTCAAACTGCCAACATCTTTATTAAAAATTAATCAATTGATATAGTTACTGAATATAAATATCTTGGCATAATTTTAGATTCGAATCTTAACTTCAAGAAGCACATCAAAAAAATGACAAAAAATATAACTTGGCAAACTTTAGACAGGTTAGATCGTCCCTCCCTATGGATGTAGCCAAAATATTTAAGCATGTTTAATTTTTTCACATATTTCATACTGCATTACCTGTTGGGGACAGGCCAGTGAATTTGCCATCAGACCTCTAAAATCATTATATAAGCAAGCTATAAAAATCCTTGATAAAAAGCCATTTCGGTACCACCATTGCAAGATCTTAGAGAAACAATTTATTGAGTTTTGAAAATGTTAGACTCTTTTCAAACTTTACTCTAGTGTATAAGATTCTACACGGCCTGGCCCCTGCATGTTTACTGGTTTTTGTTTGTAATCGCCTTGCAATTTCTGTAAAATCTACCAGAATAGCTTCTATTTTTGACTGTAACATACCTTTTTGCCATTCAACCTTTAGAAAATCTGCTTTTTCTTTTAAAGCCACTACACAGTGGAAAGCAATAACAGATGACATAAAGAGCTGCAGTTCCATTAAGAGTTTTAAATCACAACTGAAATCTTTTCTGAAGACCATTCAAATCTGTACCCATTGACACTGATGTTGTGCTGACAAAATGCGTTTTGTGTGTGTATGGGGTAGGGGTGTGTTATTTGTTTGTTTGTCTGCAAATGTAAATTAGCCTGTGGCAAACTCTGGTACAATGCATCAAATTGTAATATTTATTTTTAAAATTGTGCATAGTCCTTAATAAATAAAGAAAAAAAAAAGACAAGAGAACTTAAAAAAATGTGCCCTTCCCGGACTTCCTAGGTTGCCTGTAACTGATTTTCACACTAGATAATTTTATCTTAGAGATGGAATCCAGCAAAGTTCTCCCAGCACAACACCGACTCCTACATAAACTAACAAAAAACATTTATCTGCTGAATCCCATCTGGCTAAGCGGGAACATGATCGTGGTCGAGCAAAAACTAGAGTGAACATCTGCAGGGCATTTGATTCCTGAAGGGACCTTTGTTTCAGTTTTGGGGATCAAAACCGACCCTGAATTGGTGTTCTTCTTATTGGACAGGTAAGCTTACATAACTGTAGCATCTGGACCAATCAGACACACAATTATTAATTATTTAATGAATAAGCCAACAGATGTCTCAAGACTGTAACAATCAAAGGTCCAAGTAGGCCCAAGCAGACTCCGTTATGTCGGCTCCCCCACTGATCATTATCAAGCCTTTACACTGTCTTTGCTGACACTGGACCAGCAAAGAGTGGACCCCCAGTGACATTCCAAGTGGGGGGAGGTTAGCTGCATGCTAGAGCAGAAAGATTGATTCACTCCTTTCCCCCATAGAAAATGGACATAAAGCCCAGAACACAGACTTTTCTTCATTCATTTATTGTACCTTTCTCACTGGTCAAGCCAGACTCGAGTGGAGGGACCTCCAGCAGAAGTTAAAAGACACTTCCCGCCTCTTACTCAGTCTCTTTCCCCTGAAACCGTTAGTGTTGACCCAGATTACAAATCACTGGTGTTGGTTGCTATGGCATTGAAAGTTCATGGGAAGTCCTAAAGAGACTCTTCCGGGGCAACTAACCGCACATACCTGCCGACGCCATATTTTCAACAAAGTACAGCACCACTAAACTAACCAGTTACTGAATTTTCATTGAAACCCCTAAATATGCTACATGACTGCAAAGCATTTGAAATATAGTGCCATAAGGATTTATCTGTGCAATTTTAGCTAACTTGATATTGCCTGCAATATGTCAGCATTAGCAAGCTACCTTGCTTTGTAACTTTCAAATAAATTCAACGATATTCTCTTTATACTAAATGTCAGGCATACAGGATAAATGTAAGCAAATACGCTGGTTTCTTGACCGTAGTACAACATAGGGCATACAAAACATACAATAGTGCAACATGACAGTGCAGTGCAACAGTAAACTGTCTGGTATAGTTCGGTAGTATTTAGCTGTATGTGTTAATCATTATACTATGTTAGCTGATGAGTAGTTTTAGTTTAGTCTCACAGTTTGTAGTAAAACTATCATAAATGTGTAATTTTAATTACGCATCTGTCAGCATAATGCCGGTGAATCAAGTTCAGTTTTGGCCAATGCTCGCTCGCTCGCATCCCTGTGGAGTATGTGCACGAGAGTAAGCAGGAGCAACAGGTTGCTGGCTGCAGTTCACTTAATGGCCACAGGTGTCATTAATAACAAGGCTTTCTGAATCTTACATACTGCACATTTGAGGATTTAGTTTATATTTTAAATATTTAACATCCTAGTGCTTACTATATTGGTAATCTTATTTACAATAAGGTTGTATTTGATAACATGGGTAAATACATTAGGCATAATGAACAAATAATAAACAATGTTTACTGCATTTATATATATGTTGGTTAATGTTAATTAAGATAATACAATTGTTCATTGTTAGTTCATAGTGAATTTACTAATGTTAACATATTCAACTTTTAATTTGATAAATGTATTAGTAAATGTTGAAATTAACATTAACCAATATTGATAAATGCTTTAAAAGTATTGGTTATTGTTATTTCATGTTAACTAATGTAAACAAATACAACCTTTTGGTAAAGTGTTACCATGCTTGATGGTGCTTTATTGCATCTTTACTACTTGTGCACTCTCAGTAAATTCAGAAGTACCCTTCAAAATCAGTCATTTTTATCTGGAACCGGGCCTGGTCCCCCTTTTGTTTTATTGATGCATGCACTCTACTTGACATGAGGCCTGTACCATGAAGGTTGCTGAACGAAATTAGGGTTTCAGGATTGGTTTCAGGTTGACAAATTCAAACCAATCCAATCAGGTATAATTAGTACCATGATGCAACTCATCAACTTTCTCTGTCAACTCAGGCTTCGATTCTGACTTTAAGATTAGATTACCTGAGTGACATTTGCAGCACACAACCAATCGTGTGAGAGAACATGATTCACTTCTCGTGAGAGACTCAGTGGGATTTACCTCTCTACTGAAAGCTTTTATTCATTTAAATTCATTTAAACTGTACAAAAGACATAGTCTTAAAAGAAATGTAGAATTGATAAAATACACATGATTTACACAGTACATGGGATATCTTTAAAATTATGAAGCAATTAAAGACATTTAAACAAGAAAACAGTGGCTGGTAAGAGAGCTCAAGAGGACTGCTGCAAACAAATTCTTAATGTGATAAAAAAAAGTAAAACAGCTGGCATATAAGTGCGTAAGTGATTTAATCTAGGCCCACAACAAGAACACACAGTCTTATTAATTTTAAAATGTATTTAAAATATAAAAGCTTTTATATTTCATTGAATTGAAAACTTTATGTATAATTCAAACTATTACAAATAAATATAGGCTACTATTGATTACAAAATGAAAAGAGAGTATAAAGATGAGTATTTTCCCTAAGTTTATTTTCCTTTGTCAAAATCTACAAGTTGGTATATCAAAAAAGTGTTTTTAGACCATGGAATAGGGTACTTTATAAATATATATGGGATAATAGAAAACCTTAAAAAGTCTTAAATTCTTAAGTTGTCAAAAAGACTTTGAGGACTGGAATTCCCAAATTTAATCAATTATTATAAAGCTGCCCAAAATTCAACATATATTAATTTGGATGAACGTAAAATCTAAAGTGAAATGGCGGAAGATGGAAATTTATCAAATGGGGAACTTTTTAGTATATCCATGTTCCTACCCAAACAAAGCAACACATTTATATCAATAGATTATATTTGTATTAATAGCACTTTCATAAGTTGGTTAGAAATAAATAAAAATGGTAAAATTATGAAAGATATAGTTAATTTACAAGAAATTGCTAAAGATCCTGATTTCATGCCAAATAGATTAGATAATACATTTAAGTTTTGGGCAGACAGAGGTCGGAAAATATATCACCAACTGTTCAGTGATAAAGGAATGGATACCTTTTCAAATCAGCTTCCAAATTCACATTTATATTATTTACAGGTAAGAAGTTATTTATTAACAGAAGTTAAAGTAAAAGAAATAGATATATACAATACAAATAATACAATAAAATGTTGAGTGCATTTGAAAGAGATATACAGGACACTCTGAATTAAATTATATGTAGGTGGGAGGATGAATTAAAAATAAAAATAAAAATTAATCAACAAGAAATATTTTATAATACATTCCAGACTACTCAATCCAGCGTTTGGATGGAATATGCTTGGAAGATCAAATATAGATTTTTTTATAACCCCCCCTGTTATTCAAAGTAAGTATAATAGCATGGTAAAAGGGGATTGCTGGTGAAATTGTTGAGAAAAAAATTCTCATTACGGTCAAATTCTATATGAGTGCTCTAAATTGATAACTTATTTGAATGAAGTGATTAGACAGGTTAATTTATTATTTAACAGCACAATAGAAATACATCCAGAAAACCTTATTTTGGGTAAAATGTGATTGTTCTTAAGAAAAAAATTAAACGAACTATATTTAGGGTAATCATAATAGCAGCTTTGAAACAGACTGCAAAAAATTAAACCAGACTCCACAATTTCAAAGATGGAGAGAAACAATTTTGGAAACATACCAAATAACATTTACAATTAATAACTAGATAAAACTTTTTGTCAAGACAAACTTTATGTTGGCTTGAGAAAGAATAGCCTGAAAGTTTGAAGTAGTTACAAGTTTTTTTGTCAAGACAAACTTTATGTTGGCTTGAGAAAGAATAGCCTGAAAGTTTGAAGTAGTTACAAGTTTTAGTAGTTTTGAAAGTTCAAAGTTTAAAGATTATAAAACCAGATAGATAGATAGATAGATAGAAATATATGCTGTAGAAATTTTTTTATTTGTCATTTATATTATGAATTCATGACACTAATGTGCTAACATGCTACAGGTGGCCATAATATGCACTGGTTACACTCTGTTATTGTTATTTATGATGACCCTGAAACCAATGCAATGGTGAGTGCATAAAAGTGTTAATGTGCAGAATAAAGATTTACAAAATTATGATAGAAGCATGTCTTTCTTTAGATAAATGTGTGAATGGCGTTTGCTGCAGATGACATGAATGAATGGGCACTTGAGAGAATTTGAGAAGATTTGATACCTTTTGGGGCTACCATGGCTCCAGTGGTTTCCGAGCTACCTTCAGAGAAGACCACTTTCTTCCCAGCCTTGGTGGTCCTGGAGACTTCCATCCTCGAGCCTCCCATTCTCGAGCCTCCCATGGCTCCATCCCTCGAGATTTCATGGCTCCACCCCTTGAGCCTCCCATGGCTCTGCCTTCCTTCAACGAGCCTCCCACAGCTGTGCTAACGGCCGTCCGGAAGCAGAGGAGGAGAAGAAGGGCTCCTACTCCCCATTCATTGCCATTGTTCACAGCCAAGGAGTCCGTTCCTCTATCACTGCCGATGCTCACGACAACGGTGGTCATTCCCCAATCACTGCCAGTGTTCTCGACAAAATAGGTCATTCACAGAGTCTTCCACGACTCTGCCCGCTCCTCCAGAGACTCTGCCTGCCCTTCCAGTGACAACTCCTCCAGCGGTTCCATGCGTTCTCCCAGAGACGACGACTCCATTGGTTACATCCGCTCTCCCAGAGACTCCTCCTCCAGAGGTTCTGTCCTCTCTCCCAGAGACTCCTTTTACAGCGTCTCCGCCCTCTCCTCCTCCAGCTGCTCCACCTCAGAATCAGAATTCGAATTGACTTTATTGCCATGGAAGTTTTCACATACAAGAAATCTGCCTTGGTGTTTGATACATACAATAACAATAAACATGGTAAGATAAATTATAAACTATATTTAAGATGCAATATATATATATATATATATATATATATATATATATATATATATATATATACACTCACCTAAAGGATTATTAGGAACACCATACTAATACTGTTTTTGACCCTCTTTCGCCTTCAGAACTGCCTTAGTTCTACATGGCATTGATTCAACAAGGTGCTGAAAGCATTCTTTAGAAATGTTGGCCCATATTGATAGGATAGCATCTTGCAGTTGATGGAGATTTGTGGGATGCACATCCAGGGCACGAAGCTCCCGTTCCACCACATCCCAAAGATGCTCTATTGGGTTGAGATCTGGTGACTGTGGGGGCCATTTTAGTACAGTGAACTCATTGTCATGTTCAAGAAACCAATTTGAAATGATTCGAGCTTTGTGACATGGTGCATTATCCTGCTGGAAGTAGCCATCAGAGGATGGGTACATGGTGGCCATAAAGGGATGGACATGGTCAGAAACAATGCTCAGGTAGGCCGTGGCATTTAAACGATGTCCAATTGGCACTAAGGGGCCTAAAGTGTGCCAAGAAAACATTCCCCACACCATTACACCACCACCAGCCTGCACAGTGGTAACAAGGCATGATGGATCCATGTTCTCATTCTGTTTACGCCAAATTCTGACTCTACCATCTGAATGTCTCAACAGAAATCGAGACTCATCAGACCAGGCAACATTTTTCCAGTCTTCAACTGTCCAATTTTGGTGAGCTCTTGCAAATTGTAGCCTCTTTTTCCTATTTGTAGTGGAGATGAGTGGTACCCGGTGGGGTCTTCTGCTGTTGTAGCCCATCCGTCTCAAGGTTGTGCGTGTTGTGGCTTCACAAATGCTTTGCTGCATACCTCGGTTGTAAAGAGTGGTTATTTCAGGCAAAGTTGCTCTTCTATCAGCTTGAATCAGTCGGCCCATTCTCCTCTGACCTCTAGCATCAACAAGGCATTTTCGCCCACAGGACTGCCGCATACTGGATGTTTTTCCCTTTTCACACCATTCTTTGTAAACCCTAGAAATGGTTGTGCTTGAAAATCCCAGTAACTGAGCAGATTGTGAAATACTCAGACCGGCCCGTCTGACACCAACAGCCATGCCACGCTCAAAATTGCTTAAATCACCTTTCTTTCCCATTCTGACATTCAGTTTGAAGTTCAGGAGATTGTCTTGACCAGGACAACACCCCTAAATGCATTGAAGCAACTGCCATGTGATTGGTTGATTAGATAATTGCATTAATGAGAAATTGAACAGGTGTTCCTAATAATCCTTTAGGTGAGTGTATATATAGAATAAGTAAACTTACTGGTTTTAATAAAGGAGCGGTACAACATGTGCAGGGATGTGCAGAATATGAACCATAGAATGTGCAAATGTTCACAGTTGTTCACAGTTCACAGAAAAGTTCACAGTATTAGTATAATAAAAAGTGCAATAGACCAGATAAATATTCTTTAAGTTAGGAGGGGAGTGTCTCAAAGATATTTTTTCCTGGGTGGGAGGGGTCGTCCACAAACTTTTCTGCCCACCTCAGGGTCCTGGAGGCATACAGGTCCTGGAGGGATTGCAGATTGCAGCCAATCACCTTCTCAGCAGAACGAATGACACACTACATTCTGCTTTTGTCGTTGACAGTGGCAGCAACATACCAGATGGTGATGGAGGAGGTGATAATGGACTCAATGATGGAGAGTAGAAGTGCACCATCATTGTCTTCGGCAGCTGAAGAAGTTCAACAAATTGCTTTTTTAATTAGAGTTGATGTTCAGCTCCCACTTTGGAGTCATAGGAAAGGGAATTAGCTGCTAACCCACCAAGACAGATTTGGAATGCCTTTGGGAAAAGTTGGAAGACTTTTCCAAGTTTTGAGCTGGCAAAACAATGTCTGATTTGTTGGAATTCCTGAGAACGAAGAAGGCAGAGATATGGGGAAATTTCTAGACGAGCTCTTCCTCACCATAAGCTGGAAATCGAGCAAGCTCATAGGGTCCCGGCTCCGAGATCCATGGAGGGAGACAGGCCTCGATCAATTCTGGCCAAATTTCTGAGATCATCCAATAAAGATCTCATGTTGCGTGAGGCGAGGAGTAAAGAAAGGATTTTTTGAAGAATCACATCATTTTCTTGTTCCCAGACTTTCCAAATTTGACGAGAGAAACGTGATTGATTCAAGGAATGGAAGAAACTCATACATCAATGGAAGGTCGCTTTTGCACTGATGTTTCCGGCCAAACTGAGAATAGATAGTTAGGGTGGCTGCAAAGTATTTACATGCCCACAGTAAGCCATTTGGTGATTTTCATGGTGCTCCCAAGTGAGCGTGTCTCGCTGAACATACACTTGACCTTCCGAGGAAACTGGTTTTGTTTCTTTTTGTGCTGGGTCCGCCTATTGGCTGGAGTTTGTTTTGTGGAATAACCCTCCTTTGGGCTTATGGATGAATCTGAATGTTCCTTGTGTTTATGCCTCCTACTGGCTGCAGTTTGTTTTGGTTTAGGTCATCTGGTGCACTCATGAACAACTGAACATTTGTTTGACTGTCCGAGGAAACTGAACAGATTTCTTTTTTTCGTGTTGGTTCCACTAGAGGCTGGAGTTAGTTTTGTGGAGGAACACAACTTCTATACAGTTTTTTGGATGAATCTACATGTTCTTTGTGTTTATTCTGCCTATTGCCTGGAGTTTATTTTCTGTTATGTAATTCTGTCTCACAAAATTTGTATAGAAGCACCGGACTTGAGCAATCCGATGGCAAAGTTTACGGGGACTCTCGTAGGTGTTGAGTTAAGAGGGATGGACGCCGGTTGGTGCTGTCGTGTACATGGTTAATGCAGACATGTTTGTTTTGTTCTGGGGAAAGTTTGGGCGTTGGTTGTTGCACCAATGTGGAATGTAGTCTTAATAATTTTATTTTTGACACACAATCTATTTTTTCTAATACGTCAATATGTCAAATGTTAATATGAGTGGAATATCTCTCTCCATGTGGAATGTGAATAGGTTGGGGCACCCCATGAAAAGAAGGAAGGTTATTTATTTTCTTAAGTGCAAGAAATTTTATATAGTGTTTCTTCAAGAAATGCATCTTTCCCTGCAGGAAGCTGAACATTTTGGGAAGACACGGGGTGGAAATGTTTCCTTAAGTTCTGGGTCGAGTAAGAGCAGGGGAGTCATTACATTGATAAGTAAACATCTACAATTCAATGTCTCAAAAAGATTAAAGATAAATTAGGAAGAGTCACTGTTTTAGCAGAAATTCAGGGACAAAGGCTGATTTTGGCTAATATTTATGCACCTAACGCTGATGATCAGGGCTTTTTCATAGACCTTGAAGGGATGTTGCAAGCCGCTGGCACCCCTCATGATATAATATTGGAAGGAGACTTTAATCTTTTGATGGACTCAGTCCTTGATCATGGTGAAGCAAATGTGTGTAAGCCCCCTAGATCAACAGTGATGCTTCACAAGATGTGTAAAAATCTTGGTCTTACAGATACTTGGAGACTTTTGATTCCATCTGGTAGGGACTATAAAAAAAATGTGTAAGCCCATAAGATTTATTCTAGAATATATATTTTTTTATATATATCTAAGTCCCTCATTTCATATGTTGTTGATTGCTCAATTGGAAACATCTTAGTCTCAGTTCAAGCCCTGGAGAGTTTAGAGGTGTTGCCACATATGGAGAAAAATAAATCATATAGTTGGCGCTTTAATGTATACCTTATGCAAAATTCTGAATTCCAACAAATGTTAAAGGATGAAATCAATGTTTATATGGAGACCAACCAGTCATCAGTATCCTCTGTGGGCGTGGCTTGGGAGGAACTTAAATTGGTTCTTAGGTGTCGGATCATACAGTATACCTCATTCATAAAAAAATCCAAATGACGAGAACTCATTGAGTTGGAAGGGAATATTAAAAGTGCCGAGGCAGAGCTGAAGCGCCAAATGTCATCTGATGGCCTCAGAGAATTGACCCAATTGAAATACAGATATAGTACTATTTTGTTGCGGAAGGTGGAGTTTTGGTTATTCAGGGCAAGACCGTCATATTTTAAATCAGGGGACAAAGCAGGGAAGCATTTGGCTAGATATATAGAGAGAGTCTTTTTCTACAATTCCCTCAGTGCCATCTACTGGTGGTGAAATGTTTACCTATGCCATTGATATTAATACTGCTTTTAAAGAATTTCAAATTTTCATCTGATGATATTATACATTTTGTGGAACCATTACAACTCCCTAAACTGTTCTCTTAAATTCTCTTGATTCTGAGATAAACTTGGAGGAGCTTGGTGAGATAATTAGGGCCTTGCCTACTGGCAAAGCTCCCAGGCCAGATGGATTTTTTAGATCTTATGCTAAAGAACTTTTGGAGAACATTTGATACCTTTAGTAGACTAAAAAGAGAAATATCACGATGACATGGGGGCTACCATGGCTCCAGTGATCTCCGAGCTACCTTCAGCGAAGACCACTTTCTTCCCTGCCTCGGTGGTCCTGGAGACTTCCGTCCTTGAGCCTCCCATGGCTCCACCCCTCGAGCTTTCATGGAAACTTTTATGCGTTTCATGAAAGCTTATATGGAATTATTAAAGAATAGGAAGATTCCGCCAATTATGACACAGGCCAGAGTGAAAGAGTTACCGTCCAATTTCCCTGATCCAGCTAGACGTTAAAATATTGTAAAAAATGTTGCGTAACCGATTATGACATCTCTTATATATACAGATCAGGTGTGGTTTATTCTGTGCCACAGCTCATAACATCAGGCGTCTCATCATTATTATGTGGATAGAGGTGAATGTTTAGGCATTTGATATTGTAGAATGGGATTATCTTTTTAAGATTTTGGAAATGTATGGGTTTGGGAATACGTTTATTTTAAATTGCTTAAAATTAAGTTGCTATATACAACTTACCTAGTAGCGGCAGTGCAAACAAATGGATTAATATCAGATTATTTTACTCTGGACAGGGGCACCCAGCAGGGTTGCCCTCTTTCCCCATTATTGTTTGACTGACAAAAGTGGGCTAGGCCTACCCAAGATTTAGTTTTACTATTATGCATTCGGTCTCAGACATTTGGCTCAATGGTTGCTTCCACCCGAGGGAGACCCTCACTGGTTTTGTATTAAACAGGAAGTTCTTATCCCTATTTCACCATTACAAAGACTTTCTATTAAACTAACCAAAGTAGTTAAGTGTAGAGACTTACATATATAATTTAGAGATGTGGATGGGATCAGTTATTATGCCCGCATTCTCACATCATTATATGTAGTATAATTACATATATAATTTAGAAATGTGGACGGGGTCAGTTAAAATGGGTATTTTGCACGCATTTTACCACCATTATATGTAGGGTAATTTGCACGCATGCTTAATTTAGGAGGGAATTTAGGGTCTTGAAATATGTGAGGTATGAACTAAATTAAACTGTCCTTATTAGGTAATGAAACGTATAATGGAATTAGTCGAGTTCGACAACCATTACAAATTACATAAATAACAAATAACATGATTATTTGTCTTAATAGATTCTCCACAATTGAAATCATAATACAACTTCTAGTTGTATCAGCTCACAATTTCTACTGTAAGGATTTAGCTTATATTATGATTAATTCACTTATTGGAGTGATATTATTCTCAAAGCGAAATTTGTAGAAACAGGAATGAGATTATTTATCAAAATATACCACAGTCAAGTTGTCTTTGAACACAGACAAACTTTATTACTATTCTAAACATACATCTAATCTAACACATAAATAGATGAGACAGGTTGGTGAAAAGTGACAGAATGTGAAATAACTGAGCAGTACAGTGAAAATGAACTTTACGGAGTCTGTTGACAATACCTTAAGAACCATTTCATCCTCCTTGAGTCTACATCGATTTGCTATCGGATTACCCAAATTATTTGATTAATACACCAGAACTTTGAGCACAATGTTAGAGATGTACTTAGTTGTCTTTGTGGTGTTTCCTTGCATTCTTTGTGTGGCTTGGTTCTTGGTTGAAAGTTCGTTCCATCAATTTTTTTAACTTCTGTATGATCAAATTTATTGTCTGTATGAATTAGTTTAGCTGTGAAACAAGGCCTTCTCACTCCTTCTCGGGATGTCGAGTCCCGAGCTTCCATGGATCTCACATGGCATGGAACAGCAGAGCCGAAGATGAAGCAGAAGATGAAGCAGAAGAGAAGAGACCGGAGAAGAGCGTGAAGAGGCAAAGAGAATTCTTCCTGTTTGGAACTATTTGAACTGAAATTGGCCGCATCCTCCAAAGGTGTCCTGCGCCAATCAGAAGTGACTTTTCAGAGTCACATGGTCAACTGGGCTGTCTTTTCCGACAGTTGAGTTATGGTCCTTTGTTTCAGACTCTTAAAAATTTCCTGCATCAAAATAGTGCATATTTAATCATGAGCTTTTATATCTTGAGAATGGTACAAGAGACATGATATTCGTTTTCATCAGCTTTCTCTTCATACACCAGCGAACACTTACATACTAAACATTACATTTTTTCACGGATGTTATACGTGAGGTATCAAAACATGAAAATCTCTGGTTACAAAATCATATTGGTTTTACACATCATTGCATTTTATCAAATTAAGCCTTATAGTTACCAGTCTTAGTAGAATGAGATGAATCATACAAAATTAAAGATTATATTTAGCAATTAGTTCCATCAGTCTATAATCATTAATTTATCCAGTACAAATGTTACCACAGTTCAAAGTGATCAGCATTATCTAGCTAGGCTAGATTAAGATGAAATGTCTTAGAGTTAAGCAAATCTTATGGTCCTTGTGACCTTACACAGAACAGCCTGGTGTAACTGTGTGGGGGTTCTTGTAAAGGCCTGTTATTTACGCAGTGGAAACATTCCAAACTGAAAGTCTGGGTTTTTCCAGATATGGGATCCAGATATATGTTGTTTCAATTTTTCTGCATATATAATCTTACATAAGTCACACTGAATTTTATTTGTGATGTGTTGGGTGCTCGGGTTTAATTTTTCCCCAGGCTCTGTGTTCTAGGCGATGGGATGGTTATTGATGTAGGGGGTGGGGGATTTTCCGAGGGAAGGGTTTAGGTTCATGTAGTTTGATTCTGTGTTTCCTGTTATGTTTGTTTGATTTGTCATTGGAATCAATAAAAAATGTTAATAACAAAATGAATTCAACAAAGTGAAATTGGAGAGCTCACGCTCAATGGTCAATGGATGTAGAAAATAAGTCACACCTAATAGGTAAGAGCCAATCACCTTTTTGATACAGCCTGTCAATCAACTAAAGAATGTGCATGTGCATTAGCAATATGATCAGGGAAATTTGCATTTTTCAGCGTAAATTGAGGTAAAGCACATACCAGTTTTGTCAGATTTTACAGCTTATTTATAATATGCTCTTTGATCGTAATCTTGACCAACCGTTTTAGAGATTTTGTTGTTCCCCATTCAAGTAGATAAGAGCTGCTCTGTCATGACTGTAAATAGCGTTGGGAGTGTTCAAAAGATAGCCGACAGTGGACTGACTTGCTAGAAAGACTTTTACAAAGCACAACAGAATGCAGTGGTCTTGAGACGAGATTTTAAAAGTTTCTACTAATTTTTACATGACACAGGTGGCTTTTATAATGCTGAAAACCAGATGTTTCTAAAGCATCAGTCTGAAACATGTACATAGGCCGACTTAAAAATAATGCAGACAGAAAGCAAGTACATGTCCTGAGAACAGGACAGATTAACAAACTCTTGCAAAAAAATAGCAAAATACATTTTGGCTATAGTCTTCTGTTCAGTGATATGGGAATGAAACTGGCACTTTTTATGTAAACTATTTAATTCTTTACAAGTCTGCCTCAATTATGCAATATATTTCAGTCTGAATATTAAAAATATATAATTTTATTGGGGGGCTTTCTCAACAAATATTGATGTGATTAATTATAATTATTTTGTTGCCATGTTATTTAATTAATTAAATAAAAAAAATCGATTGCTAGCCCTACTAGTAATGTTATTTCACTTTAATCCACCAGAAACCTCCGTACACACACTAAAGACAGCTGTCACTGTCTTCACCAACCACCCATCTGATGTTTCTCGTCCTGACACTTGCATAAAGTGGAGCATTTCTCAACTTTTGATGCTCTCACTGCTTGCTCTGTGCTATTGTCAGCCCCATAATCCCTGAATCCCTCCTTAGTTCTCATAAAGTATGACCTCAAAATTCCCATTCATTTCCTCTCACTCCGCAACCGTGGACACGTACCATAAGGAATTAGGAGACAGGACCTCAAGCCTTTTTCCAAAAGTTTCACTCTCCAAAAGCTGGGATAAAATATTCAAGCACAAGAAAGAGCAGATCACACTTCTGAAGACTTGACACCCAAAACTTTTTATGTAAGCAGTCTTTTGCTTGCCACCACGGATGTATAATTCAAAACCTGTTCCGGAATGTGGCTTTCTTGGCTGAACAGGTCTGTCAGTTCAAAAGGGAATATTTTCCACATAGGAATAATATGAATAAAAGTTCATATGAAATTTAAGCCTTGTAAAGAGAAAGAGAGAGCAAAGAAACAACGCATTAACGAGACATGGTCTTCTAAAAATGTAAAAAAAAAATTTTTGTACAGATTGAATTTGTGTATGTGTGCTTAAGTGCAAAGAGAATCTTCCATGAGAGTAAGAATGGAGGAATGCCAACTTTATTTAAAAAAATATATATAAAATTCTTCTGAAAGTTAAAAATTTGTATTGACCCTTACAAAAAAGTACTTTGGCAGTACTATGATGTTATCAGCGGGTAATGCCATGGTATTGAATGAACCATTTTCATGAACCATGGTAATTACATGTTATGCCATGGTATGCAGATAAGATATTCCATGCAATAACATGCATTAAATAATCTATTTTTGACCAGTTCCAAGGTAAGCCAACGGATCACAACACCACTTAATCAGAAAATGGTTTTACTTTGAGTATCTGTACATTACAGCTATGTTAAAAATTGTGTGTAACTATACTAAGCTGTAAGCGCTTAGTGTAGATTTGATGTAGAAATTAGATAAGGGACTAATCCAGACAGTAGTGTTTGCAATTAGAAGAGAAGCTGAGCGACTGCGGGCCAGCAATGATCTCATGTGTACACTGCTCCCGGAGATTCCAAGCATTACATGTTGCCCAAAATTTGCTGAACCATGCCAGGTGAGCCACATCTGCTCTGGAAACAAGCGATTGATTGTGGCTGATAATAGCATACTGATTTACTCCCGTTAGAGGGAGATGAGATGCTTGTTTTCCTTTGGCAGCGAGTGCCAAGAAATCCATCTGATGGCTTGAATTTGGAACAATTTAATCGGCAAGGTCAAAACAGTGTATCTATTATGATTGCTGAAGATAAATCACTGCTGAACCCCCTTTGCCCCTTCTTGCTTTTTGCTGGTCTTTGGTTAAGTGTGTTGTACCCTGGTGTTTGGTTAAAGCTGCACAAAATGCAAATTTGTGCTCTCTAGCAACATCTGTGGTTGAAACTTATAATTACAGGCAATTTTCATAACACTTTACGTCAGTCGTGTTTTGGCACTGCTCTTCTGGCAGAGGAATCTCATGGTTTGAGCTTACCTGGATGTTTTCTGTGTGTGATCATGACAGGGAGATATTCAGAGCCAGAGTCATAACGTGCTATTTTCATGTTGATATTATGTTTTATGATTAAACTTTTAAAATTGAAATATTGCTTGCTTTGATGAAGATAAACAACACTTGTATTTACATATTTTGAATGAAATAATTTTATACTTATAACGCTATACACTTATGATACTACAATCAAAGCGGTTTAGGGAACTGGGGGCTCTCCTCAACCACCACCAGTTACCAGTATATTATAATAGGATTTTTCAAGTGTTTTGTTTTATCTAATATTAATGTTTGTATTGTACTACACTTATCAATTTAAGAGGTGAAACTCATGATATGGCTGATACAAGTTAAATATAATATAATTTGTATATTATATTGTACAGCCTCAGTTGAAAATGTAAGTGAACCTGTTGATGCTCATTGACCCCCACCCATGGGTTTGACTTTACTTTGCGCAAATTAGTTCACATTTACTATATAGTGTGCTGTTCATAATGTTGACAAATTATACATATGTAACTTAACTCTCTTTTGACTAGACTATATAGTAAATGTGAACTAATTTAGGTAAAGAGACATCAGTTTGGGGGGGGCATGCACATAAACAGGTACAATATTATGTCTATGCAAGGCTGAAATGACACTGTAAACAAAAAACATAAAACAAGGATTCAATAATGATGGGGATAAAATGTACTTTAAAAAAACATTAAAATAATATGCAATATATAAAATTACAAGAAGTGCATTAGTAAACATGTCATGCAATTTCCCCTGACAACGTAGATACATTGATTGCGATCATTTAACACAAGTAATGTTCTATTTATAAAAGCATGACAACCAATAAAAGCTTCAACATTCCTACCAGACAACATATCCAAGCATTATAGCAGGTTAACAACTTCGCCAAACAGATAACAGATATACATTCATCCTGTCTGCAGCGATGCTGTCCTTAACTGTGTGAGTGTGACTGACTGAACTGAACAACGTAGTTTCTCCAGCCGGAACATGCGACAGCCGGTACCTCTTTCATGTGTTTACAGACATGACGTAATAATGCAAGGATTAACGACATAAACCAGCGATTTCATGCCAAATCCGATCCGACAGCTCAAAATGCAAATAATTTTTATAAGCTTCCCGTTGTGAATCGGGGTAAGGGCATTGTTTTTGAACACCTATTGTATATGTACTCAATCAATAATGGAAATGTTTAATTTTAAACTAAAAAAATCTTACGTAGTGCAGCTTTAACATGAAATATGGGCCACAAAAAGTGCTGCCAAAGGTGATGTCATAGACCCTCTGTAAGTTTAAATGTTAGGTCACTTGATCACCACCCCTGAAGAGAAGTAAATTGCTTGATTGATCTTAGTTAGCCTGGTTAATGAGTACCGTGTTTAGCTCAATGTGATGAATGTGGGGTGAGATTCATGTTTGATTTGCCAAACATACAGTTTTATGTGTTATTTATTTATGCAGCTGAGTCTTAATTGAAGCCAACAGCACTTATTGTATCTGCTATGACTACTGCAGATCAGAAAGTTTTGGCAAGCAATGTTTTAAAGACCATTTTTGGCTATTACTGTACCAAGTACTGTAATCTGTTAAACAGAACTCAATAAAATAATTTAAATTCAACCAACACATTGTATGAGTTACAAGAGGCTTTTCAATATTAGAGTCAGGGTTGGGGAGTATCGGAATACATGTAACGGGATTACATATTTAAAATACAAAATATAAGTAACTTTATTCCACTATAGTTATAATTTAAATCATTGGTAATTAGAATACAGTTACATTCAAAAAGTATTATGATTTCTGATGAGATTACTTAGTATTTTATTGTCATTTGTTTCATTTAATATTTAGTCCTTTCAGATAAAAAACATTTATCCATATAAATGATGCGATCCAAAGTGCATTTGAAGAGCAGTGAAATGCTTTCTTATGATGTGTTACATTCATACGAGCATTTAGAGAAGTAAGTTTGAAGTAAGTTTGGAGCAGAAGAAAAAGAAATAAACCTTGTGTAAATTATCAGCTTTACGCTAAGCTAAAATGCTTTTTCTAGCCATTTACATGCACGTTACCAGACATGACCATATTTATTATCAGGAAAATTCATGTTAGATCATAATTTCTTTTTATCTGGCAAGACCTTTGATATTTGGTCAAAAAACATATTCTTGATAATGATTTTTGTATTGTTTTCCTGAAAAATATCTTAAAATCCTTAAAATAAGATCAATTTGATTGATCATGTTTTTGAAACACTGCATAAGATATTTAGGTTTTTCAGAGAATGTATTTTTAACATGTGTATTTTGTCTTACTGTTCTTGCAGAGGTTTTCTAGACAAAACAAGTGAAAAAATCTACCAGTGCTGAAGAAGTAATCCAAATTATTTAGAATATATTACTGATTTTGAGTAATCTAATGGAATACATTACAAATTACATTTTACAGCATGTATTCTGTAATATGTAGTGGAATACATTTCAAAAGTAACACTCCCAACCCTGATTACAGTATATTATAGTAATGCTAAAAGGCATTGTTGGACACAGTTTCATGATGTAGCACAGCATATAGTGCCTTATTGCTTTTATAAAACTATCCTTATATAATAAAAATATTATTGACACAAATTTTTGTTATTGTTATTTTTATTATTATAATTTTGTTTTTTTTTACTAAGCAAATTCTGAGTTGCGTTTTTGGGGGCCTATTTCCAGAATGTAGTTATGCTTCTGGGCTTGCTTGTGAATGGCCTCCAGAGCAAAGTATTGTGTATCACGTGTTTCTCACAGCTGGCAAATATCCCCACCACATCAGTGGTGTCAAACATAAGGCCATAGAGTCCAATCTGCCCAAATGGCACTCGGTACTTGCGGTCTCCTACATGCCTGAAAACGTATGTTTTTCATCTGAATCTGGATCAGTGAGTGACACTGTCACAGGGCAATCAAGTAAATGTTTGCCTATTTACGGCAATAATGACAACATGAACAGATGTAAACAAAAATATTGAAAGTAAAAAGTGATTGTTTTGAATAATTAAAATGATCTGAACATTTCTCTTTAGGTCTTACTTTGTTTAAATATTATGTTCATGCTGTTAAGCCGAAGGGAACTTGCTCCCCCTGCTGAGCCTGGTTTCTTTGGTTTTATTCTCCACTAACTAAACATCTTATGGAATAAGCCAGTGGCTTTCTCACTGTGGGCCTAAATCAAAACATTACATCATAATTTTCTGTAAAGCTGCTTTGAAACTATGTGTATTGTGAAAAATTCCATGTAAAATAAAAAGTTCTTGACTTGTATAGGGCCACTTGTTTGTTGTAATGATGATTTAAAATAATGATATAAAATATGCTTGTAAATTATATGCTCATTGATTTGGTTAAAACAATTATTTGGATATTTGGTATATCTGTGGTTTTAGCCTGCGGTTTAAGAATTTCCGATGGTCAATTCATTTAATTACACTGTCATCTGAATTTCTACATTAACATTTCGATTATGACATTCACATTCAAATTTTTAATTAATCACACCCTGGATAAAGCTGTTACTGCATAGTGAATTTCACACTGTTGGGAGCGCTTTGCATCATCCAGGACCAGAACTTAAATTTTCTTGTTTTAATAATATAATCTTTGGGAGTCAGTCATATATTGTCAGAGATTTCACCATGAATCTAAATGGAATTTTGTATTTTAGGCTGTCAAACTAACACATATGAGAAAATTGTCACAAATAAAGGTTACTAGCTCTTTGTGGTCCTCCTTTCAGGTTTGTGACATGTTTCATTGAGTTGGACGGCTTGACATGTCTTTTGAACTTCTTGAAAAGCATGGACTATGAGACCTCAGAGAGCCGCATCCACACTTCCATTATCGGCTGCATTAAAGCCTTGATGAACAACTCCCAGGGCCGTGCCCACGTGCTGGCCCACCCCCAAAGCATCAACACAATCTCCCAGAGCCTTCGTCAGGACAACATCAAGACCAAGGTGGCCGTACTGGAGATCCTGGGTGCAGTTTGCCTGGTGCCAGATGGCCATAAGAAAGTGCTACAGGCAATGGCTCACTACCAGAAGTATGCTGCTGAACGCACACGCTTCCAGGTAATGCTGCTTTTCCTGAAAGGTTTGTAACAGAAGGATAGAAAATGCATAAAATACAATCAGAGCATAAAATCCAGAAAATTTGTGATAGATAGTGGATCATGTTCTTTGTGTGATAGATAGTGTGATTCATGTTCTGCCTTTATGAAATGGATGCAACAGTAATATGACAAAATTGTTCAATATTTACAATTCATTATCTTAATATCAATTCTTCTGCCAAGTAATACAGTTCATTATCTTGACTGTAGGCTGTTTATGGTTGCCAAACAATGAAGGTGAATGAATATAGAATGTGCAAACTTATTTCAATGCAACAAACAGACAGTTATCTGTGAGAATATGTATCAGTACAGACTGAGTTCACAGCAAGGCACATAAAATTATAACAACACAAAAAAAAATTTAACATTTAAGAAACTGGAAGTTATACCAAATAAAAACATAGTGGAATAAGAAATAACAGAATGTCTTGGCTTGAGGCATATATATATAGAGTATCTCACAAAAGTGAGTACACCGCTCACATTTTTGTAAATATTTGATTATGTCTTTTCATGTGACAACACTGAAGAAATTTCAGTAAAAAAAACAAATACTTTGCTACAATGTAAAGAAGTGAGTGTACAGCTTGTATAACAGTGTAAATTTGCTGTCCACTCAAAATAGCACACAGCCATTAATGTCTAAACCTCTGGCAACAAAAGTGAGTACACCCCTAAGTGAAAATGTCCAAATTGGGCCCAAAGTGTCAATATTTTGTTTGGCCACCATTATTTTCCAGCACTGCTTTAACCCTCTTGGGCATGGAGTTCACCAGAGCTTCACAGGTTGACACTGGAGTCCTCTTCCACTCCTCCATGACAACATCACGGAGCTGGTGGATGTTAGAGACCTTGTGCTCCTCCACCTTCCGTTTGAGGATGCCCCACAGATGCTCAATAGGATTTAGGTCTGGAGACATGCTTGGCCAGTCCATCACCTTTAACCTCTGCAGCAATGCTGGCAGCACTCATACGTCTATTTCCCAAAGACAACCTCTGGACATGACGCTGAGCACGTGCACTCAACTTCTTTGGTCGAGCATGGCGAGGCCTGTTCTGAGTGGAACCTGTCCTGTTAAACCGCTGTATGGTCTTGGCCACCGTGCTGCAGCTCAGTGTCAGGGTCTTGGAAATCTTCTTATAGCCTAGGCCATCTTTATGTAGAGCAGCAATTATTTATTCAGATCCTCAGAGAGTTCTTTGCCATAAGGTGCCATGTTGAACTTCCTGTGACCAGTTTGAGGGAGTGTGAGAGCGATGACACCAAATTGAACACATCTGCTCCCCATTCACACCTGAGACCTTGTAACACTATCGAGTTACATGACACCAGGGAGGGAAAATGGCTAATTGGGCCCAATTTGGACATTTTCACTTAGGGGTGTACTCACTTTTGTTGCCAGAGGTTTAGACATTAATGGCTACAAATTTACACTGTTATACAAGCTGTACACACTACTTTACATTGTAGCAAAGTGTCATTTCTTCAGTGTTGTCACATGAAAAGATATAATGAAATATTTAAAAAAATATGAGGGGTGAGATACTGTATATATATATATATATATATATATATATATATATATATATATATATATATATATATATATTGTTTTTTTAATAAATTATTTAGTTTCTTAATAAAACATTTAGATAGATATTGATACAGTGTTACTGTAAACACACCTATGTCTGCACATCAGTTGAATTCTGTAATCCATTAATAAAATAATTTTTGATTGTTATGGTACTTGGCAGATGTAGATAACCTACAGTTTTTATTATTTTTTGAATGACCAATCATTATATTGCTGTATTCGGAATTTAATCAAAGCAATAAGCTACTTGAGAAATGACTGTAATGTACTGATAATAAATGTAATGCACAGCTTAAATGGCTTATTGCTATAATATGCTTTATGCAAGGCTTCTGTTTCTCTGGATTTTTACATCGCGCTCTATTGAAATAAGAATAAACGAAGGGAGAAAAATGTGTCACAATTCAGTGGGGTTTTGTAGAGTCTGCTGATATTTCAGCACTTGGGGTTGTCTGCATTTCAAAACCTTCCCTGCTGGAGACATGGAAACTTTAAACTCAAAGCACTCTAAGATGAAAAACTCCAACATTTGTGGAGGCCTTATCTAATGCAGCTACAGTATATAACATATGTTGAGCGATATGTCTAGTGTGTTTGTTCATTATATTTTTCATGCTTTGCAACAACTAATGTGAGTGTTTGAAACATTAACTGGTTAAGCGTGGCTGATTCCTAGTGACCCAGCAGCTCTCTGAACACACTTGACACAATGAGTGCAGATTTAAAACCCCTTTTCAGCAACATACCAGAGAACATTCTCACCAGTCTCCACTGAATGTTTAAATTAGGGCTATAGAGAGAATTTATTGTATTTAGCTGCCTTTTAGGTGAACTCATGAAATTGAAAAGCATACTGTAAACGGACAATATGTCAACTCCACAGCAAGTAATGCAATGAAACAAAAAGCTTATGCTTCACAACACTGTTCAACAGTAAACCTTTTCATTAGGGCTGTAAATCAATAAAAAAATTTAATCAAATTAATTACATGGTGTCCCGATTAATTAATCGCGATTAATCGCATATACAAATATTTGCTGAGAAAGCCCCTTATATATTCAATATATAATGATTATACATATTTATATCAATATATAATTATACATGTTATCTTTAAATATTAAAATTGACATTGTATTGTTTACTACCATATTATTGATCATAAGACAATCATTGGCATACAGTTCACAGCAATCCATTTCACAAGTGAGTTTGTCAATCAGTTGGAGATTTATTATGAGGGCTTGTTTAAGGACCCGTCAATTTACACTTGCGTCAGACATTTTTTATTAATTTTTTATTAATGCTTACAAAACTTTTGCATGTAGAGCCAAGAGGTATATTAAAACAAACAACAACAAAAAGGAAAATAAATAAACAGTTTAATAAAAATATCAAATTGTTTACATATTTCAATACACTTTACAGCTTTCTTGTTATTCAAATTGGAAATTGTTCTTAGGTATTGCTGAACCTCTGAATTAAAAATTAAAACTAATGGTTTATAACCACCATACTTACATTTATGAATATTAAACTTTGCCATAAATAATATTCCTTGTGAAGAGACATCTCATAGCTAAAAAAAAAAGAATAAAACATTTTCAAAACAAAGTTGAAAGCTGGGAATGATATGATCTCTAACAATCTTGCATAAATCAAACCAAAAACAAGTCGAGTAGGGACAACTCCCTACCTTACTCAAATAAATGAAAAAATGTTTCCTCCAAAATGTAAGTAATATAGCGACATCACAATTAAATCTCTCTACAAGAAAATAATTAGTGAGGTAATACTTATAAATAAGTTTGAAGGAAATTTCTTTGATTTTATTCGTGATTAAATATTTATGGGTAATTTCCAAATTTTGCACTGGATCTCAATCCAGCATCAGACATGCTTGTGTAGTGTCTCGGGTGCGCATCATAAACATAAAATGTTTAGGTCACTGTTTCAAGTTAAATATAGTTTAATACTCCATCTTTAAACACATCTTGAGATCCCTTAGTTGGCATTTGCGCTCCTTCAAGTGTTTTGAATGCAAGAACGTAACGCATGTTTGTGTTGTTCTGCCTATTAAAGATTTTTCTTCACTGTATAAACATACAGCTGGAATTTCACTTACTACCCTCTGGAGTAAACAGATGGTACTACAAGCTTGCATTTCTCAGGACTCTTCCTTATTATGGTCCTGGGGCATGCGATTAAACGCATTATTTTGGGTAAAATTAATCGCACAGAATTAACGCGTTAAATCGACAGCCCTACTTTTCATACAACATTTTGGACTGTCCCAACTCACAGGTCATGTAAGCGTAAGTATAGTTCTAGTGGGAGACTCACAGTTGTACATCGTCACGCCATTATCTAATTATCTCCTAGCAAATCATCCATCAGCCATTGCTTTTAAAGCTGGCTTTCAATCTACCTCTTTGCTGTTTCAGTGTGCCAACACAGCAACCTCCCCCTCCCCACCGCCACCAGAATTGTCCTTCAACAATTAAAATCATGCAATGTCATATTTTGATAATCTGGTGAAGACAAAAGTATATTAAGTATATTAAAAGTATCACCCATAGGGGCCTGGTTAGCTCAGCAAGTAAAAGATGCTGAACATTTTGCATACACTACCGGTCAAAACCTTTGAAACACTTGATTGAAATGTTTCTCATGATCTTAAAAATCTTTTGATCTGAAGGCGTATGCTTAAATGTTTGAAATTTGTTTTGTAGACAAAAATAGAATTATGTGACCATATTAATTTATTTCATTATAAAACTATTTTTTTTATTTATATTAATAATAAAACAGCCCAACATAGATGGGAACTCCTTCAATACTGTTTAAAAAGCATCCCAGGGTGATTCCTCAACAAATTGGTTGAGAAAATGTCAAGAGTACATGTCTGCAAATTCTAGGCAAATGATGACTACTAAAATATAACACCGTTTTGATTTATTTTGTTTAGTCACAACATAATTCCCATAGCTCCATTTATGTTATTCCATAGTTTTGATGACTTTACTATTACTCTAAAATGTGGGGAAAATAAATAAATAAATAATAATAAAGAATGAGTAAGTGTTTCCAAACTTTTGACCGGTAGTGTACTTCAATGAACTCGTTTTTAATGCTTCCATAATTAAATAAATACTTTTATTAAATATTCGTTTTAAAAATGTAAAATTATTTTAAAGAAATTAAGACATTTTCATGCATGCAGCGATGCAAGATTAATTTGGCTGCAGCCAAAGGTTTGGATTTAAGGTTGGGAAACTGATCCTAGATCAGCAGCTATGAGCAGAATGATCCTGAAGCAGGAATCAGAATTTCCTATTGATATGTATAAATACAGTATGTGCGACACGCTCCACATATGAGTATCCCACATTTTGCAAGCAAATATGTTGCATGATTACCTGCCTATAAATAAAATAAAACACAATAATTTAGACAATTGGACAGTAACATCATTTGGACCCTATCTACAGCATGGCAGGAAATAATCACATTCCATTTTCCCAATTTGTACACACATTTTTGTGTTGACTGTGTTTGGAAAGCTTAACTGTTTTATGTGTATTTTTTGTTATATGAAAATAGATGTTTAACTTTGATACCAAATTATTGAGCCTCTACTATTAAAACCAAGGTTTTCATTTATATGTTTATGTTTTATGTTTATTTACTTAAAATAACGAAATTACACATATCAGGGTTTTAAAGGATTAGTTCATGCTAAAATGTAAATTGTCTTATCATTCCAAGCTTGTATGACTTTCTTTCTTCTGTGGAACTCAGACAAAGATATTTTAAAGAATGTATAATGGGAGCCAATGGGGTCTAAAACTTTCAAGCTCCAAAAAAGAATAATCCCTATGACTCGAGTGATTTAAACATAGCTTTGGGAGAGAAACAGACAAAAATGTAAGTCCTAATCCTCTATAAATCTTGAAATTGTGATTCATATAAATAGATGTAATATAAATGAAATATTTAAAAAAATTGATTACTGTTACTTATTGCGATAAAAAGAAGAAAAACTGAATGCATTTTTTAAGAGATTTGAGCCGCATATTGTACCCTATTCATTGAAAGTGCCAAATAATCACATGGTGATTGGGATGATTTCTTAATATGTTTTCTTAAGGTTCTTGTATTCTACTGGTATGGCATAATGCTAGCAAAACTAAAAGTCATGGGTTTGACTTCCATGGGACACACAAACTGATAAAATATGTGCCTTGAATGCACTGTATGTTACTTTTGATAAAAGTGTGAAATACAGAAATGTAAACATCATGACTCTGTTTTGAAGTCTCTCCTCAACGAGTTGGACAGGAGCACAGGACGCTACAGAGACGAAGTCAATCTGAAGACGGCCATCATGTCTTTCATTAATGCTATGCTGAATGCTGGGGTTGGAGAGGTCAGTTGAAAATCAGAACCTCCTGACAACTTTCTCTGCTTGTGGTAAAACGTGAATCAGTGTTTTACAAAACATTTTGGTTATTAATGGAATAATTCCATCTGTTCACTCTTCAGGACAGTCTGGAGTTCCGTCTTCATCTTAGATATGAGTTTTTGATGTTGGGAATTCAGCCGGTCATCGACAAGCTGAGAGCTCATGATAATGCCACGCTTGACAGGTGAGAACACTTAAATGTGTGAAAATGGGGCTCAATCTATATATGTTTCATCCCATTCCTGATTATGTAAACTCACATGTGTGTTTTTCAGACATCTGGACTTCTTTGAGATGGTGCGGAATGAGGATGAGTCCGAACTGGCCAAACGCTTTGAAATGGTGAGACCTGCTAACCATCTACGCCTTCTGCCATTAAATTAGCCGATTACTTGTTATAAATAGAACACCATGCTAATATTCTAGTGGTTCACCCAAATCAATTACTCACCCTGCTGTTGTTTCAAATCTGTATGATGTTCTTTTTTTCTGTGGAGAACAAAAGAATATGTTAGGTAGAATGTTAGGGACTGGCAGCCTCGCTTTGTATAGGAAGATTGCATGGGAAAACTATTTTTGAAATTCTTTCTCTTGTGTTTCACGGAGGGAAGAAAGTCGTGCGGGTTTGGAACAACGCGTGGGTGTGTAAGTGATGGCAGAATTTATATTTTGGGTGAACAAACCCTTTAGGTGTGTTTGCAAGGCTCCTGATGTCATTTATATGTTAATTTGGGCAAATCAATGGTTTTCTCTTCAGACACATGTGGATACCAAGAGTGCCGGTCAGATGTTTGAGCTGATCAAGAAGAAATTAAGCCAAACAGATGCTTACCCCAACCTGCTATCTATCCTACAACATTGCCTCCAAATGCCATGTGAGAACTCCAACATAACCAACTCAAAATATCTCACCCAGTACACAGCAACCTGAAAATGTACATTTAACAAAAAAAAATATAAATAGTAATAGTTGTCTAAGGATTCCACTATTATCAGCCTTTGAACTTTCCTCTGTTCTAAACTTAGTGAGCTGCCTTGCTGTCTGCAAGACACCAATTAGCATAAATAAAATACATGGCAAACACAAATATTGCATGAAATCTTATAATTCTAATATTTATTATTGGCACTTTGCAGCATTGAATGTATAATTGACATTTCTTTACATTTCGTCCTGGATTAAATTTTCCCTCATCACAATACAATCTAGAATTGCCATATTTGTGATATATACCTTAGAATTTGGCCAAAATGGGTTATCTTATAAGGCAGTTTAATTGTGTTGCCTACGGTTTGGAACAATCTTCATGTCAGGAGTGTGCCTGTGATGCCTTAAAATTGAATCTAGAAAGGCATCCCACTAGGTTTTGCAACAAAGCTTACAGTAGATGTTTTTTTTTTTGTTTGTTTGTTTTAGCTTTGCTTTGGTTTGTTTTGATTGTTTTAGCTTTGCTTTGCTTTACTTTACTTTTCTTTTCTCTCTCCAACAGCATTGGTCAAAAAAATGCAATAACTAGGGTACCAAATAATTCCTCTTAATTCATGTTTCCATTTGAGCAGTTGTTTATGCTGAGCCATTATGTTCCATCACCAACTACAGTAATAATGTGAAACGGTTAAATAATATGTTAATCATCTCTTCTTCACTTGGATAAGTTACGTACTTACATATGCCAGGTGATAAATTAGCCACATACACTGCAATTAACTATGATTTTAGACAGTGATATGTAATCATATATTTTGGTAATACCATTATACGTCTTGGTTACTTTTTGATGGTGTGGTAAAAGCACTGCAGAATGGCTCTAGTCAAAAGTTTAGACACACCCAGTCTTTAGGAAAAATGTTATTCATCTAAACTATGAAATAACTCAAAAGGAAGACTGGTAATTATGTAGGGACCAAAAAAAAGATACAAATCTTATGTTTTAAAGTACTTTGAAAGTAAGTTGCTACTATTGCCTATAATACAGATCTGCACACTTTGGGCACTCTCCTAACCAACTTCATGACATATCCTCCTGGGATGGTTTTTAAACAGATTGTAGGAGTTCCCATGTATGCTGGTTGCTTTTCCTTCTCTAACCAGTCCAACTCCATTAAAAAAATAAGAAATTTAAAGAAACTTTTACGTAGGCACTATTTATATTTGTCTACTAAACAAATTCCAAACATTTAAGCATAAACCTTTAGGTTAAATGTTTAATGAACAATGTAAATTCAAATTCAAAAACTTTTTACTGGTAGTCAAAATATTATATCATAATTACATAATTAAACAATCCAAGGTTGTTTTTGAAGCTTGTAAAATGTGTCTACAGATAAACGTGGGACAGGTAGCTTACAGCAATGGCAACTTCTAGACCGTATTCTTCAGCAAATTGTTCTGCAGGATGACAAGGGAGAAGACCCAGATGTTTCACCTCTGGACAATTTCAATGTTAAGAACATTGTTAGAATGTAAGTGCTCAATTCAAAACACATGTTTTTTTCTCAGCATCCACAGAGCACACCTTTTTTTCTCTCTGCAAATATGACAGTAGGACACATGAGAAGTTAGTCATAACTTTGAGTTCACCAGCTGTTGCAGTATATCTGAAGCCAAGAGGCCTTGAAGTGGTGTTAGCTCCACTTTGGATCTTTTATAGTTCAAAGATTTTTTTCTGAATTCACTGGTGGGTGGAGGGAAACTCAAATGTTGCAGGCTCAATTAACCTCAAAGTGATGTTACATCGTGACACTACTTTGAACTGATACTGATAACAAGCTAGCAGATGCCTCATGTTGTGTTTGCTGAGGCTTCTTGTTACTTCCTTTAAGTTAAGGAAGAGTGGTTGAACTCTGAAAGAATAACTGGATTAGAATTGTGAAACTGTGTCCAGGGTGGAAGCTGAGATCAAAGAACTTGGCCTAAACTGAATGAACCCTCTGACTTGTGTTCTGACTCATTGACCAATTTATTTTTTACTGCATTTCAAATACTAAAGGAAACTTTGAGACGCCATAATAATCAACACTTCTATTACTGTCATTAATTTTGTAATTTATACATAAAACGTCCACGTCCAATGCACCCAAAAATGAAAAGTGTTATTATTTACACACCCTCATGTCTTTTCAAACCTGCATGCTGTTAGTTTTTTCTTTGGAACACAAAAGGAGACATTTTTAAGAATCTTCTCATATAGCTTTTCCATCTTTTTTGACAGCTCATGACTGTTAAGCTCTAAAAAGGACAAAAAGCAACCTAAAAGTTGTCTATACAACTTGTGTTCTATATTTGAAGTCTTCTGACGTCATATGATAACTTTTTGTGAGGGTCAAACTGATATTTCTTCCATTGAGCTGTTCGAGAATGGCTGTAACTGGTTATTTAAATCAGTTAGTCAAAAAGCAGACCCTTGTTTGTAGCACTGTCCAGTTGCAGAAATAAATGTAGGAAAAACAAAAATAATGGCTGTTTGTGCCAGTGTTGGCTTTAGCTAAAACATTATGATTCTACCACAACAATGTCAGTTTCTCCCTGCATGTTTTTCTTTTTTCTTTTATTTATTTATTTATTTCCATTAGGGTTTTTTTATGTAAAAAGTCTACAAAGTCTCAACACATAGAAACTAAAAAACACACTGTACTTTGTCATCTCTTCCTGAATTCATAATGTACAGTATCTTGTTTCATGTCCCTTCTTTCTGTAGCTATGGAAAGCAACGTTTGTCAAGGTCTTTTAGATTTTATCAAAGATTCTCCCATAAACCTCTTGTAACATCCATTACCTGAACTAAAATACCTGTGACTATTCTTCAGACTGAATTATCCCCTTTAATTAAAAGATGATAATTTGCTACTTATAAATTCATTAAAAAATCTGACACTACATCATAGCTTTGTTTTTAACAGTGGTCCTTAAAGATCCCATGAAATATTATTACGAAAAAATTTCAAACTTGTGATTATGTAAAGGCGGGGGGGGGTTATTGAAGGGTTAGGGTAAAACGGGGCTAAAGGCACACCTTAAGGATAATTCGCTTTTTTCTGATAACAGTGTATCAAGATTCAAGAAATTTATAAATTTTTATTGGATTTTGAAGGAGCAACATAATATGTGTTAATAATAACAGCAGAAGGTTTTATTGTTTTAAATAAATTCATTAAAAATAAAAAAGTGGATAGGGGACCTTTTACCACACACGTGGTCCACACGGGTAATATTGATATAAAGTAGTGTAGATACCAGGGCATTGGTTATAGGGCACAATTTGTCAACTTATGCAAATACTTTTGAGACAGCAAGATGCTTTTTTTGAGTGACAAAATTAAGATAATAAAAATAACCACTTCAGAAAAGGGTATGTCCTTTCTTGTTTATTTCGATCTCATTTGATATTTCAGTAGAATTCTAGTATTCTATAAACAAATGAATATCCACTGGGATTGGATCAGTCAATGTGAGCGCACTTTGAACATTCTTCATAATAAATCTATTCCACACTTAAGAACAGAAATGTGTTTTATTGGGACTTTTAGCCCCTGCAACAGGGTGGCTTTTAACCCAAATACTATCCTTTCACTTATTGGACAGTTGTTGAAAGTTTTTTTTATATAAACACCTTAAACTAATTTGGAAATTACATTTAAGTATGTTGTCTCAAAATAAATGTGATAATTTCCAGGATATTCATTAGCTACACTGGTGCCTAAACGTTTGGAATAATGTACAGATTTTGCTCTTATGGAAAGAAATTGGTACTTTTATTCACCAAAGTGGCATTCAACTGATCACAATCTATAGTCAGGACATAAATAAAGTGACAGTTTTTTCAGAACTTCTTAAACTACTTCAAAGAGTTCTCATAAAAAGAAATCGTACACATGCAGCAATTTATGATTACAAGGACAAGGTGTTGGAGTGATGGCTGCTGGAAATGGGGCCTGTCTAGATTTGATCAAAAATGACTTTTTTCAAAAAGTGATGGTGCTATTTTTTACATCAGTAATATCCTGACTGTATTTTGTGATCAGTTGAATGCCACTTTGGTGAATTAAAGTACCAATTTCCTTCTGAAACAGCAAACCTGTTATTATTCCAACTTTTGGCCACCAGTGTACATAAATTAGCATTATTTAAAAAATTATTAAATATTAGAACAGATTGCATTAAAATTTACCTTTAGACATTACACACAAAGATCTCATGGATCAGGAAAATTTTGCAGTGTATAGTGACAAACCAGCCACAAGTGTTTAGGAAAGTGCTATTGGAGTTCCCCTTCTGTCACTCACTCAAATCCGGGGGCGGGACATGCAAATTCTGTCTGCCAATTTCACATTGGCCTTTTCTCAAGTTCAGAGGTATGCGAGGCTCCCAAGGAAGACCCCTTGTGTCACTGCAATCGACAAAACGTCTCATTTCCTCCATCAGGGAACAGAGGTTACTACATTAACCATGACGTTTTTGTTTTTGGAGCAAAACATTTTTTTTTTGCCCCGTTGTACCCTACTTAAAAAAATTATAATTCCATCCACTTCCTTCGCATCAAATTGCTAGTCAGGGTTCATTGAACAGGAGGGGTCATTCTCATTAGCCTTTTAGAAGATGTACATACACCCCTGCATACAAGATTAGTCATATGTATTTGGTCTATTTCGCAGGAAGAGAATGTCTTAATGGGCCCTATTTTTAGAGTGTTATGTCTTAAGCGCGGTGCTATACAATATGTCATACGTGCAAAGTCAGTGGGCATGGCCCTGCAGTTTTGGTATTTTCGTGCCAGTATGCACCAAAAGGTTTGGTGAAATTGCGCAAGCGAAACGCTAATGGGCTGGGTCAAGTGCAATTTATTTCTGCGGTACTTCTCAGCTTTATATTTTTGCGCTTAGAATCAGCTCTCTCATGAAAATGGGATAAGACATAGCCCACATCATTGTGCGTTGGGCTGTGCTTAGCACAGTCCTAAAAACAGGGCCCTAGACTATTGTAAATGAGTCTGCATCTGCAGTCAGCTGCAAGTTAGTTTTGTCAACTTTAGGCGTGCACTAGTATGTAGATGGGCTTAAACCTGACAGACATGGACAAATAGCAACAAAACGTTAATTTCGTAAAATTTTCATGGGGTCTTAGACTTTTGATGTCAGTAACAGTTGACAAATAACAAACCAGCAGTTTAAACATATACATGGCCTAGGTAAGTGTGAAAAATATAAATAAATAATTTGTATACCCCTATTTACTGTATCTTAAGTAATACATAATGTAATGAGGCTTGGTTTCCCTCCATCCACAGGCTTGTCAATGAAAATGAAGTCAAACAGTGGCGAGACCAGGCAGAAAAGTTCAGAAAAGGTAACAGCGCACATAGACTTACAGAACTGAGAGTGCAAACTCTGCAATGAACTTGTGTAAAGTTAATGTGTGTCTATGGTTTTTTAGAGCATGTAGAGTTGATGGCTCGTCTGGAAAGGAAAGAGAGGGAGTGTGAGACCAAGACACAGGAGAAGGAGGATATGATGAAGACTCTCAACAAGATGAAGGACAAGTTACAGAGGGAAGGCGTGGAGTTGCGCTCAGCCAGGGAGCATGTTTTAGACCTCTCCTCCCGCATTAGTGACATTTCAGTGAGTTTACCACCTGCTTCTTCCTGCTTATAGCTGCTTGTATGCTGTAGTTATGATTGACTTTGAACTATTCACAAGTAGGGCAATTACACAAGAATGATATGTAAGGGATAATGTACAGTCAGCTGGTCATACCAAAAAATCGACCCAGACAGGGCAATCATGACCAATCCTGAGGGGTTATTTTGCAAATGTTCCACTTATTACGTGGCTGACAACAAAATAAATAAATAAATTAGAGCTGTCAATTGATTAATTTTTTTAATAAAATGAATTACATGATATGTTGATAAATTATCGCTATTAATTATTGTAATCACATATATAAATCAATCAATACAACACAAAATACCAAAAATACAATCAAGATCAACACAAAAAGTGGCTTTAGAAGGCAATGTATTGTTTATTTACATATTATTGAACATAAGCCTACCATTGGCCTACAGTCCACAGCAATCCATTTTGCAATTGCAATTGTCAAACTGTCTGATAAATTTACTTCGAAGGGTTTTTTTAACGAAGCGTCAGTGTACACATGCGTCAGATGCAGGGCTGGACTGGTAATCATTGGCCTACAGTCCACAGCAATCCATTTTGCAATTGAAATTGTCAAACTGTCTGATAAATTTACTTCGAAGGTTTTTTTTAACGAAGCGTCAGTGTACACATGCGTCAGATGCAGGGCTGGACTGGTAATCTGGCATACCAGCATTTTCCCGGTGGGCCGACGCACTTTGGGGCCAATCAGGGTCGGACTGGTCATCGGGAGAACTGAGTGGGCCAGTGGGTCAGCCGTGAAACGGGCCAAATGGGCCACACACACACACACACACACACATCTGTAAAGCAACAAATTGGTGTTTGCAATCAAAATTAAAGTACAAGTATTAGCCAAATTTGCTAGTCAGGGTTAATTGAACAGGAGGGGACATTCTTATAAGCATTTTAGAAGGAAAAAATTGACATACACCCCTGCATAAAATATTAGTCATCAGTATTTGGTCTATTTAGCATGAAGAGGAAGACTTAATTTTTATTCACTGTCTTTATACATATATTTTATGCTGGCACTATTTGGCAGTTTCTTTCAGAATAAAAGCACATGCTTATCATGTTCTACTAAAAAGAGGGCAGCCCCATTTTTGGGGGGCAACAGGAAGTGGTGTAATCCTTAAAATTTACTGTGATAAACTGTTTAGCCTTTTTATCATTAAAAAAATATTAATTAATTCAATTTAAAAGTTATTAACCACTTACAAGCATTTAAAAATAAAGTTTTCACTCTGGAACAATTGAAAGGGCCTTTGTTCCTGTTTTTGTACAAGTTCTTAAAAAAAACTTTTTTGGTTTTTGTTCCTTGAACAATTTTTAGTCCCTGATTCAGAATGTAAGTTTCTATATGTATGTGTATTCCCTTGGAAGCAAACCTGTGACCTTGACATCCTTGACTTTTAGGTGAACTGATTGAGCTACGGTTGAGCTACAAGAAAACTTTCAATTAACAGTCAGTTATAAAATTAATTGAAAGTTTTCTTGCATCTGTTGAGTAAAATATTTTTGATTAATGACCACTATACAGTCAGTTATACAGTTTAGTGGTCATTAATAACAAATATTTGACTCAACAGTAGTCATGAGAAACCTGTAATAAAAGGTCTCATTTTAATGATAAAATTAAAAGAGATAAACTTAAGGAGAAAGTGCTGTGGTGATGGTTTATACATTCTTGCAGCTATGTCTTCACACATTTTACTTAAATTATTTGATCTTTTTCATTTTTAGAGTGGTGGAGTCCCTTTACCCATTCCCCCTCCACTCACTGGGAGCCTGATGGCTCCACCCCCACCACCTATGATGATGGGTGGTTTCCCTCCTCCTCCACCTCCTCTCCCTTTCTCCAGCCCGCCACCTCCTCCTCCACCTCCCCCTGGAGGTCCTCCTCCCCCACCAGGAGCTCCGTCCATCTTCTCCGGGGTCCCGCCTCCCCCCGGACCTACTTCCATCAGTTCCACCTCCAGCCCGTGCACAAAGAGCATCCCACAACCTTCACAGCCACTAAAATCTTTTAACTGGTATAAACTGGGTGAGGTGAGTCTGTCATAAGTACCTCTGGAGTACAGATGTCCAAAACTACATATATTCAGAATCAACTAGTCAGTTAGTTATCTTTGTATTTTTGCTCTGGTATGGGGTATTTTTTACCAGACAAGATTATACCATTGAGGTAGTCTGCAGTGCTCTTGTCACCAGATGTCAGGCAGTTATTATCTTGAAGGCAGTGGACCTGTTACAATAGCTGCAATTTTGATGGAAATTTATGGTACTTTAAATAGGATGAATTTAGTGTTTTGTTAGTGTTTGCTCTAACTAGTCGGAAGAAAATTACTCTATCCACAAACTACGTCCTATGTATTTCCATGCAAACATATTGCAATTTTTTAATTTTTTGTCCAGATCTAATGTTTTCAAAAATACATTAGAAATGCGATTCCCACAAAACTATTTCTTGAATACACCTGATGACCACATGAACATGTTTTCAATTACTGAGTTCAAAGTAATTTATATATTTTTACAGATTTTCTTTTTATGAAAAGGCACATTTTGTTCAGGTCATATGGAGTAACCCTGAGAAAACTTTTATGTTGTATTCTTGCTTTAAAAAATTCATTATATTTGTTAAATATATATATTTTTATCCTTTAAAAAGTATGTTCGAAAACCTTTTTAAAAACCTTTTTAAAATGTATGATTAAGTTGTGGACACTTATGTATTCAAAGTGCAAGGAATCTATTTTTGTATCTCGACATATATAACATTTTGAAAATCGTTAATCTTTTTTGTATTTATTTTTTATAAACCTAATTATAGTTTTCAAACAATTTTGAAACCAACATGTACACAAAGTTTACATTTCTTCAAACTTGACATGTTTTAAACTAGATTTTCTAAATATTTCAAATTTTTATCACATTGGAAAACCTCATTTGGACAGTAAATTACCCATATGTAAATTCATTTGGAATGGTTAAAGTGTAAATAAAGTGAACACAGAGTGCTTTTCAATTACAAAGCATGAATGAGGGAACATCACGTTGCAGAAATTTAAAGTGATCATTTCTGCACACAAGCCAAAATTCTGGCAAAGCGCCTTGAAGCTAATTTTAAAAACTCTAGGGACATGACTGTTTTATTGTGTTTATGACAGCGTAAGTAATATAAATCTGTCAACGCATTCTTTCGTTTCTCACAGACATCATCTCAGTTGTGCAGAAATTCTCTTCACTTACACATCAACACAACTCTCTCTCTCTCTCTCTCTCTCTCTCTCTCATCTCTCTACATGGAGTTATACCTCAATGTTTTTAAAATGTACACAATAGCAGACAAGTTTAGGGTAATGCAACCTCTGAGTCGTTTACATAAATACACACTGACTATCCTAATAACCTACTCGGCTACTTTCCTGGGCAGTTAGTTTACTAGTAAAGTGAGTAGTTGTGAAAGCTCTACTAAATAGTCTACCTCAACTAGCAGACTAGTCTCAACTAGCAGACTAGTCCTGACACATTCAGAGATATTTTACATTTTGTACTAGGATTGTACTATTTAATTAATTGTATTATTAGCACTGATGCACATGTTAGATACTTAAAGGGCAGTTACAGTGTTACTGTGTGACCTTCTCACGGGCAAATTAACAACAAAAAGACCTACAGGGTACAGAGCATTTATCTAAGATTAACCCTTAATTGCAGCCTGTTTTTCCTGATTTTCTTCTTGTTTTCGCAGAACAAGATCACCGGTACCATCTGGCATGAGATTGATGACAGAAGGGCTTTTAAAGTTCTCGACCTGAAGGATATTGAGAAGATGTTTTCAGCTTATCAGAGGCAGCAAGTATGCAAGAGTTGCACACACAGCTGTATCTCAGCTGTGCTTCATGTTCAAACAAATCATTTTCAGTATCACAAATGCCTCGTCCAAATGCATAGATATTTCTGCAATAACATCTAGAATATCAGCTGTCCTAACTTGTGTATGTTTGTGAAATTTGTGTAGTATGAGATCTGTATTTGAAATCCTATACTGCTTTGCAGAAGTGAACAGCCTTTGCTAGAGCAGCTGTTCTTTGCTAAATGGCTTGTTGTTTTATAGTTGCCTTAGTGCTTTAAACATGCTGTAGTGTTTTAGTGCATTTTGAGCAGAAATCTAGCAGAAATGCTCTCAGGACCAAAATCAGCTACAACATATGGTTAATATCAGTGAAGAAAACGTCTTGGGTTACATGTGTAACCCTTGTTCCCTGAAAAATGCGGAACGAGATGTTGCGCTGCTAAGCGCTACGGGGAACAGCTTTCTCTGTGAGCCGAGCTGAAATAATGTGTGGAACACGTCAATAAACATTGACCGGAATTTATAGCCTCGGTTGATGTAATCATTAGATGCACCTGAGGCCAGGCTATAAATGGATACGTCACCAGGTGTCGTCAGATACTTCTTTTTGAAGAGCAGTCCTGGGACATCCCAGTGCGGCAAAGCAGCGCAACATCTCGTTCCGCCTTTTACAGGGAACAAGGTTTACACATGTAACCCGAGACGTTCCCTTTACAAAAGGCTTCACTTTGATGTTGCGCTGCTAAGCGCTACGGGGAACGCAATACCCACGCTGCCGCACTTGGGGCTGTCCGGACCCCTACGGTTGTGCAGTGTACTCACAAAAACGCGAGAGGTCTCAGACATGAGCTTGAGATGTCGACTCAAGGGCATAAGAGCCCGGAGTAGCATAAACATCTAAACCATTCAATTTTGATGAATGTGTGTGGAGAGGACCAGCCTGCCGCATCACAAACTTGTTCAGGCATGAACTGAGATGTAGACTCAAGGGCATGAGAGCCCGGAGTGCAGAACATCCAAACTAAAAAAGTCCAATGAATGTGTGCGGCGAGGACAACCTGCCGTATCACAAACTTGTTTAGGCATGGGCTGAGATGTCGACTCAAGGACATAAGAGTCCGGAGTAGCAAAGCATCTAGCCCATAAAGTTCGATGAATGTGTGCGAAGAGAACCCTATCGCAACACAAACTTGCCATAAAACTGATGAATATGAGTGGAGAGGACCAGCCTGCCGCATCACAAACTTGCTCAGGCATGAGCTGAGATGTCGACTCAAGGGCATAAGAGCCCGGAGTAGCAAAGCATCTAACCCATAAAGTTCGATGAATGTGTGCGAAGAGAACCCTATCGCAACACAAACTTGTCATAAAACTGATGAATGTGAGCGGAGAGGACCAGCCTGCCGCATCACAAACTTGCTCAGGCATGAGCTGAGATGTCAACTCAAGGGCATAAGAGCCCGGAGTAGCAAAGCATCTAACCCATAAAGTTCGATGAATGTGTGCGAAGGGAACCCTATCGCAACACAAACTTGTCATGAAAACTGATGAATGTGAGCGGAGAGGATCAGCCTGCCGCATCACAATCTTGTTCAGGTATGAGCTGAGATGTCGACTCAAGGGCATAAGAGCCCGGAGTGGCAAAACATCCAAACTAAAAAAGTCCAACGAATGTGTGCGGAGGGGACAACCTGCCGCATCACAAACTTGTTTAGGCATGGGCTGAGATGTCGACTCAAGGGCATAAGAGCCCGGAGTAGCAAAGCATCTAGCCCACAAAGTTCGATGAATGTGTGTGAAGAGAACCCTATCGCAACACAAACTTGTCATAAAGACTGATGAATGTGAGTGGAGAGGACCAGCCTGCCGCATCACAAACTTGTCCAGACATGAGCTTGAGATGTCGACTCAAGGGCATAAGAGCCCAGAGTGGCAAAACATCCAAACTATAAAAATCTAATGAATGTGTGCGGAGAGGACAACCTGCCGCATCACAAACTTGCTGCAGAGGGAGACCTCTAGCCAAGGTTTTAGAGGAGGAGTGCCCTCTGGTAGAGTGCGCCCTGAAACCTACTGGCGAAGCTTGACCACGCGCCTCGTAGGCCCGGGCAATAATGAGGATGCCTCTTTGAGGGCACCCCGCCCACCAAGCCGTGGCAAACCGCAGTGGCCAAATACAGCCTGGCAGTGGCGAGGCAAGTGCCCGCTGACAGTTCTTTCTACAGAAAATCCAGAACTGAAGCAAACTGGCAGTTAGCTTGTTCTGTAATAATAACTTTAGCAGAAGGCCCCTCCCGAGGGGGAGGGGGGGGGACTTGTTCAGCCCCTCCCGAGGGGGAGGGGGGAGACTGGGCGACTCGGGGAGAAGTAGAGGAGACATTGCGCTATCAACAGAGGCGAAGATGTCCTCTTCTGCCCTGTAAAATCTACCCAGATCAGTTCCAAGTGGAGGGAGCCCTAGCACTTGAAATGCTCTCGATGACCGCAAGGATGAGAAGGTCCTCCCTGTTCGGAATCGCCCAAGGCGAGCCGTCGAGGAGAGGAATTAACTCCGAGAAACATATCCTGTTCGGCCAGCGCAGCGCCATTATTAGGAGGCAAGACCCTTGCTGGCTGAACATTGCCAAGACTCCCGGAGCAGAGAAACCGGGAGAGAAACACATACAGACGCATTCTGGGTCATGTATGTGTCTTAACATCCAGACCCAAGGGGGCTGGGTGATTTCAGGGAGAAGTAGAGGAGACATTGCGCTATTCATAGAGGCTGAAGAGGTCCTCTTCTGCCCTAAGATCTCACCCAAACTTGTTCCAAGTGGAAAAAGCCCGGCATTTAAAAAGGTCTCGATAACCTCAGGAGAGAGCCCTGTGTCCCTCAGTTGGTACCCTTAGGGACCAAACATGAAAGATTCCACAATTTGGGGCAGGGATGAAATATTGCCCTGTGCCTGAGATAGAAGATCCTTCCTGTTCGAATCGCCCAAGGCGAGCCGTCGAGGGAAGAGATTAGCTCCGAGAACCAAGCCCTGTTTGGCCAGCTGGTGCTATCAGTAAGAGGCAAAAACCCTTGCTGGCTGAACTCTGGGCAACTACTACCTTAGGGTGGAGTTCTTAACTCCCCGTTGGTATTTCCTGTCTGGACCGTAAATCTGCTCCCATATACGGGCATCCAGGGATATAACTGACCTGAGTGACAGGAGCTTACCCTGGGCCCTAAGGAGAATCCGACGTGTCAGAAATACAGCTGACAAGAACGTGGGTCTCCTTGAAGATTTATGTAAGAGGCTACCGCTGTATTGTCCACCCGCACCAAGACATGGCAGCCTCAGGAGGAGGTATTTCAGGGCCAGAAATACAGCCATCAACCCGAGATAGAGACTGTGACAACCAAGCTGATGACCCTCCTATCCCCTTAAGCTGGACGACCACTTAAGGCCGCTACCCCGCCCATCAGGGAGGCGTCTGTCGTTAGCAGTCTGCGACAACAAGACGCACCTAGAGTGGGACCCAAGGCAGAAAACCGGGGTCTGAACCACATAGGAAGGGAACGAAGCCTGAGGCGCGTAACCCTATTTAGCCCAGGGGTTTTGGCCCTTGGAAGAAATCCCCTGGCTTTTGGCCACAATAAAAATGGTCTCATGAGCAGAAGGTCCAGAGGGATCACTGTGGACGCGTTCGCCCTGAGACCTGGAAATCGTTGGTACTGATAACAGTGCAACCTTGACCTAGCCTGACTTTGCTCAGGGTGATCTGAATGGACTCAATCCTAGCGGGAGACAGTTGTGCCTGCATTGAAATTGAACTCCATACGATGCCCCGATAGACATTGTTCTGAGTGGGAGAGGGGACGCTTTTCTTGGCGTTGAGCCTCAACCCCAGAGAAACAGATGAGCTAAGACGATGTCCCTGTGCTGAACTGCCAGTTCCTGGAACTGCGCTAGGATCAGCCAGTTGTCTACGTAATTCAGAATGCAGATGCCCCGGAGTCGCAAGGAGCCAGCGCTACATCATGCATTGTGAATGTGCGGGTAAAAAGGGCTAGGCTGAGTGAAAGAACCTGACCCTGGAAGACTTCGCCCCCGGAAGTGAACCTCAGGAACTTTCCATGTTGTGGCAGAACTTCTAAATGAAGTATAGAAGTGCATCATAAGATCGATGGTGATCAGCCAAACGAGTTGTAGGGGTTGAGACACGACCGTCTTGACAGGCATCATCTTGGACTTGAACACCCACGGGTAGTTCAAGCTTTAAGATCTAAGCCAGACGCCACCCCTCACCCTCCATGGGAAACGGGAAGTATTTAGTGTAATAACCTAACTCTCTCTCTGGAAGGGGAACACATACCATGGCCCCTTTAACCAGGAGATTGAGGTTTTTTTTTTGTTTTTACAAAAAGAAATCCGGTTTACGGTAGTGAGAACACGCCGTTGAAACACGGAAAAGCGGCGAGAGAATTCAATCCTGACGCCCTTATAAGACCCACAGAAAAGAATATATCCGGCAGAAGTTTCCACGCTGCCAGGATCTCTGAGATGGGTATTATATTTTAACACTTCCTGTTGAGGGGTTGTCGGGTGTTTCACGTCCTGAATAAAATGCAGGAACAGCGAAAACACCCGATTTTGACGGAAGCCTCTGCAACCCGAAACACCAAGAGGTGGCGGGAATGGAGGGGCTTCGAGGGGGTACCGGGAGGGGTGAAGTGAAGCACGCGCCCGTCCCGAGGGAGCTACCCCTAATCTAGGCGCAAGACCGTCAGGGTTTTCTCTTACTAGAATTTATAGTCCTGAGGTCTTGCTTCGGGGCTGGCGAGGGCGGCGAGACTGTCCCCAATCCCTGGGAGGAGGAGCACGACTCGCCACGCTTTGCTTTTGAGCCTCCCTTCAGTCAGGACCGAGGTGGGTCTGAGGCTTGCTTGTCAAGCGCAGAACCCACACTCAGGTCGTCCAGGAGGTCAGCCTGGTACGCCTGAAAAACAGCATAGTGTGCAGAGCAGCACCAGCCTGACCTGCTGCTTGATAAGCCCTTCCCACTAAAGTGGAGGTTGTCCTATAAGGCTTTGAGGGGAGAGAGGGCTTTTAAGTGACGATGCCGAGCCCGGCGAGAGATAGCCCTCAAGCATCTCTTCGACCGGGCGGCATCACTGAATACCCCGTGCCTCAGCACCCACGATAGTCGAATATAATGACGCCGAGGGTATGTGAACACGGGAAGAAAATATATATATATATATATATATATATATATATATATTTTTTTTTTAGGGGTTCTCCATGAGAGAAAAAGCTCTTCATGGAGGTTATCAAAGAAAGGAAGGGACCCATGAGGCGTTCCTTTCTTAGACTGGAAGATAAAATCTATCCCCTAATTTGGAGCGTTTGGGGTCTCTTTTCGCGTGGCCAGTCCAGTCTGGCAACCGCACGAGTAACAACATCGAGCAATTCCTCCGTATATTTTTTTATCGCGGACGGAAAGCTCGGAGGCGGGAAGAGAATTGCGATCCACCTCATGATCCGAAGAAGCGTCGGAACGATCATGTGAAGGACCAGCTGGGTTTGGGGAGAGAGTGAGAGAAAGGGATCAACCCGTCTCTTGCTCCTCAGCCAAATCCATGCACGAGCCCCACGAACGATCTTTTCGTGAGTGCTGACTCCCGAAGCAAGCGAGGCGAGCACGACGCACTCTGCCTGTTAAAGCAAATCGCAGTGCTCGCGCACCGCCCTGCTGCAACGCGAGAGCAGCGTGCTCTTACCCCCAAACAAACAGCAAAAACTGATGTGTGCCGTCTTCAGCTATAGAGCGAGAAGAGAGGAACATGCACCGCTTGCTTTCAGTCATTCTCTCTTTTTTTTTTAAATATATATATAATATTTTCTAAACAGAAGAGAAAAATAGAACAACATTCACTGCACACTGCCTAACTGATTCTATCTCCTAACAGAGGAAAGAAAGGTTTGACAGGGTGTGTGAAACACACAGAAACAGAATCGCTCTGAAAAAAGAGTTTCTGACGACACCTGGTGACGTATCCATTTATAGCCTGGCCTCAGGTGCATCTAATGATTACATCAACCGAGGCTATAAATTCCGGTCAATGTTCATTGACGCGTTCCACACATTATTTCAGCTCGGCTCACAGCGAAAGCTGTTCCCCCGTAGCGCTTAGCAGCGCAACATCAAAGTGAAGCCTTTTGTAAAGGGAACAATAAAAACACAATTGTCAGGGTTCCCACAATCATGGAAAACCTTGAAATATCAGATAATGTTAAATATATATATATATATATATATATATATATATATATATATATATATATATATATATATATATATATATATATATTTCCAGGCCTTATCTTAAAAAGCATGGACATTTTATATTTTCTAGTTATTCTCTTCTCTGAAATACAGTACATTTTATCTGCAATATATTGCTTTTTGAGCAAGTTCCCTGCTCATATGCATTTAAAACTTTGGACCTTTTTTATCTTAATGGAAACTTTTTAAGCTAAATGGAATAATGGTTTGAATTTCTGAAACAAATAGAAATCTGCACCTGCAGTATCTATATAAAAAAAAAAATGTTATGGCTTGTGTGGTTTTGTTTTGTTTTGCTTCATTGTTTTCACTTCATTGTGTTTTTTGTTTGTTTGTTTGTTCTTGAACTGAATAAGTGATTGTGGCAAATCATTTATATACTACACAAAGATGATGTTATATTGAGGTGGAAATTACATTATAAAAACTATTTATAATTATAAATTATATTAAGGATGATTTACAAAGCAAAGGGTGTGGGAACCCTGGCTAGCCACTGTTTACAATCCGGGGAGATGTTGTTTGTCTGTAGCATATGAAAATTAGGCTGGTGAGCATCTCTGCTGTATTCATCTTGGGCTGAGTCTTCTGCTGTAGTTCTGCTGCTTGAGATTTTAACTTCTGCATGTCTTCCAATATTTTTGTTCCTTCTCTGCTGCTGTACCTCTGCCTGGCCAGGAGCTGCTCACTAACCAATCCTTCAAGCAGGTGAGTGGATATTATGAGTAGTGCTACTACAGTTGAAGTCAGAAGTTTACATACACTTAGGTTGAAGCCATTAAAACTAATTTTGTAACCACTCCACAGATTTCATATTAGCAAATGATAGTTTTGGAAATTCGCTTAGGACATCTACTTTGTGCATGACACAAGTAACTTTTCCAACAATTGCTTACAGACAGGTTGTTTCTCTTTTTATTGACTATATCACAATTTCAGTGTGTCAGAAATTTACATACACAAAGATAACTGTGCCTTTAAGCATCTTGGAAAATTAAAGTATGTCAATCCTTTAGACTATTAGCCAATTAGCATCTGATAGGATGTGTACTGAATTGGAGGTGTACCTGTCGATGTATTTTAAGGCCTACAGTATCTTCAAAATCAGTGCCTCTTTGCTTGACATCATGGGGAAATCGAAAGGAATCAGCCTAGACCTCAGAAAAGAAATTGTGAACCTCCATTAATCTGGTTCATCCTTAGGAGCAATTTCCTGAAGGTACCACATTCATCTGTACAAACAATAGTACTTAAGTATGAACACCATTGGACCGAACTAAAGGCCCATAATACCACTCAGGAAGGAGATATTTCTGTCTCCTAGAGATGAACGTAGTTTAGTGCAAAAAGTGGAAATCAATCCCAGAACAACAGCAAAGAACCTTGTGAAGATGCTGGAGGAAACAGGTAGACAAGTATCTATATCCACAGTACAACGAGTCCTATATTGACATTCATTGAAAGGCAAGGAAGAAGCTCCAAAACCACCATAAAAAAGCCAGACTACAGTTTTCAAGTGCACATGGGGACAAAGGTCTTACTTTTTGGAGAAATGTCCTCTAGTCTGATGAAACAATTTATTTTTACTATTTGGCCATAATGACCATAGTTATGTTTGGAGGAAAAAGGGTGAGGCTTGCAAGCCGAAGAACACCATCCCAACCATGAAACATTTGCTGCAGGAGGCACTGGTGCACTTCACAAAATATATGGAATCATGAGAAAGGAAAATTATGTGGATATATTGAAGCAACATCTCAAGACATCAGCCAGGTAGTTAAAGCTCGGTCACAAATGGGTCTTCCAAATGGAAAATAACCCGAAGCATACCTCCAAAGTTGAGGCAAAATGGCTTAAAGTCTACAAAGTCAAGGTATTGGAGTGGCCATCACAAAGCCCTAACCTCAGTCCAATAGAGCATTTGTGGGAAGAACTGAAAAAGGATGTGCGAGCAAGGAGGCCTACAAACCTGACTTGTTTACACCAGTTCTGTCTGGAGGAATTGGCCAGAACTCCAGCAACTTATTGTGAGAAGCTTGTGGAAGGCTACCCAAAACATTTGACCCAAGTTTAACAATTTAATAGCAATGCTACCAAATACTGACAAAGTGTATGTAAACTTCTGACCCACTGGGAATTTTATGAAAGGTATAAATGCTGAAATAAATCATTCACTCTACTATTGTTCTGATATTTCACATTCTTAAATTAAAGTAGTGATCCTAACTGACCTAAGACAGGGAATGTTTTCTATGATTAAATGTCAGGAATTGTGAAAAACTGAGTTGAAATGTATTTGGTTAAGTTATATGTAAAGTTCTGACTTCAACTGTATATGCTAAGTCAAAATGTAAAACTTAAAGGTTTAGTTTGCCCAAAATTCTGTCATCTTTTATTTACTTTCATGCCATGACCAGGTTTGATGTCACTGATGGCAAGCCCCTTTAGTACTTGTATCCCTCTATGGTCTTTTAACCCAATGTGGCATGCCAGGTTTGAATAGGTGGACATAAGAATAAGATTTTAGATGGCCGATTGGAAGATTTTTAGTCTGTTCCTCATCATATGGCTTCAGAAGATATAGCAAGAAACAAATAGCACACAGGTTGTTTGGACTATTCTGTAATACTTCAGTGTGGCTTTTTGTTCTTTTTGAGCTTAAAGCCCCTGGTCACTATATCTTTTCAGTCTATGGAAAAGAGCAGCAAGAACATTCTGCTAAATGTATCTTTTTTCTACAGAAAAAAATAACATCATACAGGTCTGAAACGACTGTCTGAATAAATAAAGACAAGTTAGATTGTTGAGTGAAATATTTTACAGAGATTACATTGTCTCCTCTAGCCTCGTCTTGCATTGGTAAAATGACGTTGTGTCAATTTAGTGACACTAGGGGTCTCTTTTGAGAGCCTCGGTTACCTCTTATCTTTGAGAAAAGGCCAATGAGAATTGCAGAACAGAATTTGCATGCCCCTCTCCCAGACATACGGGTATAAAAGGTAGCATGCATCTGTTCAGACAGAGCTGAGGAGCCAAGAGTAAGGTCCCAGCCATTTCAGGGGCTAGTACAGTGTTGTGGCAAGAGGGACACAACGTCTTGTTCCCTCCATCAGGGAACGGAGGTTACGACCTCCGAGATGTTCCGCTTCTGTCACTCACTCGACGTTGTGTCGATGTAGTGACACTAGGGGTCCCTATCTACAAATACCACAATACTGAACTGTGCTACATGGACTGTTGATGCAGGTGCAAGCAAGCTGCTGCGTGCAAAAATAGCAGGTGCATCAGACTGCACGTAACCTTCCCCAATGCCCCAAAAGATGTTCCTACATCCCTGTGGGGGGGAAGCGACGTAATTAGCATGGGAGCAGGCCACGCTAGCCGTTATAGCCTATAACACGGATCGGGTTAGGCGTTCTTTCAACATCCAATTCTTTCAGGGGCAAAGACCCTGCGGAGACCACATCCTACACAGCAGGGGAGGTTAACATGTGGCAAAACATGTCATATGGGCTTACCAGCCACATATGGAGGTGGTGGGGTGGTAGGTCCTGCCGCAATGGGGAGGAGCTCTACAAACACATTGACCAGGGGGCAGAAGGAACTCTGCCCAAGGGTGACATGAGTTCACTGACAGGGGGACCTTACCGTGGAACATCACAGGAGATTATCGGAATAATCTGAACCTGTGGAGCCTGCGCATAGCACGCACTGGACACAGCAACACTAAGGCTGGGTCTGCCTCCTCCCGAGGCAGTACTTGCAGGTTCACTACCTGATCCCTGAAAGGGGTCCTAGGAACCTTGGGCACATAGCCTGGTCGGGGTCTGAGGATGATGTGAGAATCTGCCAGACCAAACTCCAGGCAAGTATCACTGACAGAGAACGCTTGCAGTTCCCCAATGCTCTTGATGGAAGTAAGCGCGATCAGGAGGGCCATCTTCAAGTAGAGGGCCTTTAGTTCGACTGACTCTAGTGGATAAAACAGGGCTCTCCAAAGGCATGAGAGGAACACTGAGAGATCCCATGAGGGGAACAGGCATGGCCTAGGAGGATTCAGGCTCCGGGCGCATCTAAGGAACCTGATGATCAGGTCGTGCTTTCCTAACCGACAAGCGGCACTTTAGGGCATAAAGCTGCCTGGTAGAGGGAGCTCTGGCTTGAGTGATCATGTCTAAGGAAGCTGGTGGTAGACTGCTTAGATCTTCCACATCCCATCCAAGGGCCAGACGTGGAGGTTCCAGAGGTCTGGGCACGGATGCCAGAGGGTGCCCCGCCCCTGAGAAAGAAGGTCCTTCCTCAGGGGAATTCGCCAGGGAGGTGCTGTCACGAGGAGCGTGAGATCCGAGAACCAAGTCCGAGTGGGCCAGTAAGGGGCCACGTGAGTGACTTGTTCCTAGTCACAGGACTTGTTCAAGTAGGCTCACTGGGGGATATGCGTACTTGTGCAGCCCCTGGGGCCAGCTGTGTGCCAGCACGTCTGTGCCGAGGGGGGCTTCCATCAGAGATTACCAGATTTGGCAGTGGGTGGATTCTCAGGAGGCAAACAGATCTATCTGAGCTCTGCCTAAACGACCCCAAATCAGCTGGACCACCTGAGTGTGGACTCTCCGCTGAGCGTTATCTGCCGTGACAGCGCATCCGCTGTGGTGTTGAAGTTTTCTGGGACATGAGTGGTGCGCAGCTACCTCAGCCGCTGCTGACTCCAAAGGAGAAGATGGCGGGCGAGTTGCGACATGCGACGAAAACAAAGGCCGCCTTGGTGATTTATATACGCTACTGTCGCTGTGTTGTATGAATGGATCAACATGTGCTTGTCGCAGATCAGTGGCAGGAATCTGCGCAGGGCAAAAAATACAGCCAGCAACTCTAGGCAATTGATGTGCCAACCCAGCCGTGGCCCTATCCAGGAGCCAGCGGCTGCATGCCCATTGCAGTAGTAACTAAGTCTGTATTAACTAAAACGCTTCTGATCACCTGCTGTAGGGGGACTCCTGTCCGTAGAATACAGAGGTCTGTCCAAGGGCTGAATAAGTGATGGCAGGAAGGGGTGAGGGTCACACAGTATGTGCCGTGGCACCATGCCCATCTCTACAGGAACAATTTGAGTGCTTTAATGAAAGTAAAAGCTTTATGATGCTGCTTTTACATAGGAGTCGGAGTGGTGGTGGCGTAGTGGGCTATAGCACATAACTGTTAATCAGAAGGTCGATGGTTCGATCCCCACATCCACCACCATTGTGTCCTTGAGCAAGGCACTTAACTCCAGGTTGCTCCAGGGGGGATTGTCCCTGTAATTAGTGCACTGTAAGTCGCTTTGGTCTGCCAAATGCATAAATGTAATGTAAATGTAAATTTTACATACAGTAAGTCCTTCCGAAATGGCTTCCCCTGTAGACTTCCATTGATTATGATGATTGGTTTACAACTGTGGTCTCGTAATTCAGGACCTACAAAACCAATTTAACTCTTACTTATACAAATACAAGTTAAACCTCAGTCTTAACTGGTGTCTTTATATAATTTTTTTTCAGAACAAAAGTTTAGCTGGTCTTTTCATACATTTTATTAATGTAAAGAGAGTGCTGTCAAACTGTTCTCCTGATGATATCATGGTCTTCTCCTCTTCTGCAGAAAGAGACAGGCTCTATGGATGACCTATACCTGAGCTCACGTAAAGTCAAAGAGCTGTCTGTCATCGACGGGCGGAGGGCCCAGAACTGTGTCATCCTTCTCTCCAAGTATGTGTACATTTAACTTTGTTAATGTCAACCAAACAAATTATCAGGCCACATAATTCAAAATCTAAAAGCTTTTATGTTGTTGATATTTTTGACTAATTGTTTCATAATAGGAGATAATGTACTGATAAGCATAAGCATTCACACCATGGATAAACCATTCACTTTTTTTTGTCAAACTTGGTGGAATCTTTAAATGTTATGAAAGGTCTAACTTTTCCTACTTTACTGTTGTGGTGCTGTGAAAAACCAACCAAAATGCCAGTGGCTGCAAGAGTTACATTTATTTATGTTTGATATGCAGTTTGTTATTTCTTGTGTTACCTGGTACACTTACTTTGGTCTCAATATTTCGCGAGAGATGAATTTATGTAGTGTATTTTGGTGTCATTACTAACAATGCACATGGATCCATTTTGCTGTGCTGTAAAATAGTTTAACGATCAAGAAAAAGCAAATGTCAACTCATAAAATTTTATACAGCTTTTTTCCAGTTCCAATTATTAGTTACAACATTTAACATTTAAACAGGGATGCAAACTACTCACCTTTCAGCTAAAGTCACCTTTTCTGAAGCTAATTTTCCCAATTTTTTGGAAATATTTTCTACATTCTTTTTTCTACAAAAAATTACCTGAAAGGTTTAATTTAAGCTTACACATAAAAAATCTTTTAAAAAACGACAAGTAAAACCAAATAAAAACTTTAAATAAAATAAAACTAATAAAACAAATAAAACTTTAAATAAAACCATCAATACAACATTCTAACCTTTCTCACCTCTCATAAGTTTAGCATCCCTGTTAAAAACATAGCATGTTTATGGTTTATAGAGCCAATACTAGACTCTGAGCCAACTCATTCGATTCCAGATGACCCAGGAGCCACATGATGATTTAATGAGGCCAGGAAGAGATTGATCATGCTTTTTGATGCAGCAAGATCCTTATTGATTAGATGCTAAAAGGAGGGAACATTGATTAACAGAAATACTAAAGATCACTAGAGGCCACATGTAACCTCTCATGGTACATGAAACAACAGAGCATCCTCCTGGTTATGCTCTGTAGTGTAACCCTTGTCCTTCAACTTACTAATTAATATGTTACATGTAAAAAATGAACCCTTCACATGAACACTTTTCTGTCCATGCAGGTTAAAAATGAGCAATGAGGAAATAAAGAGAGCCATTCTAGAGATGGACGAAAGAGAAGAACTTGCTAAAGATATGTTAGAACAGGTGAGTGCTGCAGTTTATTGAGAAATGAGACCAATTGCTACAGAATTGAAAAAAAAAAGAAAACAAATGTACTCAGTTATATTTTAGTATAAAACCTCCAGAATTGCATCTCAAAATCTGGGGTTTTCTTTGCCTATACATTAATATGTATTGACACTGCCATGTCAAATATTTATTAAAAATTGATCAAAATAAAAGCACCTTATCTCATTAGGAATGAAATGACAATACAGGTGGTTTCCCTCAGACTGTCAGAAAGGCTGATGGAGTTGAGAGCTGATAGGGTTGACAAAATACAACCTTTTTGTTTAAAAAAAAATGCATTATTTTTTAGTACTACCTACTATTGGGACCTACTTAAAATAAGGGACATACTCTAAAACTCACTGACAAATACTTTTGGATGACAGAGTTCACAAATTATTTATATTATTAAAAAAAGAAAAAGGAAAAAAAGAAAAGAAAAACAACATACATTTCATGTATTTCATTATTCATACATTTACAGCTGCTAAAGTTTGTTCCTGAGAAAGGTGATATTGACCTTCTGGAAGAACACAAGCATGAACTTGAGCGCATGGCCCGTGCTGATTGCTTCTTGTTCGAGATGAGCAGGTACAGCTGGATGATTGATGTTTAGATAAAATACATTTGATAAATAAGCAAAATGATATATGACTTTGAAAAAATGATTTGGATAAATAAAGAATAATGTATCCTTTATCAAAACTTTTCAAATTGAATTGCATGAATGACAAAGCATACAACAGCTTAAGGTAAGCAATGATTTATGGGCTATGTATTTCCTGCATATTTTAAGCCTAAAGAAGCAGAACTGTAAAGACTGTGCTCTCTATAATATATAATAGTATGTATATTTAATATAATAGTCTGTGCTATTCATATAGTGTTCCCCTGTATACATATAAACTGTATATCATTTTCTTTATATATATATATATATATATATATATATATATATATATGTGTGTGTGTGTGTATGTATACACAGAGAGAGAGAGAGAGAGAGAGAGAGAGAGAGAGAAAGAAAAAATAAAATATATATTGCTAAAAGAAAATGACACTTGCCATGAAGGCTGCACTCAAATGGTTGAACTTCAATCATTGTTTAACTACACTTCTTACTTGCCTTCAGAATTGACCACTATCAACAAAGGCTGCAGTCTCTTTTCTTCAAAAAGAAGTTTGCAGAGCGTCTGGCAGAGACTAAGCCCAAGGTTGAAGGTTAGTAGGTTTATTGGGGACTTCGTGTCGCTGTGGATATTTATTTGCATATTAGCGCAAACTTCCAATTAGCAGATGTACGCTGAAGTGATAGAGGCCTACAACTGTTGTATGATTGTATGAGAATTTGGTGAGAGAAGCGGATATTAGAGCATGAGTCAGGACTGGTATGTTTGTGAGTGTGTGGCTCTTTCACTTGAATTTCTCTCCAGTTAAAATAAAGAACAGTGTTTCCACAGAGGCTGTTTTGGAAAGCTGGCACATGTTGAGAGGGGAGAGTCATTTTTATAAACACTGCTTTCTTTTTTTTTTTTTTTTTTTTCAAAGAGTTTAAAATCTTTTCAAGAACAAGGGCATGGTGTGTGTATGTGTGCTTGCAAAGGATTGTGTTTGAACAGAAGCTGCCCTAAGAGCTGGGTTAAAGGGATAGTTCACCCAAAAATGAAAATTCTCTTCTGGTTCACTCACCCTCCTGGCACATGTATGACTTTCTTTCTTCTGCAAAACACAAGTGAAGATTTTTAAAAGAATATTTCAGCTCGGTAGGTCCTCATAATGGAAGCGAATGGGTGCCAAAATGCTGAAGCTCCAAAATCCACATAAAAGGATCATAAAAGTAATACATAAGACTACACCTATCAGATCACTTCTGAAGATACGTTTTTAACCACCAGAGTACTTTATTTTGAGTACTTTTATGTGGATTTTCACCACCACCACCCATTCACTTGCATTGTATGGACCTACAGAGATGAGAAATTCCTCTAAAAATCTTAATTTGTGTTCAGCAGATGAAAGACAGTCATGCACGTCTGGGATGTTATGAGGGTGAGTAAATTATAAGAAAATGTTCATTTTTGAGTGAACTATTCCTTTACGACCTCTCTCTGCACATTAAGTATGCTAATAATGAACCTTAAAGGGACTGTCATGTCATTCCAAAGCTGTATGATTTCATTCTTCCGTGAAAGACAAATAGAGATATTTTGAAGAATGTTCTTTTCCACACTATGAAAGCAGCATATAAAGACCAGGGGCTCCAAAAATAGCCACAACATAAATGTACCATAAAGTCCATATAACTTGTGTGCTATATTCCAGTTCTTCTAAAGCTGTTGTAACCCTTATTACGAGGTAGTAATAATGTACATAAGTGTAGTAGTCTAAAGTAGTCTTAGAGGTTATCATTAATGTGAACTTGGACCAGAATCAGAAGATGCTAAATTGTTAAGAGCCTGAGAATTGAATCTCAATAAAAAGAATACCACACCAGAATGACAGTTTGTAACAAGTGTATTAATTACATATGGCTGGTACATACATATAAGAAAACAATTATGAAAAATAACAAACTAAAATAATAAAGTGCGCACATAAATAAATCCCTTGTCTTTAAATTTCTTTGAGCTCAGTTCCACTTGCCTTCATTGACAAGAGTTCAGTAACCAACGTTGGGGCCCTTTTGAGTTTATGTCAGTGTTTGTCCTACCACCATAAGGATGAAGAAGGAGATCCTGACAATCCGTTTAAAGTCAGAATCAAACACAGTTGGCTCGCCACCCAGCCACCTGGACTGGGCATCTCTGGGAGATCATCTGGATCTGTATCACTCTGTGGAAAGGATCTCAGCTACAGGATGTTTCCAACTCTTTACCAAAACCTGACCTATAAATAAATCCAGATAATTTCTCTCAATTACCATTCAGTGATTAAATGGACTGCTACAGGCTACTATAAAATAAAATGAAATCATATTTCAGTACACCTATAATGCAATATCAAAATATCTCCCTCATTGTACAACAGCTCTTTTGTTTCTTCTCAGGTATCAAAAGTATATACATTTCTCTCAAATATCAAAAGTACATTTACATCAAAAATTACATCCTTCCTAAAAAGTCTGGGTATCGATATAGTTGTGGCTGTGCGCATTGGTGTCTGCGCTGATGCAGCTCAGTTCTCTGTTGAGCGCGCTGTAATTTGATCTGTTGGGCCCCCAGATCGCATGCAGAACTCCATGCCTGTCGGTTGGCAGCTGTTGTTTGTAGGACTCCAGGGTTGATGCCACAGATTTTCAGGGTCTCCTTGAGGTGATCCTTGTAGCGACGCTTCTGACCCCCAGGTCTCCTGTTGGCTGCCCATAGAGGACTTCCCGGGGTAGGCGGTGGGAGGGCATGCGGATAACATGTCCAACCCATCGCAGTTGCCGCCTAGCAAGGATTGCCTCCATGCTGCTGGAGTTGGTGTGCTGTAGGATGTCCGTGTGGGGGATTTTGTCTTTCCATGTGACTCCTAGTATGCGCTGGAGGCATCTGATGTGAAAACCCTCAAGACACCGAATATGCCTGCGGTAGGGAGTCCATGCTTCTGCACCAAACAGCAGGGTGGAAACGCAGACTGCCTGGTAGACGGCCACTTTGGTGAAGGTACGGAGAGCTTTATTAACAAAGACTCGAGATCGAAGTCTGCCGAAGGCAGAGGCGGCGAGATTTATGCGTTCCTGGATCTCGTTGTTTATGAGGCAGGTGGGTGTTAGAATGCTTCCAAGGTAGCAGAAATGAGCAGAAATACTTTGAGGAGAGCTGTGTCAAGAGACTCGTAAAAAGCGTCTTTGATGCTTTCTTCAGCATCCAGAGTTGGTGCATAAGCACTTACCAAGGTTGCATAGCGACCCTTCGCAAGAGGAATACGCCAAGTCATTAGCCGCTCACTGATTCCCACAGGAGATTCTGGAATGTTCTGGAGCAGTCTGCTTTTGATAGCAAAACCTACTCCATGTAGACGGTGGGAATCTTCTGGAAGACCCTTCCAGAAGGTGTATCCTTGCCCGACTTCTATTAGCGAGTCCTCTCCTGCGAGCCGGGTCTCACTCAAAGCTGCAATGTCAATGTTGTATTTGTTAAGCTCGCTCGCAACCAGGGCAGTGCATCTGCGGGGTCTGTCAGTTCCATTCTGCACATCAAGATGTGTGCGTACATTCCATGTAGCCAAGATTAATAGTTTAGACTTATATTTACATTTTCGACCGTGTAATGGGATGCCTTGGCGACAGCGGTGGGCCGCCCAAGAGTGTAGGGAACAGGCAGTGTTTGGGTCACCATTTCTAGGCCCTCCCCCGGCAGGGGGTGAGCAGTGCGGACCCTGAAGAGGGCTGCTCAGTCACACAAGAAGCTGCCGAAGGTGGACGCTGTTCCAACCCGTCCACACAACGACCATCATGCTTGTGCCACCTCCATGCAGGGCTCAGGCTAGAGGCTGCCAGTCTGATCCATGACCTGTCTCCGTCACATTTACCCTGTCGCCGAAGGACTTTACGGTGAAATGACAGCATACGCAAAGAGTGGATTTAATGTGAAGAGAGGGGTGCGCAGACCCTATCTCCACAGCTTCACTCCAGAATCCAGTTTCCAGTGGCAGGAGATGAAATCTAGACAACCGGATGGACGGTGGAATTGCAGGGGGCTGCCAGGTCTCTGTCTGTTGAGCCTGCCTCTCGTGTGTCCCCAACGCGGCCTTGTCTTGAGGAGACGAAATGCTCACGGAAGACGACCCACAGAGCAGTGGAGGCAGCAGTCTTAGTTGATGGTGGACTGCACTCGCCATGTCGAGGAGTATCATTGGCATAAATGGAGTTTTTGCAGCGGATCTAGTGATGCCACTCATCTAGTCCCTCCATACCTGATAGACCTCCGCGGCTACTTATTCGACTGGGGACCACCGCACGGAGCCCCCAGCTTATTTCGTAGCTTACCTTCATATCTGAAGGGATGTCCATTATCCGCCACCTATGGACGTGGTTGGTAGCAGTCAGCTCTGCCTCAACAATTATTATTTAACACTGAGCACAGTATGGAAAGGTACCATTTCTATTTATATCACACAACCAAAAACGTTAGTTCCTTTCACAGGTAGTAACTAGTATTCCGCTAGCCTATGGTGCCTAATTACCCTATTAGCATATGACTACAGCAGGCTCACATTAGCTTTACACAGTTAGCACCTTTGCATTGCTTTACCCATAGCGCCGATTAGCATAAATGCTAGCGAAATCACAGTTGGGTAACCAGGTAACCATCTCACCATTTTAGTGGAATTCACTGCTTTTATCTCCTTGACAACAGTGGATTCAGGCACAGCTCTCTTTTAATCTCTACTGTACAACAAGGTATAGGCAGTATATGTAATACACATTTTAGAATATGTTTAATTCACTCTGTCGTTTTTTTTCTGTCTTACCAAATGAATAACGCAGCCTCCTATGCTCAGGTGCAGCGCCAAAAAGAACGTCCAGAGACGCAAACCTAGAGGCATAACTGTAACGGAGCTTAGCTGACAGCTGATTGGTCAGCTCACTGCCTCATAGATTTCACCCATTTGCTCACTAACAAATCCATCAAAGATGAGAAAAATGTAATTAACCCATAGTGACTTTATCAGACTAAACAGCTAAATAGTGTTTTCCATTATTAAGCCTGGGCTACACTGTACAATAGCATTTTGTGAGTAACAGACCAATCCACATGTTGGCAGATGTTGCACCAGGTTTAAAATCAGCAATGTCAAACATCATTGGTTTTGTGTGCATTTTGGGACCAATCACAGTGTGACGCCTTCAACTATTTTGAATTTAAACACATACAGGATTTGAAGGCTGCAGTATATGGAAAGATTTAATCTAATAACCAACATTTCTGTTTGTTCCCCATTCAAGGCCATCATATGGCTTAAGAATGCTTTGAACATAGTTCCACAAAAAAATCATACTGGTTTCAAAAGAGGGTCAAGCTTTATTTTTAGGTGAACTATCCATTTTTAGGATCACTTGATTAATTAAGCCTCTCTCTCGCTCTGTCTCTCTCTTCTAAATGGCAGCAAAGACAGACACCATTACATCTTGGTTATCCACAATGTTTTCTGAATTTTAACATAAAATTTTCGGTACCCTGACCTCTAATATTGATAAAGAAATAATTGCAATGCAGATTATGTTATGCGTCTCCAACATTGACAAGAATCCAGGAATTCCCAAAAGCAAATTGCGAGCACTAAGGTGAAAAATATGGATGCTATAATATGACACTTTCCCTAACTTGATATTGTCATGCCCTATCTGAAGTTGTAAATACTAAACCACTTGCCACCCATGACACTAAATGGAAGAGTGCTGTCTATTCAAGCTTTATAGAGCAGGGAGAATGGGTACCATCCACACAGAGGAGCGAATACAGATTTTTTCTGACCTAGCCTTCCACATTAAATCATGTCAACAGGAAGGTATTTTGAATGTTTTAACATCCAAGCAAATAGAGTCTTACTTTGGCAGTGTTCCTCCGGGAGAATGCTTCTTGTGGGAAAGGGGTGGCGGGAAAATTGTGGACAGCCATCAAAGTTGTGTGCTATTTCTTGATCCTGCTGGAGCGGCTGCATTAAAGCAGACTTAATGGGAATTTCAATGAAAAGTTCACAACATTCACAGTGAGGTCAAAAATCAGCTATGTACCAGTATTTTTCAGTAATTAGGACTTTGTGGGAAATGGTGCTCTGAATGGATTCATTTGTGGAAAAATTAACTATGGAACTGAGAGAAAAGAAAAAGTGGGAAATTTCATCAGAGAAGGCTACTTTGTACACACTGACACTCTTAGATGCATTAATCTTGAATATTGATGTGTGTTGATTATAGTTGGTCCACAATTGGTCTTCTGTCCTTTATAAATATGTTAATGCATAATGATTTGTTTTCAATACAGGGTTTTACAAATTTGCAAGCTAATTGTTCTTACATCTTACAATATCTTACATATATCATCTTTCAGATGATAAAAATTGTGCTCATGACGAAAAGCAATAGTTTTTTTATCTGTGGAAAAACAAAAGAAAATATTTTACAGAATGCCAAGAGTGCTTTATTTTTACATGGGTTGTCAAGCTAAGTTTAAAGGTTATCCATAATCATTGGCTATTTTCCAATTGGCTATTTTCTTATGCAATAAAGTAGTTTTGTTTGAGGAAAAAGGAAAGGAATATAGGCACCCCCGGACATACGGGTATAAAAGGAGGGAATCTTGCATCTGTCCATTCAGATTTTTTCTTCAGAGCCGAGCGGTTGTGTGTTCAGCAAGCTGGTGTTCCATTACTGTTCCTCTCGCCTCTAAGAGCATTGCTGTTGGATCCTACAGTGCATTACCAGCGGCTTTCTCCCTTCTCTACACGCTAGTGCAGTCCACGCCTCTGAGCACTTCGACAGTGTTTCCTTAAAGAGCAAATAGACCTGTAAAAGAGTATATTTCCTCTAAAAGAATATACACATTGGCGTTGAATGTCTTTTTAAAGACGCGTCTTTTTAAAGATGTCTATCCGCTGTTGTGTAGTTTCTGTATGCGACAGACATCTCTCCGCTTCTGACGGTCATAAGAGCTGCCTCGCATGTCTGGGCTGCGAACACATGCAGGTAGCGTTTTATGAATGGTTCATGTTCTCATTGTAAGAACATAACCATGGCAACGTTGCGGTCACAGCTTTCTTTCCTCCAAGAGAAAGCCACTTCAGCCACACCCCACCACCCCCCCCCGCTGCTCCTCCTTCCTATGGGATTGGTGCTGGCGCAGCTGACGTTGAAGCCGATTTGGGGAGTGCAGTGGGCTCGGTTTTGCCGGGTAAATACCCACAAACCATCCGACCCCCAGCACGCTCGTTTGCTTCCATCCGAGTCCCCACGGCCAGTCTGATGTCTCCCTCGGACCCCACAAGCTAGATGATGATTTCGCCGCTGCATCAGAGTGCGTCGGATGCTGATGACTCGACTGGGCTGCCACCTTTGGGTTTGCTCGTCCAGTCTGAGCCTGATGCACAGATGCCTGCTATGCTTTCCCAGGCCGCCATGAGCATGGGCTGGACTGGAAGTTCTACGTGCTCGGACCTGAGAAAATACGGGACGAGACTGACTCAACCCTGAGATTGTAGAATCTCGTAAAGGTGTTGGGTGTTGCCCAGCCCGCCACTCTGCAGATGTCTGCTAGGGAGGTGCTCATGGCTAGACGTTTGGTTCCTCGGGTCAGGCCCAAAGACCCCCAGAGATGCACAGTCGGGTCAGTGCTCTCATGTCTGCAGGAGAGGCTGGAGGGGAGGCTGTCCCCCTCCACCTTGAAGGTCTATGTAGCCACCATGTCAGCTCACCACAATGCAGTGGATGGCAAGTCCTTAGGGAAGCACGACCTGATCATCAGGTTCCTTAGAGGCACCCGGAGGCTGAACCCTCCCAGGCCATGCCTATTCCCCTCATGGGATCTCTCCGTGGTCCTTTCGCACCTTCAGAAACCCCCTTCGAGTCAGTCGAGCTTGGAACCCTCTCCTTGAAGACGGCCCTCCTGATTGCTTGCTTCCATCAAGAGAGCTGGGGACCTGCGAGCATACTCTGTCAGCGACACTTGTCTGGAGTCTGGTCCGGCAGATGCTCACGTCATCCTAAGACCTCGACCGGGCTATGTGCCCAAGGTTCCTACAACTCCATCAGAGGTAGTGAACCTGCAAGCGAATCTGCCTCAGGACCCAGCCTTATCGTTGCTGTGTCCAATGCGTGCTTTGCGTACCTATGTGGACCGCACACAGAGCTTTAGATGTTCTGACCAGCTCTTTGTTTGCTGTGGCAGACAGCGGAAAGGGGTGCTGTCTCCAACAGAGGTTGCCCACTGGGTCGTCAATGCCATGGCTGGCCTATCAGACCCAGGCCGCGTCAGCCCCTTGCGGGTTCGAGCACACTCTACTAGCAGTGTGGCATTCTCGTGGGCACTGGCCAACGGCACCTCCCTAGCAGACATCTGCAGATTGGCGGGCTGGGCAACACCCAACACCTTAACGAGATTCTACAATCTCAGGGTTGAGTCGGTCTCATCCCATATTTTTTCAGGTCCGAGCACGTAGAACTCGGTAATGCGGAACGGCTGACCAGGTGTTCCGCTTGCACATAGTGCCCTTCCCCTCCACTGATGCAATCACGTGCATTCTTTCCCCCAGGAGAGTTCACAAGGAATTCCAGACCAGACCCACTATGGGTACTAACTACTCTGTACTGGAATAGGTGCTCCACTGGGTTTGGTGCATCGTGGATCCCCCTTTGTGTATTTTCCGTGGTAGTGTCCCCCTGCCGGCGGACACGCGTCTCCCTTGGGCAGTCCCCTCTGCCTCCCGGTCGCTGTGTTTATAGAAACTCCTCCCTCGCTAGGTAGGATCTACCACCACGCCACTTCCACAGGTGGCCAGAAAACCCATGTGACCTCCCCCAGCCTGGGCAGGATGTGGTCTCTGTGGGGTCTTTTCCCCTGAAAGAATAGGAGTTGGAAAATAATGCCTTCACCGATAAGTGTTATAGCGTTAAATGGCCAAGCGGGAAGAACTACTCTGGGGCTGAGAGCTTGGCCCAGGTTGAAGCAAGAGCTGCCTGTTGTTTAGAAGCCGCAGGGGGATGCCCTCGATGAGCAGACGGAACATGGCTTTCAATGGAATTAAGATCGCATCGGGATAAGGATTATTCATTTATATGCGAGATACATAGAGAGAGAAAAGGTGCGGCCTGCTCCCATGCATGGCATGCCGCTTGTTCCCCCCCTTCGGGGATGCTGGGAACCTAAAATGTTTATGAAATTTATTTTATGGGGTGTTGGGGAAGGGTATGTGCAATCTGACGCAGCCTGCTTTTTTGGCACACAAATGCCTGCCCGCACCTGCGTCAGCAGTTCACGTACACGGTTCAGCGTATGGTGTGATTGAATAGGGACCCTAGTGACGCTTCATTCGTCACAACGTCAAGTGAGTGACAGACGGGGAATGTCTAGTTATCTATTGTAACCCCTGTTCCCTGATGGAGGGAATGTGACATTGTGTCCCTCTGGCCACGACGCTGTACCAAGCCACTGTAACAGCCGAACTCATTCTTGGCTCCTCAGTGCAAAACCTGAATAGACAGATGCACGATTCCCTCCTTTTACACCCATATGTCCGGAGGAGGGACATGCAAATTCTATCTGCCAATTTCTCATTGGCCTTTTATCAAGTTCAGAGGTAACCGAGGCCTTCAAGAAAGACCCCTAGTGTCGCTTCAAAAAATCAGTGATAACATTCTGCCTAACAGCTCTTTTTGTGTTCCACAGAAGAAATTCACACAGGTTGGTGAGAGTAAATCATGACAGAACTTACATTTTTGTTGGGCTAACCCTTTATTCCATAACCTAAAAAAAACCAGACATAATACTGCAGAAAATAACTGCAAAGTGTGTGAGAGAAGTATAGAACTATAGATAAACATCATGGAGGATTCAGTAACATCTTTGTTGTCCTTCTTTTCATTTTCAGCTATTCTGTGCGCGTCACGTGAGGTGGTGAAAAGTAAACTTCTGACACAGGTTCTGGAAGTGGTTTTGGCTTTCGGGAACTTCATGAACAAAGGACAGAGGGGCAATGCCTACGGTTTCAAAGTGTCCAGCCTCAACAAGATCGTAGACACCAAGTCAAGTATAGACAGGTGAAAGGCCAATTTGTACAGATGATCTGCAAACATATCCATTCAACCAAATCATTACAAAGAACAAATTAAATAGAATGACTTAATGAATCAGATGTCACTGATTACTAGATCAACTGTGGTCTTTAAGCTCACACAGTCATTACATGAGGACTAATAACACTGGTACTTCTTCAACAGGAATATCACCATGTTGCACTACCTGATCATGATCTTTGAGAAGAACTTTTCTGACACCCTCAACATTCAACAGGACCTGATCAGCATACCAGAGGCTGCCAAAGTCAAGTAAGTCCCACCTTAGATTGTCATAAATCATAAACATTAGCATTTGCTCTTTATGGTGAATTTAGGCAGTTGATTGGTATATAATTTGCTTGACTGTTTTTTTTTTTGCTTCTGCTCTCTCAGTTTGTCTGAGCTGGAGAAGGAAGTGTTCAGCATTAAGAGTGGCCTGAAAGCTCTGGAGGTGGTGAGTCATCTATCAGCTTTCTCATCCAAAATGCCCAGGCATTTATTTTTATTTTCTTTATTGCACTGTTGCTGCTGTCTATTTGGCAGATGTTTAGATATTGACATTTCTCTACCATTTTTTACATTTGAAAAATATGACTCCAATCACTCTAGCACAACCTCTAACATTTGAATCTTATGTATTTTGTGTAAATAGGATATTATGTGTAGATAGGTGTAAATTTGCCCACACATTTCCTTCTTTTTGTGTTTGGACTAAGACAAAGTCCCATGAGCATTTTGATTGCTTCTTGGAAGAAAACAAGCTATGAATTGATTTGACAAGGGAAACATTTTTGGTCGTGACGCCATTCAAAACAAATTCAATAAAAATTCCCTTTTCCATGACTTTAGTGGTAGGCCGCAAATCTTCTCAAATAATCCTATTCGCCTGCATTCAACAACCTGACAATATATCAGAATAACTAAATTATCAATGTTTTAAACCATTGTGTATACAGTATTCATTAAGTAATTAAAGGAAAAACATTTAGCCAGTGGGCTGAGGTGCACATAAAGCTAGGATTTTGGGTGAATAGTTTATGTTAGCCTTAATTTTAGCAGCAGTAGGTGTTTGTGCAGTTCAGTATGAAGTGTTTATGTTGTGTTATCAGGGTATTCTAATTTTACTAGATTTGTATTGCCTGAAGGTAATAACAGTGCTTGCAAAGGATTGGAAAATAATATTTTGTTAAATGTTAAGGTTAGCTAAGGTATATATATTCAGGGTCAATATTGTTAATTGTTATTGTAATTAAGTTTAGGTTTACAGGGTTGCCAACTTTGGTGATTTGCCTGGAGTGAGATTTCTCCCCAAACATGCACATGCAGCGGCCTACTGGAAATTTTGGCTGGCGGCCACTGCTGCCACCACCACCACAAACCTCTTACCATCTAAACCTACACCGATTACATTAATTTCCCAATGTTTGATGTTTTTGTAAAAAAAAGGGGGAAAGTTTCTTGAAAACCTTCATTTATTTATATAGGTGCTCACAAAAAGTCTTTACAAGTGCCTTGTAAACTAGAACAAATAAACTGTTCCATGTAATAATCTGTAATATTAACTACTTGCAACATTGAGTGTTACGTACTTGGTCATGTAGTAGGTAGACGGAGGGGTCTTGACGTTGGAAGAGAAGGTTGAAGTGTGTAAAGATGATCAGCGTGGACTGATAAAAGAGCAGGTGAATTTCAGTCATTGGATCTTCAAACAGCACACGCAATCGGATGCACCTTGCTTGTTTCTCATCTGAAAGTAAAAATAAAATATTTCACATTGTGTATAATGAATCAATGCAACATTGAATTAAGTTATTGAATGAAAAATGAACTTTTACTCGAAAATTTAAATCATTGATCCCTACTTGTACATCTTGTAATGTTATACTTTACTCAGGATAGGGTTCCATAGCAAGTGATATTCAGCCAATAGGTTTATAAAGCATACACTAGGTCAATACTTACCGCAGCTTCCAAAATAACTCCTGAGTGCAGCATAGAGGCGTAGAATACGGGTCACAACCTGCTCCAGACTCAGCCACCGTGTGCTCACATGAAGCAGCGTCTCCATGTAAGTCGTGTCACAGAACACACAAAACTCTGAAATGATAAATCATTGATTAATGCAAATGAGCAGTTCAATGTTTCTTCCTTAAGTGTTTCACAAGCTCAGACAAAAGATAGGGACTGACTGCCCCATTAATGATGGCCGACGTTTTGGTTCTCGCTGAGGAATATTTCTTTGCAATTTTTGAGTCTGGAAAACACTCCCTGAAAAGAGGACTAAGATGATCAGCGAATGCTAAAGGAATATTATGGTTGACCATGGCCACCGCAACCTTGATCTCTGCCCTCCTAGTCTGCAAAATGAGAAACATAATAGAGTTACCTTTAGTACATAAAATACATAATACATAAAAAGATGTAATTTAACATCTGAAGTTGAACGTGAGCCTATGTGAGCACTTGCATGGATCTTAATTTACTAATCACCTGAGTCTCAAGATTCAGTTCATCAGTTCTTGAACAAAATAAACTGTGTATTTTCTGGGAGCTTTCAAGAGTTTTTTTTATGTGACCGTCACTGGTGATGTGCCTCTGCACATCCGCTCTCCCTTGATGGCCGCACTCCAGTTCGCGCCTGCAGATGTCACACCAGAAATGGTGCTGGGTGGTGCCAGGTTTTATAAAAGGCCACTCTGTACTCCAGGCACTACTGGATTTTGTACTGTACTTTGCAGCTCCTGTTCTGGCCCTTTTCTTGCTTGAATTTCGACTGGCATCCTCCTCCTCATCCTGACAATGTCCCTCTTCCACCACCCTTGCCTCTATCTAAAAGGCAGGGTTAAATCTACATAATCACATGGCATCCTTCTTTCCAATTACACAATTATTCACGATACAGTAGCCAATTATACACTCACTACTCTGCAGAATAGCTGCTACACAAATGCTGAAGCCTCGTCTCGCACCTACCCCCCCATCCACACCAGAGTCAGACCTCATATACCTGATATGTTAATATATTTATATTTTTATACACACACCCCTGGTCCCCTGGTCCCCAACCCCCATTTTTAGCCTACCAAAAAAGATAATAATAATAATACCTTGCATTTATATAGTGCTTTTCTAGGCACTCAAAGCGCTTTACATAGTATAGGGGGAATCTCCTCAACCGCCACCAGAGTGCAGCATCCACCTGGATGATGCGACGGCAGCCATACTGCGCCAGAACGCCCACCACACACCACCTATTGGTGGAGAGGAGAGAGTATAGTTATGTAGCCAATTCAGGGATGGAGATTAACACGATGCCATGGTAGATAGGGGCCAATGGGGGGTATTTGGCCAGGACACCAGGGTTACACCCCTACTCTTTACGAGAAGTGTCCTGGGATTTTTAATGACCACAGAGAGTCAGGACCTCGGTTTAACATCTCATCCAAAGGATAGTGCCTTTTTTACAGTATAGTGTCCCCGTCACTATACTGGGGCATTAGGACCCACACAGACCATAGGGTGAGCACCCCCTGCTGGCCTCCCTAATACCACTTCCAGCAGCAACCTTGGTTTTCCCCAGGAGGTCTCCCATCCAGGTACTGGCCAGGCTCAACCCTGCTTAGCTTTAGTGGGCAACCAGGAAAGAGATGCAGGGTGATATGGCTACTGTCTTTCTCGCTTAGTTAACGTTTACACATGTTTATCATCTAGCCAATTAGCTTACCTGCTGGTGAGATTCTGTTGTCTCCCCAATCTCCTCTCTACGTTTGTCCGTCCTCTTTCGACAATATGTCAGCAAACTCATGATCTAACAAGGAGTTATAATCGTTTGTGTTAATAATACCGTTGTGCTCATCCGTTTGCCACAGCAAAATTCAAATTCTAATTTAAAAGACAACGTTAGCTACATACTAGCTGACCTAAACTAGCTTTCATTAACGTTACACCTAAAACGTTAACGGTACCGTTTCTTTGCTTCGCTAAGAGTATAGTAATGCGACTTTCTGTCAGACAAAGTTGAATAATGACATACAGTTGAGCAAGTATATCCTTTTAATAAATTATATGTTTCTTACCTAGATAACCATTGCTGATTCTACACCAAACAGGCCACTAAATGTTTTCCTGGCGTTGAAGGTGAAGATGCTATGGAAGATGCCAATAAATAGACAGCAGACGTCACTAACGTACGACGACAAATGTTTCCAGCGAATCAACAATCAGAGAAAGGCATTAGACACAGTGGTCCAATCAGTAGTTAAGAGCCTGAACTTGTTTATAGTAATTCGGAAATATTAGTGCACATGAGTGAAAAATAATACAGCACAGAAGAATGTCTAATTTAGCGTGAGATTTCTTTGTTGAGCGTGAGACCGTGAGATTGAGGCTGAATGCGTGAGTGTCACGCCAGATGCGTGAGAGTTGGTAACCCTGGGTTTAGGATTTAGGCCTGTACCATGAAGCTGGTTTCATTGGTTAGTCAGGTAAGTTTTCGTTCAGTTTGCCCTGAAGCTTAGGTACCATGAAACTTAATAATTTTAAAAGCTTACATTTATTTAAAATATAAACGCTTTTGTATTTATTTGAATAGAAAATTGTATATATCATTAAAAACTACAACAAAAAATAAGTCTGTTACTATTGATTACATAACTATAACAGACTATAAAGATGAATATTCTCCCTAAGTTTATTTTCCTTTATCAAAATCTGCCAGTTAATAGTATATCAAAAAGTTGTATTTTTTTTTAGAAAATGGAATAAACTACTTTGTATATATACATGGGATAATAGGAAATCTAAAATTATTTAAAAAAATTCTTAAGTTGTCAAAAAGGCTCGGAGGACTAGAATTCCCATATGTAATAAATTATTATAAAGCTGCCCAAATTCAACCTCTATTGAAGAATCTAAAGTGAAATCGCAGAAGATGGAAATGTATCAAATGGGGTAACCTATTAGTATATCACTGTTCCTACCCAAACAAAGCAAAACATTTAAAGCAATAGATTATATTTGTATTAAAAGTACTTTTTGAATTTGGTTAGAACATTTTTTTTTGTAAAATTAAGAAAGATATGGTTCATTTACAAGAAATTGATAAAGATCCTGATGTCATGCCGAATAGATAATACATTTAAGTTTTGGGCAGAAAGAGGTATGAAAATATATCACCAACTTTTCATTGATGAAGTAATGGATACTTTTCAAACCTAGCAAAAAAGTATGAGCTTCCAAATTCACATTTATTTTATTTACAGGTAAGAAGATATTTATTAACAGAAGTTAAAATAAAAGAAATATAAAGGAAATGCATCCATTCATAAATTATAGAATTGATACATAAAATACAAATAATACAATAACATTTTTAGGAATTTTAAAGAGTGCACTTGAAAGAGATATACAGGACACTGTGAATAAAATTATATGTAGGTGGGAGGATGAATTAAAAATTAAAATGAATCAGCAAGACTAGGACTACTCAATCCAGCGTTTGGATGGAATATGCTTGGAACATCAAATACAGATTTTTTATAACACCTGTTATTCAAAGTAAATATAATAGCATGGTAAAAGGGGATTGTTGGATAAATTGTGGAGAAAAAATTCTCATTACAGTCAAATTCTACATGAGTGCTAAATTGACAACTTATTGGAATGAAGTGATTAGACAGGTTAATTTATTATTAAACAGCACAATAGAATCCATCTAGAAAACCTTATTTTGGGTGAAATGCCATTGTCCTTAAGAAATAAAACTAAACAAAATATATTTAGGGTTATCAAAATAGCAGCTTTGAAACAGATTACAAAAATTAAACCACACTTAATCCAGAACCCCCACAATTTCAAATATGGAGAGAAACAATTTTGGAAATATACCGAATAATATTTATAATTCATAATAAAAGTCTGGAATGTGAACATAAATGGGATTTGCTTAAAAATAAAATAAATTAATTTAGATAGATTGTTTCCTTCAGATTCTTGATTTTTGAAAAGAATGAGTTAAAATACGAGGTATGATGCCCTGTCTCGTATAATATTTAAAAAAAGGAGGTGATGCCTTAACTTTCTTTCCACTTTATTTGAAATAAAATATAACATGTAAATTAATGAATTACACATGTTATTTATCAAATAAGTTGTGAATGGTTATTTGATATGGTTATTCAAAATAACATTGTGTTTTTTTTTTTTTTTATGTACAATTTGTATATTGTCTATAGTAAAAAAATAAAAAGCATAAAAAAGCCTACTAATGATTAATTAAATAGTGAGCACTTGGAATACTGTATGCAAAAAAAAAAAAAAAAAAAAAATAAAAAAATGCAATAATAAGATGTATTTGTTCTTTTTATAAAATACTGTATGTTCATCTCGAGTCCATGAAATAAAGAAGGGTTGTATTCACTCCTTACCATAGTAATCTTGAGCTTTGTGTGTGACAATCTGTCTTTGCAGTGTAAAGGTGGCTATAGATGGGTAAATAGACACAAGAATGATAAGACCATTTGCAATTCATTATGCATATATTAAGATGACATCAGCACTGGTGGTTAGATTTTTAATACCGAACATTCAATAAGTCAATGGCAGATGTGAGTCAATGGGCGATTGAATATAAAATTTGATTGAAAATTGTAAACATTTATAAAAACCCAAAATAGATGGCACATCCAATATCATTATGTTAGGAAAGATTGAATTATAGGGTGTATTAGGAATGTCAATACAGTGCTGCATTGCAAGCACTAATAGGATTATTTCTAAAACAATTCCATTTAAATTAGATCTTTGTTTTTTTTACATCAGGAATTACGGTACCAGCAGAGCCGAGCACATGATCGGGGAGACAAATTTGTCCCGGTGGTCAGTGACTTTATCACAGTCGCTAGCTTCAGCTTCTCTGAACTCGAGGATCTACTTAATGAAGCCAAGGACAAGGTAACCCCTCTTAATTATAAAGTCAAAATCATTCCCTCACTTTTTAATCTCCATATTTAATTATCAAATCTAATAACAGTATCAGCACATTCATTTCTCATCTTGGTTACACTTTCATTAATGAGACTTCTAACTTAGCCAGATACAGTTGCACAAACGAGTTCCCAGGCAGAGAAAGAAAAATGCCCAGCTTCCTAAGGCTGAAAAAGTTTTCTCTGTAATGAGCTCAGAGTTATTTTTGAGTGTGGAGCAGGGGTCTTTGAGCAGGTCACAGTATTTTGTGGGTTGTGAACTGTGGAGTGGAGCTGGGCTTTTCCAGAGAACTCTGAAAGGATGGGCCCTCTCTGGAGGAATCCAGCAGGCCCGCCCCCCTTTCTCCAGCATTTACAGCCCTGCCAACCCTGCGCATGAACTGGACCCGACATCTTGGAAGGATGAAGGAAAAGGGAGTGAGAGAGAAAAGAGAAGGCTTTGTGTGTCCTTCCTGGCTCTGCATGATGACTTAAACATCCCGGGAAATCCCGGCAGCTGGCCCTAAATTGCTCTGGGGTTTGAAGAGATTTATTTCTTTTCAAACGTGGCTTGGTCTCACCCCCACCCCCGCTACGGTATGTCCACATCTTTCAAATACATGAAAGAGAAGAATTGTGAAAGACATTGGGAATACATTTTGTAAGTGTGTGTGTGTTGCCGTTTTTTATTTTGTGAAGGTGGAAATTGTCACAAAGCAGGATGACAGTCTTCACCCAGGGAGCCCCACGCTCCATTACATATCACAGAGCCACCACTGTATCCCCTGTCCACCGTAGTACTACATTTCTTTAGCTTAATCGTAGGAAAGAAAGGACTGTTCGGATGGACTTCATGGGAAATGCCTGGCCCTGAAGCTCTGTGAGCTATGGGAAAACAAAAGTATCCCTGTGCTCTCCTGACAGATCTACCTCTCGCTGCCATCCTCCAAGGGTCAGACAAATTTTCCTGTAAACACTTCTGTCCCCTGAAGTGAGCCAAAATTAAACTAAACACCAGTTGAGAAACAGGGACAAGTTTAGTGAACCCACCAGATGTCCAGGACACCATTAGGTCTTTGCATGGCTTGTGATTCGCCTACAGGAGGAGTATTCAAGTTCCAAGAGGTCCGGTCTCTACTTTTCCTCACCAGCAAATGTCTGGGCAAACATACATGGTGTGCACAGTAGACAGTATGGCTTATATACTTATGCCCTGAAATAAACAATTAGCATTTTCTGAAATACTTATTGTACCAAACTGGCAGCAATGGTACTTTGTAAAAGAATCATATAATATATCCTAAATAGTCAAAGTCTCTTTAAAATGGCTGCTTTGTCCCATATACATCATGAGGACATTTGGGGCCCAGAGACAAAGCCAAATTATTGGGCTCTGAGAGAACTTCTACCGTGTTACAGTCTACGGTCTATAAAATAAATGCATCAGCAATTCTCTTCTCCCATTAATGCATGGGAGCCCTGCAAGCCTAGCCATATCTAAGCCCCTAAGCGCTTGTTTTGTAAACTAAGGCTCTGTTGTTTTTGCACTGTACCACTGCATTCTAGTGTAGAAACAGAGGGGGCTCTCATCAGGGGCGGACTAGGACTAAAAAAGTGGCCCTTGACTTTCTGGCCAAGAGCGGTCCACCAAACCCAGCCTGCAACACACCACACCATAACACACCAGCTCATTTATATAATTTTCTGGCTTAATTTCACATTTTTGTGTTGAAAAGATTTCTATTGACTGCTAGTCATGACAAATGGGCCTCATCAGTGCAAAAATTGTCAACACTTATAAATATATGTACAAATAAATAAATAAATAAACAAACCTTTTAAAGTGTAGCTCTTTGCAGATATTTTGCACATAAATATTTTCACTCTGTGAATTTGTTGCATCTTTATATCTGTTTTAATTCCTTACCCAGATTATTCTTGAGAAAAAGTGAAAAGCCCAATGCTTTGATAAGCACTGTTTCTGCTAATCTTTAAACAAAGTAACCCTCAAAGACTCAAATAGCTACAAAGTAATATCTTTCATGACTTATTTATCAGGCGTGAGCATTATTCAGCCAGCCATGCTTCATATCCCAGAAATGCTTTGCGGTATGAATAAATTATGCAAATGACTATGTGCTGCTCATAGCTTTACTGTTTGCCAACTGAGTTCATCTTATACTTAAAATATGTATAAGATGCACTCATATTGATATGTGCGCCGATGTGTACGTAATTTAAAAATAAAAGCCATTGAATTGTCTTGTCTGGCAGAGTTTATGAAATTTTCCCTTTAAGAGGTCTGCACGAGCATACTGGAGCCTAGGGTGGCCGCCTATCTCGCCTGTAGGATGGGCCAGTACTTGCGCAGCAGAGGGCTGGCACAAATTACCCAGCGGACCACTGGGAAAACACCCGGTGCTCAATATGGCCAGTCTGCCTCTGGCTCTCGTTGTCATGTTTCATGGTCCTAATGGAACCAATCCGAGGTCCAGACCGAGGTTGGCTAATTGGTGATTGCTGATCTACAGCAACATGGTGTAGTGTGGCATAATGGCTAAAGCTCAGGGGCTGGTAATCAGAAAGGCATGGGCCGAAGGACATGGACCTAACCTTAAACTATCACCATTATGCCCTTACTTTGATAATCTGATTAGATCTTGTAGGTCATCTTGATTGAGCCCGTTAACCATGTTCCAAAAAAAGCTCAAACTAGTTGACCAGCTTGAGTTCTTTAACAAGTCATTTAACCCCAGATTGCTGTCCCTTTATTAAAGGAATAATTCACCCAAAAATGAAAATTCTCTCATCATTTACTCACCATTATGACACCCCATATGTGTATGACTTTCTTTCATCTGCTGAACTTAAATGAGGATTTTTAAAAGAATATCTCAGCTCCATAGGCCCATACAATGCAAGTGAATGGGTGCCAAAATTTTGTTTCTCACCGACACCTATCATATCGTATAACACATGGATTTAACCACTGGAGTCGTGTGTATTACTTTTAAGCTCCCTTTATGTGGATTTTGTAGCTTCAAAATTTGGCACCTATTCACTTCCACAGTGAGGACATACAGAGCTAAAATATTCTTTTAAAAATCTTAATTTGTGTTCTGCAGAAGAAAGTATTCACATCTGGGATGCCAGGAGGTTAAGTAAATCATGAGAGAATTTACATTTTTGGTTGAACTATCCCTTTAAGTGTACTGCAAGTTCATTAACACGCCTACGACACAACTACCTAAGTACTTACACTCACCTCTGAATATAATAGCAAGTCTTCAGAGTTTCAGATACACAGATAATTTTTTTTTCCTTCTCTTGGAATAGAATTGCTTCTTTTAAGATCCTTAGACCCTTCATTGAGCTGAGGACACAAAGAACAATGAACCTGGCCAAAATCACATTAAAAGAGATGCCAGGCAGGATCACTATAAATATTCTGACCCTAGCTATGGTACAGTTTATTTTGTCAATACTGACTCCTAGTGGCCACTCTAAGAATTCGACCACATTTATCAGTATAGTAGCCATTTTGTCTGTCAGACCACATTAAGGAAGTGCTCAGATGTGTATTCATGTTCATCTTGCTTGTTTTTGCCCTTGAGAAATCATACTCTGTTAGTTTAAATGCTTTATTCATATGATTATTTGAGAATATGTGAATTTTGACAAGTTATGTATTTGTTTTAAAACGGTTTCCAAGTTACATGTTTACATTTGAGGAATATAATCTTGATGCTAGATTATGGAGTTAGAATTGGAATGGAGTCAAATCAATTGAATGAGATCCACAAATAAATGTAAGGAGTTTCACAAAACTCTGTTCCCACGTCTATCTGTCAGTGCATTACCAGCTTTCTGACAGACATGCAGCAGCTTGTGAGACAGGGGAAATTCATTTCCAGCACCTGTACAATCAGCACCCCCAGTGATGTGTGCTCTCCCCACTACTCTTCTCCCAATACACAAATGCCTGCATTGCCAAGGACCCCTATGTCAAGCTCCTGAAGTTTGCAGATGACACCACTGTCATTGGCCTCATCCAAGATGACGATGAGTCTGCATACAGAAGGGAGGTTAAGCAGCTGGCTGTCTGATGCAGTCAAAACAACCTGGAGCTGAACACGCTCAAAACGGTGGAGATGAATGTGGGCTTTAGGAGGAACACCCAACATTGACCTCCCTCATCATTCTAAAAAGCACTGTAGCAGCAGTGGAGTCATTCAGGTTCCTGGGCACTACCATCTCACAGGACCTGACGTTGGAGACCCACATTGACTCCATTGTGAAAAAGGCCCAGCAGAGGTTGTACTTCCTTCGCCAGTTGAGGAAGTTCAACCTGCCACAGGCGCTGCTGATACAGTTCAACACAGCAGTCATTGAGTCTGTCCTCTGCACTTCAATAACTATCTGGTTTGGTTCAGCTATGAAATCGGATATCAGAAGACTACAAAGCACAGTTCGGACTGCTGAGAGAATTATTGGCTGCCCTCCCTTAAAGAACTGTACACTTCCAGAGTGAGGAAAAAGGCTGGAAAAATCACTCTGGCCCCACTCACCCTGCCCACTACCCTTTTGAACTGTTGCCTTCTGGCCAACGCTTCAGAGTTCTGAGCACCAGAACCATTAGGCACAGGAACAGTTTTTTCCCTCAGGATATCCATCTCATAAACAGTTAAAACTGCCCCACTGAGCAATAATTATGTGCAATTGACAGTTTAGTCATTTTATATTTATTAAACACATCCTACCTCTTCTGCCATTACATTCCCTTGCACTGTTTATAACCGATTTGTATTTAAATTTGCACTACCTATGTGCATCTGTGTATGTATGTGTGTGTATATATATATATATACACACACACACACACACATGTATATATATATATATATATATATATATATATACACTCACCTAAAGGATTATTAGGAACACCTGTTAAATTTCTCATTAATGCAATTATCTAATCAACCAATCACATGGCAGTTGCTTCAATGCATTTAGGGGTGTGGTCCTGGTCAAGACAATCTCCTGAACTCCAAACTGAATGTCAGAATGGGAAGAAAGGTGATTTAAGCAATTTTGAGCGTGGCATGGTTGTTGGTGCCAGACGGGCCGGTCTGAGTATTTCACAATCTGCTCAATTACTGGGATTTTCACGCACAACCATTTCTAGGGTTTACAAAGAATGGTGTGAAAAGGGAAAAACATCCAGTATGCGGCAGTCCTGTGGGCGAAAATGCCTTGTTGATGCTAGAGTCAAAGGTCAGAGGAGAATGGGCAGACTGATTCAAGCTGATAAAAGAGCAACTTTGCCTAAAATAACCACTCGTTACAACCGAGGTATGCAGCAAAGCATTTGTGAAGCCACAACACGCACAACCTTGAGGCGGATGGGCTACAACAGCAGAAGACCCCACCAGGTACCACTCATCTCCACTACAAATAGGAAAAAGAGGCTACAGTTTGCAAGAGCTCACCAAAATTGGACAGTTGAAGACTGCAAAAATGTTGCCTGGTCTGATGAGTCTCGATTTCTGTTGAGACATTCAGATGGTAGAGTCAGAATTTGGCGTAAACAGAATGAGAACATGGATCCATCATGCCTTGTTACCACTGTGCAGGCTGGTGGTGGTGGTGTAATGGTGTGGGGGATGTTTTCTTGGCACACTTTAGGCCCCTTAGTGCCAATTGGGCATCGTTTAAATGCCACGGCCTGCCTGAGCATTGTTTCTGACCATGTCCATCCCTTTATGGCCACCATGTACCCATCCTCTGATGGCTACTTCCAGCAGGATAATGCACCATGTCACAAAGCTCGAATCATTTCAAATTGGTTTCTTGAACATGACAATGAGTTCACTGTACTAAAATGGCCCCCACGGTCACCAGATCTCAACCCAATAGAGCATCTTTGGGATGTGGTGGAATGGGAGCTTCGTGCCCTGGATGTGCATCCTACAAATCTCCATCAACTGCAAGATGCTATCCTATCAATATGGGCCAACATTTCTAAAGAATGCTTTCAGCACCTTGTTGAATCAATGCCACGTAGAATTAAGGCAGTTCTGAAGGCGAAAGGGGGGTCAAACACAGTATTAGTATGGTGTTCCTAATAATCCTTTAGGTGAGTGTATATATATATATATATATATATATATATATATATATATATATATATATATATATATATACAGGTGAAACTCGAAAAATTAGAATATCGTGCAAAAGTTCATTAATTTCAGTAATTCAACTTAAAAGGTGAAACTAATATATTATATAGACTCATTACAAGCAAAGTAAGATATTTCAAGCCTTTATTTGATATAATTTTGATGATTATGGCTTACAGCTTATGAAAACCCCAAATTCAGAATCTCAGAAAATTAGAATATTGTGAAAAGGTTCAGTATTGTAGGCTCAAAGTGACACACTCTAATCAGCTAAACACCTGCAAAGGGTTCCTGAGCCTTTAAATGGTCTCTCAGTCTGGTTCAGTTGAATTCACAATCATGGGGAAGACTGCTGACCTGACAGTTGTGCAGAAAACCATCATTGACACCCTCCACAAGGAGGGAAAGCCTCAAAAGGTAATTGCAAAAGAAGTTGGATGTTCTCAAAGTGCTGTATCAAAGCACATTAATAGAAAGTTAAGTGGAAGGGAAAAGTGTGGAAGAAAAAGGTGCACAAGCAGCAGGGATGACCGTAGCCTGGAGAGGATTGTCAGGAAAAGGCCATTCAAATGTGTGGGGAGCTTCACAAGGAGTGGACTGAGGCTGGAGTTACTGCATCAAGAGCCACCACACACAGACGGGTCCTGGACATGGGCTTGAAATGTCAAACGTCTTACCTGGGCTAAAGAAAAAAAGAACTGGTCTGTTGCTCAGTGGTCCAAAGTCCTCTTTTCTGATGAGAGCAAATTTTACATCTCATTTGGAAACCAAGGTCCCAGAGTCTGGAGGAAGAATGGAGAGGCACACAATCCAAGATGCTTGAAGTCCAGTGTGAAGTTTCCACAGTCTGTGTTGGTTTGGGGAGCCATGTCATCGGCTGGTGTTGGTCCACTGTGCTTTATTAAGTCCAGAGTCAACGCAGCCATCTACCGGGACATTTTAGAGCACTTCATGCTTCCTTCAGCAGACAAGCTTTATGGAGATGCTGACTTCATTTTCCAGCAGGACTTGGCACCTGCCCACACTGCCAAAAGTACCAAAACCTGGTTCAATGACCATGGTATTACTGTGCTTGATTGGCCAGCAAACTCGCCTGACCTGAACCCCATAGAGAATCTATGGGGCATTGCTAAGAGAAAGATGAGAGACATGAGACCAAACAATGCAGAAGAGCTGAAGGCCGCTATTGAAGCATCTTGGTCTTCCATAACACCTCAGCAGTGCCACAGGCTGATAGCATCCATGCCACGCCGCATTGAGGCAGTAATTAATGCAAAAGGGGCCCAAACCAAGTACTGAGTACATATGCATGATTATACTTTTCAGAGGGCCGACATTTCTGTATTTAAAATCCTTTTTTTATTGATTTCATGTAATATTCTAATTTTCTGAGATTCTGAATTTGGGGTTTTCATAAGCTGTAAGTCATAATCATCAAAATTATATCAAATAAAGGCTTGAAATGAGTCTATATAATATATTAGTTTCACCTTTTAAGTTGAATTACTGAAATTAATGAACTTTTGCACGATATTCTAATTTTTCGAGTTTCACCTGTGTGATATATATATATATATATATATATATATATATATATATATATATATATGTGCTTATGTATATAGAGGGGCTACGCTCTGCAATACAGAGCTCTAATATATAACGACTACGCCACCCCAGCATTTAACCAGCTGGGGAAATACCCGTAAAAGGGCACACCAGTTCGTTCTCCTTCCCACAATCACAAAACACTGAGGCGTGGATACGTACCGGAACATTTCTCTTTATTCAATGATCATAAATAGTTTAAAATACCACAATGGTCAGTAACACAGCTGATATAGAAGGCAAGGCCACTGATTTATATTTGAGCTGATTTGTATGTGAGCAACTAGGTCCAACCAGGAAACAAATGCAGGCTCTCGCCACAGAGCGGGGGTGCACCATTGGCTGGGCAGGCTGAGCAGTGGACTTCGAATCAGCCCGCAATAAGTACACCGTGCCCAACACATCCAAAGCACACACAAACTCCAGTGAAATCCACTGCAAGAACCTACACCGCACTCTTAAAAGAAGTTTCCATTCACCATGCACAGGATGGCTAGCCTGCCCGCTTTTGGGTCACCCCGACTCCTAGAAAAGAACGAAAGCAAAATCAATTGATGCAGAAAATGTACAAAACCAACGGCATTAATTGTTAATGTTACCAGAAATAAAAAATGAACACACGAAAAGAATGTACTGTCACCAAAATAAAAGCAAAAGAACAAAACAACGAATAATCAAGGAAAGCAAAATCAATTGATGCAGAAATTTACAAAACCAACGGCATTAATTGTTAATGTTGCCAGCAATAAACAATTAACACAAAATAAACACACGAAAAGAATATACGGTCACCAAAACAAAAGCAAAAGAACAAAAAAACGAATAATCAATTACTCTCCAAATATAAACCAAATATTACAATAAGAAAAACAAACAGCAGCGAGCACAACAGACGTAATCAAAACAGCCATAAGCAAAACACCCCGAAGCAAAACCGCAGCATCAAAGCTAATCAAAGTTGCGATCAAACGGCCACTTTCACGGCCGATCAGCGGGACTTCCGTTCAAATATCCGGCAGACCATTCTCTCATACATTTACAAACAGAAGAGCAGCAGTCACTCACAGCACGCCGTGTTGTACGTGCGATCTAAACTGGAACTACAGCAGTGATGCAGATGAAACACCCTCTCGAGCGGTATGATCAGTACCTCTGAACAGACACCAGCTCACACACAGAGCTGTCGAGCACCGGCAACCATGACGCCCAGGTGACACAATGATGATGCAATATCCCGCAACTCTGGTGATGCCCTTTATATACTCTAAATAAGGTCCTGTGAATATACATGGGGCGGAGTCATGCTTAAAGCGCCACTTCACCACATATATATATATATATATATATATATATATATATATATATATATATATATATATATATATACATATATACATACATATATATAATGTATATTGATAGTAAAACGAAGTGTGATTGATTGAAGATAGAACGTGCTACGATTGGTGTGAGTAATGTTGCCATTATCTGATTGACTTAAGTAGACGATGGGTGGAAATGTTTCAGAAATGTTTCAGAATTCACAAATGTGAGCTGCCATCCACAAATGCAGAGCCACTAATAAATGTGCACGATTCACAAATGAAGGCTGGACAGAGTTGTTTGTGAGAACATTTTTATTTGTAAATAATTTTTTATTTGCAAATCTAATTTTATATATTTGTGAATTCACTTTGTTTTTGTGAAACTCCTGAAATATATTTGTAAATCTCATTCTTTTTATTTGTGAATTAATTTCATTTTTGTGAAACTCTTTGAATCTTTTTCCATTTGTCTCTGAATTAGAAACAATTCTAACTCAATTCTAGATTATCAAAGCTTTATGTATCTTAACATAGCCATATTCTAAATTGTGTAAAGGTCATTTAAATACATTGTTTCTTGTGCATCTTACACTTAACTGCATCTTTGCAGTTTGTGAGCTTTGTGTTGTGCGCTGATACTATAACAATGAAAGAGACAAGATCTTTACAATATATTTATTAATTAGTGGTGCTTGAAAAGCATCACTATTGTAATCTCACATACTTATTATTAGTGGTGCTTGCAAAGCATCACTATTGTAATCTCACATACTTATTTTTATTTTTATTTTTCTTCTTTTTATTATTAATCTATCTCCGTACAAAACTTCGGCACCTAACTCGTCCCGCACCGTTTGGCGTAGACCCACAAATGAGGTGTCAAATCGAACGGCCTATTGAGGACACGTGTGCTATGACTTTTATAAGCGATCGGAGTACGGTATTTGCCCCAGGGGCAAAAAAGCGGCCGAAAAATCCCATAGACTTAACATTGTGACAAACTTTGAGGCGTCACAGCTCCGAGCGAGGATTTCACAGAAACGTGTGATTTGCCACATTTGAAGAGGCTGGCAGGCTCTGTAAGAGCATACCTCAATATGGGGTAAAAGTTGCACCCCTGGGGGCAGGAGCTGCCCAAAAATGCCCCAATTGACTTATAATGGTGTAGGACGGCCCATGAAATGAAAAGGCATAGGGATTTGTATTGAACATAGCTCTGGATCACAGTGTCATAGAGACCAGGGGGTGGGCTCATTTTACTCAGACGACCAATCAGTCTCTCAGGATCATTGTGAAGCTATCAAGCCACGCCCTAGCAACCATTAAGAGCACCTTAGCAACAAGTCCCATAGACTTCTATTGAAACAGATCAAAGGGATATCTCCGGATAGAAGTGTCATAGAAACACAAGGGTGGTCTCGTTTGACTCGGGACAGCAAACAGCCAATCATGCATCAAATCAACACTTCCTAGCCCCTCCCTAGCAACCATTGTCGAGCACCTTAACAACCAAAATCCATAGAGGGATATCTTCCATTCTGAATGTCACAGAGGCATGGGAGTTGGTTTATATCATTCATACTGACAAGCAGCCTTTGGAGATTCATGATTGGCAGCTGCCAAGCCACTCCCTAGCAACTAAACAGAGTACCCTAGCAACCGTTTAGCAGTAACTATATCTCTGCACCACAAAATCAGAGAGACTTCTGGGTTGATTTATTTCAATCAGGATGGCAAGGAGACTTGATTAGTATCACTATGGTAACTGCCTAGCAACCAGATGGGGTTACCCTAGCAACCGAGTAACAAATCACATATCTCTGCATCAGAAAAACGTAGAGACTTCCGGGTTGACTTATTTCAATCAGGATGGAAAGGACACTTCATTAGTATCACTATGGTAACTGCCTAGCAACCAGATGGGCTTACCCTAGCAACCGAGTAACAAATCACATATCTCTGCATCACAAAAACATAGAGACTTCCGGGTTGACTTATTTCAATCAGGATGGCAAGGACACTTCATTAGTATCACTATGGTAACTGCCTAGCAACCAGATGAGCTTACCCTAGCAACCGAGTAACAAATCACATATCTCTGCATCAGAAAAGCGTAGAGACTTCCGGGTTGACTTATTTCAATCAGGATGGCAAGGACACTTGATTAGTATCACTATGGTATCTGCCTAGCAACCAGATGGGCTTACCCTAGCAACCGAGTAACAAATCACATATCTCTGCATCACAAAAACATAGAGACTTCCGGGTTGACTTATTTCAATCAGGATGGCAAGGAGACTTGATAAGTATCACTATGTTAACTGCCTAGCAACCAGATGGGGTTACCCTAGCAACCGAGAAACAAATCACATATCTCGGCACCAGAAAAGAGTACAGACTTCCGGGTTGATTTATTTCAATCAGGATGGCAAGGACACTTGATTACTATCACTATGGTAACTGCCTAGCAACCAGATGGGGTTACCCTAGCAACCGAGAAACAAATCACATATCTCGGCACCAGAAAAGAGTACAGACTTCCGGGTTGATTTATTTCAATCAGGATGGCAAGGACACTTGATTACTATCACTATGTTAACTGCCTAGCAACCAGATGGGGTTACCCTAGCAACCGAGAAACAAATCACATATCTCGGCACCAGAAAAGAGTACAGACTTCCGGGTTGATTTATTTCAATCAGGATGGCAAGGACACTTGATTACTATCACTATGGTAACTGCCTAGCAACCAGATGGGGTTACCCTAGCAACCGAGAAACAAATCACATATCTCGGCACCAGAAAACAGTACAGACTTCCGGGTTGATTTATTTCACTCAGCATCGCAAGGACACTTGATTACTATCACTATGGTAACTGCCTAGCAACCAGATGGGGTTACCCTAGCAACCGAGTAACAAATCACATATCTCTGCACCACAAAATAGTACTGACTTCCGGGTTGATTTATTTCACTCAGGATCGCAAGGACACTTGATTACTATCACTATGGTAACTGCCTAGCAACCAGATGGGGTTACCCTAGCAACCGAGAAACAAATCACATATCTCGGCACCAGAAAAGAGTACAGACTTCCGGGTTGATTTATTTCACTCAGCATCGCAAGGACACTTGATTACTATCACTATGGTAACTGCCTAGCAACCAGATGGGGTTACCCTAGCAACCGAGAAACAAATCACATATCTCGGCACCAGAAAACAGTACAGACTTCTGGGTTGATTTATTTCAACCAGGATGGCAAGGACACTTCATTAGTATCAATATGGTAACTGCCTAGCAACCAGATGGGGTTACCCTAGCAACCGAGTAACAAATCACATATCTCTGCACCAGAAAACACTACAGACTTCCGGGTTGACTTATTTCACTCAGGATGGAAAGGAGCCATGTATTGTATTACCTTGGTAACTGCATAGCAACCACATGGGCTTACCCTAGCAACCGAGTAAAAAATCACATATTTCTGCACCAGAAAATCGTACAGACTTCTGGGCTGATTTATTTATGACCATAATTTTTTTTCTTTTCCAGTTACAACATGCTGTTTGACGAGTTTTGCCACGGCAAGCACCACTCACATTTTCTTCAGGAAATGTACCCATCTAGTTATACTTTTTATTTTTATTTTTATTTTTATTTTTATATCTCTTAACAAAACTTCGGCACCTAACTCGTCCCGCACCGTTTGGCGTAGACCCACGAATGAGGTGTCAAATCGAACGGCCTATTGAGGACACATGTGCTATGACTTTTATAAGCGATCGGAGTACGGTATTTGCCCCAGGGGCAAAAAAGCGGCCGAAAAATCCCATAGACTTAACATTGAGACAAACTTTGACGCGTCACAGCTCCAAGCGAGGATTTCAGTAGAAACGTGTGATTTGCCACATTTGAAGAGGCTGGCAGGCTCTGTAAGAGCATACCTCAATATGGGGTAAAAGTTGCACCCCTGGGGGCAGGAGCTGCCCAAAAATGCCCCAATTGACTTATAATGGTGTAGGACGGCCCATGAAATGAAAAGGCATAGGGATTTGTATTGAACATAGCTCTGGATCACAGTGTCATAGAGACGAGGGGGTGGGCTCATTTTACTCAGACAACCAATCAGTCTCTCTGGATCATTGTGAAGCTATCAAGCCACGCCCTAGCAACCATTAAGAGCACCTTAGCAACAAGTCCCATACACTTCTATTGAAAAAGATCAAAGGGATATCTCCGGATAGAAGTGTCATAGAAACACAAGGGTGGTCTCGTTTGACTCGGGACAGCAAACAGCCAATCATGCATCACTTCAACACTTCCTAGCCCCTCCCTAGCAACCATTGTCGAGCACCTTAACAACCAAAATCCATAGAGGGATATCTTCCATTCTGAATGTCACAGAGGCATGGGAGTTGGTTTATATCATTCATACTGACAACCAGCCTTTGGAGATTCATGATTGGCAGCTGCCAAGCCACTCCCTAGCAACTACACAGAGTACCCTAGCAACCGTTTAGCAGTAACTATATCTCTGCACCAGAAAATCAGAGAGACTTCTGGGTTGATTTATTTCAATCAGGATGGCAAGGAGACTTGATAAGTATCACTATGTTAACTGCCTAGCAACCAGATGGGGTTACCCTAGCAACCGAGTAACAAATCACATATCTCTGCATCAGAAAAGCGTAGAGACTTCCGGGTTGACTTATTTCAATCAGGATGGCAAGGAGACTTCATTAGTATCACTATGGTAACTGCCTAGCAACCAGATGGGGTTACCCTAGCAACCGAGTAACAAATCACATATCTCTGCATCAGAAAAGCGTAGAGACTTCCGGGTTGACTTATTTCAATAAGGATGGCAAGGACACTTGATTAGTATCACTATGGTATCTGCCTAGCAACCAGATGGGGTTACCCTAGCAACCGAGTAACAAATCACATATCTCTGCATCAGAAAAACATAGAGACTTCCGGGTTGACTTATTTCAATCAGGATGGCAAGGAGACTTCATTAGTATCACTATGGTAACTGCCTAGCAACCAGATGGGGTTACCCTAGCAACCGAGTAACAAATCACATATCTCTGCATCAGAAAAACATAGAGACTTCCGGGTTGACTTATTTCAATCAGGATGGCAAGGACACTTCATTACTATCACTATGCTAACTGCCTAGCAACCAGATGGGGTTACCCTAGCAACCGAGTAACAAATCACATATCTCTGCACCAGAACACACTACAGACTTCCGGGTTGACTTATTTCACTCAGGATGGAAAGGAGCCATGTATTGTATTACCTTGGTAACTGCATAGCAACCACATGGGCTTCCCCTAGCAACTGAGTAACAAATCACATATTTCTGCACCAGAAAATCGTACAGACTTCTGGGTTGGTTTATTTATGACCATAATTTTTGTTCTTTTCCAGTTACAACATGCTGTTTGACGAGTTTTGCCACGGCAAGCACCACTCACATTTTCTTCAGGAAATGTACCTATCTACTTTATGTTACAGTTTCACAAAATATTCTTCAGTAAAGAGAGTTTGAACCCTGAATCTGGAGCCTTGTTGAGCTCTCTACCAAAGCAAAATGCAGGCTGAGGGGAGAAGAATAAATGAGCCATCCACAGCAAATCAACTAAGGGTATAGGCTTTGCATCTAGTATAGGCTTTCTTGGCAGCCAGGTCTTAAAATGGCTTTTTACTTTTGGAGCAGGGATCTTATCCAAATAGAATCCCTTACTTCAAGAGGTTTTGACACCTCATTACACCAAACCACACTTAAAGTGGATGGCCATTTTGAGCATATACGTACATTTAGTTCCCCACAAAAGTTCAGCTACAGCATCTGTCTACAATTTAATTACAGTATGTAGCTCAAGCAATCACTTGTTAAGTGAAGATTGAAACAAAATTGGAATATTTTCTCCAAACCACCAAGAAGAATCAATGCAAGCTTATGACTCAAGGGCGATTAGTTTAGTCCCTCACAGTACAGATAATTCATATTTGTCTCTCCGTATCCATGAACCAGGCAACACGATAAGAGAAGACACATGGTCATAAAGTAAAGTGTGACCTAATACATTATAGATTTGACATAGTGATTAACTAGTAACGGGGAGGGAAAAATTTAATGAAGATTATCATGGGTCTTTCCTTGCTGTTAAGTGTCATTATTCACACTAAGTTGCCATTGTCCTCTTCTTCCTTTTTTACTCCAGTTCTCAAAGTCTTTAAAACATTTTGGAGAAGAGGAGGGGTGCATGCAGCCGGACGAATTTTTGGAATCTTTGACACTTTCCTGCAGTCTTTCAGCGAGGCCAGACAGGACCTGGACAATATGCAGCGACGCAAGGAGGAGGAAGAGAGGAGAGTGCGCATGGAGGTCATGGTACGTCACACAAACACTTCAGCACAAATACCTAGATTACACTCATGCTCTTGGGATGTGCATATTTATGCACTTATTTGTTCACCAGTTGATGGTGAATTTTTACCAAAAGTGAATTCCAGAAAAGTAAGCTTGCAGGGATGCTTGCCATCTTTCAAAATATAACACCCTGCTAGGACATTAAAATACACAACTTATTTTCTATGCTGTGTCAGTGCTGCCACATGCATAGTTTCATTGGCTTACACAAACAAACTCATTCCCACGCATGCTGTTTCTTAAGCTGGGGTTTGAGGGAGCTTGAGGGAAACCATTCCATTCTTGATGACATTAGTGATGTAGTCAAAAAGTCTGAGAGTATCTGGTAGCAGGACCCCAGATGCACATTTGTTCACTGCAGTCACTCACAAGACCATGAATAACCTCAGAATGACTTTGCAAGGCCACTTCTGAGTTTTTCATATGAGATTGGATGATGTTCACTGATTAGGACTTGTAGTTTGTTCTAAAGCTACTTTGTTGGATTCTTCACATTCAGAAAAAGGGAGAATGAGAACATCATGTGTTTATACACACTAAAAATAGTATTACAGTGGAACAGTTTCTGGTTTGCTAATGGCTATTTATTCTACATTATATCTGCACATTTATCCATCTAGCTGAAGGAGCAGCGGGAACGAGAGAAACGAGCGAAGAAAAGCACAGGAGGAAGTGTGTCAGAGGAGGTGGGCGAGTTTGATGACCTTGTTTCAGCGCTTCGTTCTGGTGAAGTCTTCGACAAGGACTCTAAGCTAAAACGCAATCGTAAGCGCTCTGTTAACCAGCTGGTGGACGACGGGGGTCGTGAACGGCCAATCACCAAGGTCAACTATTGACCTCTGTGAATATGGTCACAAGAAGTCCAGACAGTCATATTCACAGACTTGTGCACCTAAGGCAAACTGTCTTGAAATGCCACACACTGCCCTCTTTTACCCAGACTAACTGACAAGCTTAAAGATGGAGAAGTCCACTGTAAGATCTTGTTTGGCCTGAATTTCCACAGAACCATTTGAAGGATATCCTGCAATCTACTTTCAGTCTTCCTCCATTACGTGTATTTGATTTAAATTTCAAAGAACCTGAGTTTCAACCTGGTCAGACAAACTACATATGTACAATAAGTACATGCAGTGATGAAGCAGATTTTCTGAGAAGTGCCAGAGGAAATCGTTCCGGGCAATAACAACACTTTAAATTTCAGATCCAATTGTGCTTTTCAATTTAAAGGAGGTAGTTGATGCTTCTTAAACATGGAGATGGAGACAAATGAGTTGTGAGAAGAAGAAAAAAAGAAAATAATATTTATAATAATAATAATATTCAACCCTGGATATTGCGATCTCTAGGAAGTACAATATGACACTGTGGATGCAGCCTCATAGGATGGGAAACTTCCCCAAGTGCCTCAACACATAAATGGCATTCCAAGAACTACCTCCTGGATGGAGATACAGAGAAAGAACAGCACTTTCATGAAGAGATCCATAGTTTTATGAAACGTCAAGTCTCAAAAATGCTAAATGATTACAGAAAATGGTGCTGCTTACAGAAAGTTAATTTGCATAAATGTTCTCGGAAAATTTATAAAATCGGTTGAAATTTCATGGCATTACTTCAGTGCAAAATTATAGTAAAACAAAAATAAATGCATAAATAGTGGAATTTATGTATTTAGAGGCAGACCCAAAATTCATGTTTTCTTGTTTATGCATTTTCTTTCATTTCTTATTAGCAATTAATTAGCAATGAGCAAGAATTACCATGTGTCTTAATCAAGTTTTCAGGTAACATAGAGGTTTTTTGGGCCTTGATTATATATGTTAAATACACAATGCCTCAAATGTTTTCAAATTTAATAGGTACATTATGCCGACTGCTATGTCCCTGGTCTGAAAAAAGCTGTCTCCTAAATGTCAGAGATATCTGGTGAGATCCAATGGATTTTTAACCAGTGAACTCAAGGTCAACATTACGTAACCCACTTTGGTTTCTTTTTATTATATTTTGTTCATAATTTTGAAATTACATGTATATTTAGTAGCTGTAGTCAAGACAAAGGTTGCAGATGTACATACAATGACCTTGTAGTTGGCATGGTGTGGCAGAGAAGAAAATATTGTAAGTGATGGGAAAGACAAGCCTGTAATATACAGCTCTGGAAAGAAATTTAATAATTAAGGCCACTGCAAAATTATCAGTTTCTCTGGATTTACTCTTTATAGGAATGTGTTTGAGAAAAATTTTAATTTTAATTTTATTCTATAAACACACTTATAAATAGTAAATCCAGATAAACTGATGATTTTGCAGTGGTATCTTAATTTTTTCCAGACCTGTAGATCTAAAGGCAATGCCAAAGTCAGAGTAAAGTGTATATGTCCGGAGAGGTAATGTTTTTTTTAAAGATTTTTCCCAAGCAAGTGAGTTTTACAGAGATGCATCAAACTACTTTGATTGCAACAGGCCTCTTCTGTCATTTGTCCATATGGGGTCACCATGAGAGTTCTGTGATAGGGGATTGTGTTTATCTTTTCAGTGACAGATGAATATGGATACTTGGTGCTAATCTTCCATTTGTGTAAGTACAGCTCTGCGGTCCCAAGGGTGTTCACATGAGCAGGGCCTTTGGAACGTACTGTACGTATAAAAAAATTTGATCCAGTGGGATAAATTATTCTGCCCAAACTACAAGCGTTTTTATAATGCTTATACAATCTTAAGGTGCCATAATAAAGGGCCAGTACAGTCATTCTCTACTTTCTCAATAGCACCAGCTCATATGTTCTTCTTTAGATGTAATGGTGTATATTTATGGTTATTTTCAAGGGTGTATATGTATACAAAAAGTATCAATTTGAGTCCCATTTTTGGTCATTAAGTTTTGTGACTGATGATTTGCTTGCAAGTTGTCAATTAGTCGATGTTTGTATAACAAACCGAGTTTGGGCTAACAAGTTAGTTCCAGGTTTTGGTCATTTAGAAAAAGACAATTACTGTCTATTTATAAAAAGGTTTGACCTGTTATCAGTTAGATTATACTTCCTAAAAGCTTTAATCTTCCTCTTATTAGAAGGGTAAATCTTATGGCAAAGTCCTAAATCTTTAGATTAAACTGAGATCCCAATTAGGAATATGGGTTTGCTATTTAGAATTACTGTTCAGTGTGCGCAGAACAACAATAAATATAATTCATAATGGCAATAAACTAATTAAACTTTTCCCCTGCCAAATTACAATTGGGGGCAATTTTCTTTAGCATTATTTTATTTGAGTCTGTATTGTTCTTGTCAAATATGCGAGAAGTTATATTGTTCCACAGAACAGCCTCTGTCTTTATTCCAGTTCCACAAGAGTATTATTCAAGCTTCATTATTATTATTACTTTTCTTTGTATTATTATTATTTTTTTTTTTTGTATGTATATTTGGTCATTGATTGGCCAAAACAGAAAAGATGTAGCTAGTTGCTTGATGCACTTTTTTGTAGGACAAACTTTTTCCTGCACCACAAATCTGATGAGCCAAAGGCTGATAACATAATGAGAAGTTTAGGTATATTTTTGTAGTTAATAAAGAATCAGTCCTTCATAAATGGGTATAAATGCTTTCAAGTCCCCAAATGATAACGCTGATATTTCAGGAGCATTGTGATTATTCTCAATTGATGGCTAGATTTCATATGAAGGGTAAAGCAAATGTTTACTTTGGTATATTGTTCAACAGCAGGTAGAGAAGATAAATATATAAAGATGTTGTCATTTTAACCAAACTGCATCTCAAAGCACCAAGTCAATTGCCTAAATCTATCACTTGCTTTTATATCTATTTTATAAAGAGAATGTTTAGCCTCCCACTTCTGCTTGGTCCGATAATGCACTTAAAAGTTTTCCCCAACGGTTTGAGTGGTGCATATATGTGGTTCTTTGATAATACAAATATAGGTGTATTATTGCCTGCAACATGAAACACAAGTCACAGTCTTTGTATGTTCATGGAATGCTGCACCCGTTATTTTAAAAGGTTGTATATTGATTGTGCCAAGCTGAGAGTTTTAAAGGCTGATTTGACAAAAGTCTCACTTATAAGATGTATAATTCTCTCTTTTTTTTTTACACCATGATAGTTGTTTAAGGAATAAAGAGAAAAGGTGAACTGAATAAAAAAAATGCTGAGGAATGTGGAAGAGGAATTTGTTTTCCTGTACATTGAAGCTCTATTTATTTACCTTAATTAGTTAAGATACATTATGTATACACAGCATTACATCAGAAATACTATAATTATTAATAACTAAATTGTGATTCATGTATGTCACATAGTTTTCAGGCCTGTATGAGAATAACACCTCCCACCAAATCTCTGAACCTTTACCATGAATCATAATACAAATAAACTTATTTCACTGACATTCATGTATCTAGGTCATTTGGGTTTATGGTGTTAAATATCTGCTCTGCTGGCTCAAATGTCTCTGCTATATCCCAGACACCAATTCATTCATCACTGTAGTGATGACAGTTCTCATGCTTGCATTAATGATCACAATTCAACACTGCCCTCATCTGGTCACAGGGTGTAGCTAGCAATTACACATTGACTAGCAGTGAAACATAGAAAGCAGTATGTAACATTTGCAAAATGTAGCCTAGGTACAGTAATGTTCATTCTATGAGACAAATTGAAACTGCCACATCAAATGGTTGCAACCACAGTTTTTTATTCTTGGCATGACTATGCTTTTAGCATCACCTAATACAAGACTATAGTTAATCATCTCTAGAATATGCCCAGATCAATGACCCAATACCAATAAGAAATTCTACTGGGGGGTTAACCCTTTCAGACCCAGTGCCCATTCCAATCACTTTGTTTTTATTTTTTTTATTTGGTGCCACACAAAGGATTATTAGATTTGATGCTTCAACGTTAGTGAAGCATCAAAGTATCACCTTTGACAAAAAGTTAAAACCAATCTTGTGCAATTAATCATTGCAGCCTCTGACTAAACTCAAAACTACATCTTTAAAAGTTTCAGATCTGTACGGTTTAAGCTTTGAGACAGATGCAGCAAACTCTTGCACATCTGGTGAATCTGACATTTAAATGTTTTATCCAAGCTTCTATTGTGGTTAAGGCATGGCAGAAATGACATATTACAAACTCAATCATCAAACAAAACTGAACATTGGCATAATTGTTCAAGGTGCTAATTGTATGGACTTTTCCATAATTATGTAACAAATTAAGGCATAATTAAAGGAATTGTTCAACCCAAAAATGAAAATTCTCATTATTTACTCACCTTCATGTCATCCCAGATGTGTATGACTTACTTTCTTCTGCAGAACACAAATTAAGATTTATTTCAGATTGATGAAGAATATTTCAGGTCTGTAGGTCCATACAATGCAAGTGAATGGGTGCAAAGATTGCGAAGCTCCACAAATCACAAAGGCAGTATAAATGACTACTCCAGTGGTTAAAACCATATTTTCTCAAGCAACATGAAAGGTGTGGGTGAGAAACAAATACATTTTCAAGCACATTTTCAATAGAAATTCTACTTCCTGCCCATAAGCAGGCAAAATGAATGAAGAATGTGAATCACCAAAAACACAAGAAGATGAATGTGAAAGTTAATGTGGTGGCTGACTGAGCAGGTAGTAGAATTTATAGGAAAATTGGAAATCTGTTTTTCACCCACACCTATCAAATCACTTCTGGAGACATTGATTTAACCACTGGAGTCATATCAATTACTTTTATGCTGATGTATGTGATTTCTGGGGCATACACATTTTGGCACCCATTCACTTGCATTGTATGGACCAAAAGTATGAATGTAAAATAGTGCCTAAATGATTTGCATGTGCAAAGTAAGATTTGTAAAAGCGTAAAGGAAGTTAAAAGCATGTTAGAAAATAAATTGCATGCACATGGAGCATTTTGTAAAGGTGTAAATCAAGTTGTAAGCATACGAAAAAAATATTATAAATACTTTAATGCTTTGCTTAAGTGTAATTCATGTGTTGTGAATCTGTAATTGTATATTAACACAACGTAAATGTATCCATTTAAATTAATAATTCAGTTTAATATTTAAGAGAGAGATACCCAGAGGAACAACGCCAAGCCATATTAAGAACAAGCGGTCTGTCACGTTATTAAACCAATCAAGTCAAAAGTAAACTGGTCAACGAAAACCTCATTTGATTGGTTACTAGAAGCAGGGAGACCCGCCTTCCCCCCCACGCTTGAAATACTCTTTTCAGTGAGAAATTCATGCCAAAATGTTTAGTGTAACAAAGGGTAGACAGTACAGTGTATATCGGATTAGTTCTGGAAAATATTTTTGCCATAAACAAGTTATTTAAATGCTTGCAGTAATTTATTCAATCAGTTTTGCTGTTCATGACACCCTTTCTTTGCTTGTATATCGCTGATTGCAGGTTTACAATATTTTTGGCTATGTTTAGGCACAAAAACAGTGCCAAGTGTAAGCATGAAAAAATGTGAGAATACGCACCAAATTTACTGTGTGTTAATACGCAAATACATATTCACAACACATGAATTACACTTATGCAAAGCATTTAAGTATTTATGTTTTTTCTTATGCTTGCAACTTGATTTACACCTTTACAAAACGTTCTGTGCTCATGCAATACATTTTTATGCTTGTATATGTATTTATGCTTTTACAAATCTTATTCTGCACATGTAAATCATTTAGGCGCCATTTTACCTTCTACTAAAGAGCTGAGATATTCTTCTAAAAATCTTAATTTGGGTTCTGCTGAAGACAAACATCTTGGATGGTATAAGGGTGAGCAAATGATAAGAGAATTAAAGTTTTTGGGTGAACTATTCCTTTAAATATTCTGTGTATCTTATCTTATTTACTTGATCTCTAGATTTTAGAAACCGTTTACTTAACTAGAGACTTAAGCTTTTCAAATGAGTAATAGTGCATCCATCTACAATTTCTGGTGTTAGCATTTTATTTCATTCAAGGTATAAACAACTTGACAAAAAACTGTGGGCCTCATTCATAAAACAAGAGCAAAAATAATTTCTATTCTCATACAACAATGAATTAAAGAATGGTTTTATGCATTTTACAAAGATATTTGTTGTACTTGTGCTTTGTGAATGACGCCCTACTTTATAAGTTTCCACTTTGATTTTCTTTTAGATATCATAATCTGTATTCTTTCAAATAACAACATATTGGCAGTAACACTTCATTACAAAATATTAAAGCATTTTCCCACAGAGTGGATGCTATAACATTTTGAGCCATTTTAAACTTTTTTTCAGAGCCTGACAAAAATTAGTATCACACTTGGTATAAATAAATACAGGCCTTCACGGCAATGTACTTTGAAACTCTTCTCAAGATTTGATTATCAAAATAACTGCACTAAAATACATTATTCTTTATATGTTTTAGGTTTATGCTTATCAATGACAAAAGGCTCACTGAATAAGTCAGATTTCAGGCTGTTCATGTTTGTAAGACATTTTGCTCACAGGAAGAACATTACTGACAACAACTGGGTGAGCTAAAGGCACACTTCTTTTACAGAATGCCGATGTCATGACCAAGTTAATAATGACCTAGCTACATTCAAACTTTCATAAACAGAATGAGATTTAGCCTGAAGCTTGTGTCTATAGGAGTCGGGTCAGCATTGGAAGTCGCCTCTCTGTCCGCCCGTCTTGCTGTGCAGCTTGATGTCAGTAATAATGATATCACGGCTGACTGATTTGCACATATCATAGAGCGCTAGCGCAGCCACCGTCACAGCAGTCAGAGCTTCCATCTCCACTCCAGTACGGCCAGTAGTTTGGCAGGTTGCCTTGACGACAGCAGTATGCCCCTCCTCCAGCAGCTCTATGGTAACACAGGCGTGGTCAAGTGGAAGTGGGTGGCAAAGTGGAATGAGAGATGCGGTCTGCTTGGCGCCCATGATGCCCGCTAGCTGTGCTACCGCTAGGGCATCCCCCTTGGCGAGTTGGTTGGCACGCACTAAATAAAAAGCCTTAGGACCCAAGAGGACCTTGCCAGAGGCTGTGGCTGTGCGACAAGTTACCGCCTTACTGCCCACATTGACCATAGAGGCTTTACCCTGTGCGTCAGTGTGGGTCAGCTTATCGGATGTTCCATCATGGCTGGGGGATTGTGGGTCTTCATATGTCATTTTCAAAATTTTAGAACCAGATTCATGGGTTTTGTTGTGGCAACACCGCATACTCTGCAGAACTGGGCCTCTGAGATTGAATGTTTGTGCACTAAGGTAGGGGTTAGGAATGAATATTTTGGACTGTAATTTTGCAGGGTGTGAGTCCAATTGTGCGATGTGCGTACGAAAGCTTTTAATTGTGCATTTTTCTGAAGCACCAGCATTAATTTGACAATAAGAATCTCTCATTGCGTCACTTTTAAGTGACTCTAAGGCTACTAACTTTGGCTTCACTTTGTGGCAAACATTATCAATCTGGTAAAAGTTTGATCGATTATCCTTCCTACAAGAACGGGTCAAAGCTATCGCTGCATTGCAGTCTTGATGGCCATTGCAACTCCAGTGTTGATTGTATTTTCTTGATAGCTGGGTAGTACTTGAGGCTGCTGAATCCATGTGGTGCATTAGAGGACGAGACTGCCTCGGATTGCCGCTAAACCAAGGCTCTGGCAGCAGCCAGCTGCAATATCTAACTGTAGAGCAGAATGTAAACAATGCATTTAACAATGCAATACCTTTCTAAATGGCTAGATGATTGGAAAATGGATGCATTTAAAAGGAATAGTTTCCCCCAAAAAATCATTTCCTCTCTCTCATGTTGTTTCAAACCCATAAGACCTACTTTCTTCCATGGAACACAAAATCAGACAGTAAATATCTAATCGGAAAAATTATTGATGAAAATTTCTATAGACGGGAGTTTTTTTTTTTTTATTTCGTTAGGGTTACATTTAAGGGTTAGGGTTTGGCTAGGGTTAGGTTTGAAAAGAAGATGAAAAAGTAGTGATTATGATAATCAAGTGATTTAATTAGAAATTTTGTTGACAAAAATATGATGAGAAAAATCATACTGCTAAATATTTAAAATGTGCTAACAATGTTTTCATTCTTTCTGTCTTTCTTTAAAGAAAATCTAGAAAGAATTAATTTGTATAAATCAATTAGTAGTATGTTGGGTATTGTCCTGCTTCAACACCGTAAACTAAACTGCTCCACAAATGGGTCAATTACCCCACTTAAATGCATCCTATGTAATATAACAACTTAAAGCTACACTATAACTTTTGGCCCTCTAGCGGTTAAAGCATAAAACTGCAAGTTACTTGCAGAGGGACATTGTTTTGGTAATTACGTGAGCTGGGGTCCTCCTCTGCTCTTTTGCGCAGATGAATCTGACGATTTGAGGAGTACCTCTGTAACCACGGTTTCAGATGATCATCTTATCAGAGCGAATGTCACTAACAACAAAACTCGGCCCGGCCCCTCCCCTCAAAAATAACATAAATAACGATAGGAAGAAAAAGACGGATATCAGAAAAATATGTCTTATGAGCAGGTAAGTAGCATATTTTCCACTGCAGTTTTGAATTATTGAAAAACATTTTTTTTTAAAATGAATAGCATTACAAAAGTTAGGCAATGATGACATTAGATATACCGATTGCTAGTCATATCAGATAAAGTCAAATGGTGAAAACTATTATAACTTAGCTAGCAGGCAAATAGACCAAGGTTGTAACTGGTTTAAAGAATGGAGTTTTTTTTTTTACTTTATGCTGGTAAAAATGCCATTGTCCTTCCTTTCTCGAAAATGAAATTGAAAGCACTGCAGTAGATGGCTAACGCTATCTAACGAACTACAATGCTAAGACAGCTTCCTGGCTAACTATCAGTCCAATAAAATATCTTCCCTGTCAAGCAAGGAAAACTTAATTTCTTGGTCAGTTTTAAATCCATTAAGATATCGGAGTCGTCACCACCTCTGAATAGTCAATCCAATGTTTGTTTTTTTTATTATAACAGGCTCTGTTATTTTCCCCTTTTGCTTGCAGACTCTTCTTTCTTCAAGGTTTCTTTATTTAAAAATCTTACATAATGTAGCCTTAAATCTGCACAGACAATTAAAATAAAGTTATGTGCTATTCAGAATGTATACCTTGCATTTCCGTAAAAACGTGCTACTCGTAACCCAATATCATAAACAATTGAAACACGTAAAAGTCTCTAAACCATGAAGAATTCACATCACAGTAACTTCTAAAAAGAAGCTAGTCCTTCAGTATACTATATATATATATATATATATTATTCATTATATGCTCAGGTTTTCTTATGTTTTTTTATTTCAATAAATCATGTGCTTGATGCAAAATAAAATAATTAAATGTTTATAAAATGTACATTTTTCAGAATGTTTGAATATTTAGTTCAAGTTTATCAAACATTATCAACTAAGCTAGATTAAAACAGTTTAAATTATGCATAAAAAAGTATGACTAAAATAAAAAAAGTGTGTAAAAATAAACACAGAGATGATGTTTGTCTTAACCTCACAAAGAAAGCATACAGTGACCAGGGGATGTCAAGCCTGAAAATGACAAATCAGCACCAATAAGTGACCATAAAAGAAGTCCATATGATTTTTGTACTATATTCCAAAACTTCATGAGTATACAGAGAGCTTTGGTGGAGGGTAAGATTTTCGATGAATAACAACATAGATTTTGGTTTGTTCCTTATCCAAAGCTATCAAATGGTTTATGAATACTTGGAATATAATGTACTTCTTTCATTGTGCTTTTTTGTTTGCTAGTTTGACAGCCCTGATCTGCTTTCATTGTATGGGAAAGATGCATTCTTCAAAATGTGGCCTTTTGTGTATCGTTAAGGAAAGAAAAATCATAAAGATTTGTAATTGCTGTTGAGTGTTGTAATGAAGATGAGTAAATGAAAACGGTTTTATTTGGGAGTGAACTATTCCTTTAATCTGAGTGAATAACCCAGAGAAGGACAGAAGGTGTGAGAAGAGAGGGATGCGGGATGTGTATTACGTACAGCTGCATCACCCACCAATGAGGATCATCGGCCTGTTCTTCATCTGAGATATATTGAACATCCCTGAAGAAAAAGAGAGGAATAGTTATCTTACACTCACTGAGCACTTCTGCTGTTATAGCCCATCCGCCTAACAGAGGTCCATCTGTTTACAATTGTACAGAGGAGATATGAGAGTTACCATAGCCTTTTTGTCAGCTCAAACCATCTAATACAGATTCTTAAAATCCCAAGAACGATCCTTTTTCTCTACGTTCTCTTTGCAATTCAGGTAAATCCCTTAAATTCAGGTAAATCCCTTACAAAATATTCTTTAAAAACAAATAATAAATACAAATTAGGTTACAGTGAGGCACTTACAATGGAAGTGAATGGCATATTTTTGGAAGGTATAAACATTTGAGGCTTATAATATTATAAAAGCACACACATTAATTCCTTATTAATAAAACACATGTAATATTTGAGCTTCAAAGTCGTTTAAATAGTCATTTTTACAGTAATTTTGGGGTTTTAGTGTTAGTTAACATTACATCATCATGGCAACAAAGTTGTCTAATTGGCTATACTTTGAAACAGTGAGTATTTTAACATTTACTGATAGGCCTCCATTAATTTCCATTGTAAGTGCCTCACTACAACCCAAACTTTGACTTCTTTTCTTTTTTTTTTTTTTTAAAAAGGAGGTGCGAACTTTTGTGGTAATCAACATTATGACACAAATGCTGTCAATTGAGCCTAACTTGTATTGATCACAGAATATTTCTCATAGTAAGGATGCGGTTAAGAAGCCATTCAACTCAGATGCTCAATGAACTGCTGCCATTTTTAAAGAGATAGTACCATTTCTGCACTTGTTCTACATAATGTAAATTCTTGAAAACAGTTGCAAACAATAAACATGTAACAATATAAGTATATATTTCAAGACATAATATTTAAAGATGGAATACATGGAATTTGTACAGTTTAAAAAGCTAAACTGACTAAAATTATAAATAACTAATGATAAAATGAAGTTCGTAAATCAATATTTTCGTAATGTACCATGTAAGAAGGTCCTTTGAGTAATTAATAGCATTTAAACAGAGCATAATCAAAATGAATCTGGAAATCTGTATCACCCCCCAGCCCTATTATTTAGTAGTAGGAAATCATTAGCTGGAGGTCAAAATGTGTTAATCAAATAGCCAGCAAACGTTTATGGCTCTGTTCCAAATCTTAAGTGAGTTGCCTCGCTGTCTACTGTCTAAATAGGCAGCTGCCTTTTAAGAAAGCGTCCTTTCTGAAATGGACCCTTGCCTGTCACCTTCATCTCTCTTGCACTCTATAAATAAGGTGAATATGACATGTTGATGTAATATATTGTGTGTGTACCTGCATGCCGTTTCTTCTTCCTCCCCACCGCAGACCCAATGATGTGTAGTAGTTCCTCCTCAGATGCACCAGAGCGTAAACAATCCCTCAAAGATACCTCAGAGTTCCCAAACAAACACACCTATAGTGTGCCAACACAGACACAAATATAAAACACAAGCCTAAGGTACACAGACAGCAATGTGAAAATCTTTAACAAACATCGTATATACACAAACTGCATGAACCTTAAGGTTGCCGTCGGCTGTGATGCGCAGGCGGTTGCAGGAGCCGCAGAAATGATCTGACATGGAGGTAATGAAGCCCAGCTGGCCCTGAAATCCCGGCACTCTAAAAGCCTGTGACCGTACAGTACAGAAAAGAAAATAAAATAAAAGCACACTGAAAGCTTACACACTTTATGATTCACAAAGAAATATATACACACACATACATATACATTATATATATATATATATATATACACATTCAAAAACACTTTTTAACTGTATCTGCAACTTGGAATAGTAAAAATATGAATGCTTCTGATCTAGTATGCAGCAGTATTTTTCCAGATTAAAAAGGTTTATGTAAAATATAGCACGCTTAACATAAATTGAACCAAGTAAAAATGTTATTTAAAAATTGTTTAAACAGTTACATAAAAAAACTTTTGCCATTGATTGTCAATGGTGTTACAGCTATATAAAAATACAAAAAGGACATTATTGAACATAATTAAGAAGTGCATGTCGTGTATTGGAAAGGCAATAGTCATTGACCAAACACAATGAAATTTCATGGTTCTGGTTACTTGTTCTATGACCTTTAATTAAAGGCATGCCAGTCAATAAAAAAAAACATTTGAATCCTCCAAATATTTAGTATGGCCTTGTCTGATTAGCTTCAAAAATGTTCTGATGGAAATGTCACCACAACCCAGTTGTTTATTAAAGGCAGTACAAATTTGGCTTTTTAATAACAAGAGCACAAAAAGATAAGAAAATGGCTTCAAACTTACATTTACAGACCAATAAATAACAATTGCACAGTAACAATGCTCATGGGAGACATACTGTTACTTAACGGTATAATCCTGATAACTAATTGACTCATAGCACTAAGCCAAAACAAACAATATTCTCAAATGAGAGCAAAACATTGAAAAGGATTCACGCCAAATAATTTATTTATCAGTCGAGTTGACCTTGGCTGTGTCCGTTTCTTCTCCAGGCACTGGCTCCAGATTGGGCCACTTCTGCTTTATACGGTCCAACATCTCCTGATAACTCACCATCTTCTTGAAGTTCCATCTGTTTCCTACAGAAAAAGCCCAATTTTCAAAGATCCTCAAAACAACATTCAACTGATTTATATTGTTGTTAAAATTAGGCGATTTCTAAAAATGGCAAATTATGTCCATTTGCAATAAAATAAAATATTTTAAAAAATCTATTTTAAACCTAGAATGCATGTGTAAAAAAACATTGCAAGTCCACCTTTTTGAGTGTCATCATCATTTTTACATGAAGTTGTCTTTGATCTCAAGGTATTTCTCATTTAAGGCATCTTTGACCATGTGAACTGACTTTAACATTTGTTGAATATTTTTGAATAGCTGAATATGTTGTTATTATAATTTTTATAAGAGCATATGTGGGTCCTATATGACTCATAAATGTTTACTATGATGTTCAATGCATTTAGCACTTACTCTTCTAATACGCTGATTGTTTTCGGTTTCCATTTGTTATGTAATTACACATAATCAAGGTGGTGGAATAGGCTGATAACAGATTTATCAGCAAACAGGTTTTAAAATAGATTTATAGAATAATAAACTATCGTTCTCTCATTACCATGACAGGCACAGACATACAAGAGAGTCTCAAATGAACAAAATCCCATATGCAGTTTATAGTTCAACCAACATCCCAATGATAACCAGAAAAAAAGACGATTTGGTGCATAACACAGGACTTTTTTTTTTTTTTTTTTTTTACTATAAACAAGCCCAAAACACAATTGCTAATTTTAAAATGATGGAGAATTGGCCCTGTTACAATGCTCTATGTTAAATATGATCCAAATTAAGCTTTTAATAGCCTTGATATTTTACTATACAGTATATAATATTTTACATTCACCAGGTGAGGTTTAACAAGGTTTATTTAACCACTACATTATATAACATTACATATTGAACCGCTATTATACTGTAGAACTAATTGCATATGCATTTGCGTCAATAAAAAAAAATTTCAAAGTTACTCAGAGGTCCTTCTAGGACAAAAATGTCCACATCAAAAAACAGCCATAATATTATATATTAATATTATTTTCCACTTTCAATCAGTAAATTTTTTTTAACCAACACTAGTCCTGACCACTATCAAATATTCATTCATTTTCAGGATTTTAACACTTTAAATGCCAGTTTGTTTATAGATTGCTAAAACCACTGTTGTTCTCTCGCTCTCACACACACACACACACTTTATTCAATTGGCCTGCAGTGCTCTATAATACAGCAATCAGAAAATAGGAAAAAAAAGCATATGGCTCCATAGGCTTAACATTGAGAAACATTGCGCCATCTGGTGGAAAATATTACAAATTAAAAATTAAGCCAGTGCTATGGAATGAATGCATAATATCATAGAATTCATGATTTTATGCTTTAATGGCACTGGAATCAAATATTGCAGTATTAATGGTTTTCAATGGGGACATTTTTGTCCTGAAGTTCCTGAGTGTAACTATTTTGTGTACACAGTGTATTATAGATATATTTTAGGAACTGAGGTTGAAATATCACAATTCCCCCAAAGATACACACCTTTGGCAACATTTATTCCATTAGCACTAACACAGCTAAAATGATCGAAACAACAATAATGAAAAAGACAAAAATGTCCTGAAGGTCAGACAAGGGTTAAATGATAAAGTCCAATTATTGTATTTTATTGACCGCTTGAGATGAAAGACCCCATGTAATAAAAATTGGAGGGGTGTTGCTTTTTGTCCATGTATGTCAGTTTTGAGTTTAGCTATATGCAAGTGTAAATAAAAATAAAACAAATAAAAATAAATTTCACTATTACACATTTCAAATAAAACTATTGTTCTTCAGGAGTATCTATTTTTGTAATTATTTCTAATTTTATTGGAGTTATTTATTGTTTCACCACATGTAAGGTGAGGTAAGGTTAATAAGTAATTGTTTGCACACCTTCGTCTGGCAAATGGCTCCACTAAAACAAAACTGATAAGATACTGTGGTCAGAGTCATTGCTGTAGATATTGACCCTCAGGTCAGGAATCTCTAACAATGACTTGCATATCAGATTCTGCTGTTGGCTCAAGAGAAACAATCTCTAAATCTGCCTCATTAGGGCAAATCTATTGAATTATTCAGCATCATTTTCAATGTCAACGAGAAAGCAGAGTTGAAACATGTTCGGCATATTGTGGTTGAATCAGTTTAGTTGTCAAGGCTTGTGACTGCCCCAGAACATTGAATGTGGATTGTGTTACATCACTTGTAAAATTTTACTGACTGTGAAAGGGAGTAATTTAATCCACTAATACCATTAGAAACCTTTTACAAACTGAAAAGGGGCTGACCGGTATACACTAGACATATTAGATTGATTGTTCTTCTTTTGTTTGTAAATTGTTTAGAAAATTGATAGCAATTCATTTTGGTTTGACATCACAATATGATATGATCTTACCATCAAAAGGCATGTACTCTATGAATCTCACATCCAAGTTTTTCCTCTCTGTTAGTGCCACAAAGTCCAGGAGCTCATCTTCATTGAGACCTCTCGTGACCACACAGTTCACCTGACAGCAGTAAGCACTTCATTTCAACCATACAATAAGCTTCATATAATGGAATAACACTCTAAAGTTTAAGATAAAAGAGTCTTGGCTGTGATGTAAATCAATCTGAATATATTACAGAAAACACAACACAACACTTTATAACTAGGCATGCATCAATACATTTAAGAGTATAAATATAGATACTTTCTTATTAGTATTTGCACTGTCATATCAGTAACATTTAGTAATACTGCAACTTTCAAGTCAACTACAGTGAGAATGAACATAAATTATTAATTTCTACAAATTTTTTCACATTCTCAAAAAAAAAAAAGAAAATTCTCTCATTTACTCACCCTCATGCCATTCCAGATGTGTGACTTTCTTAACACAAATTAAGATTTTTAGAAGAATATGTCAGCTCTGTAAATCCATACAATGCAAGTGAATGGTGACCAGAACTTTAAAGCTCCAAAAAGCATATAAAAGCCATCATAAAAAGACTCATGTGGTTAAATCCATGTGTTCAGAAGCAGAAGGTGTGGGTGAAAAACAGATCAAACTTTTTACTATAAATCTCCACTTTCATTTCCACACTCTTTTTGCAGATTAAATTATTTGTGCATATCGACACCTAATGGTCGGGGATGGTCAAAGGTGGAGATTGATAGAAAAAAAGGACTTAAATAATGTTCAGTTTTTGACACACTAATTATATCACTTCTGAAGACATAGATTTAACAGCTGGAGTCATATGGATTACTTTTATACTGCCTTTATGTGCTTTTTGCAGCTTCAAAATTCTGGTCACCATTCACATGCACTGAATGCATCTACAGATATTCTTCTAAAAATCTTAATTTAATAATTTTATATTTAAAGTGACCTGCAGAAGTCAGTCATACATCTGGGATGGCATGAGGGTGAGTATATGATGAGAGAATTTTCATTTTGGGTTGAACTCTTCCTTAAAATGTTATTTCTCAAAGCTTGTAACTAAAATTAAGGTGAATCAGAGTACAAGTACACGAGCACAATATCAGACTGAAACTATACCAGTATCGTAATCAATACTTTCATATTCACAACACAGTAACAGTTCCTTATAACTCTTGAGCTGATGCAGTGATAAACAAACATTTAGGGATGTAAACCCCCTTCTTAAACTGAAATGTAAACTGTATACAATCAAATATCAATTTACTTTGTAAATGAAAGGTTTAAGACAGGAATGCTACCTTGACTGGATTGTAGCCCATTTCTATGGCCTTTTCAATACTTTCCATCACTTTATGAAACCCTGCAAATGGCATACAGTACACATCATTAAAGTTTAGAAATACCTAAATGTCTGCAGCTGTATTACTTCAGCCTATTTTAGTTATTCCTTGTATCAGATCACAGACAAACCAGTTTAATCCAAATCACTGCCATAAGAAAGCTCTACAAATCACACTTTAATAGAATATAGAGATTTAAGCATGACAAAGTTTGACCAAATAACCTAATGAATAAATTAATGTTTCATTTTTATAGCGCTTCTCTAACACTACACTCAAAGCGCTTTACACAGTGAACAGGTGTATCTTCATAACCACCACCAGTGTGCAGAATCCACCAGCTGTTGGTGGAGAGGAAAGAGTACACTCCAAAAAACATTGGGTTATTTATTTTACCCAATAGCTTGTTTAAACATATTGGGTCGTTCTGTTGGGTTATTTCTAATGTTTATTGAGTTGTTTCTATAATAACGCACCCAGTTGGGTTAAAACTGGTCTCCCGAGGACATTTTAAATTTCAACGGTCGACCAGTGCCACTGCCAACAGAAGATACAGAAGTTAATAATATCACATTATATGTACACTTTTAGCTTTCTTTATCAACATACAATAATAGCTGATTAATTAAATAATTTCCCCTTAATTTTGGGTCTGCTGTATTGCTGCTCACTTGGCTACGAACATAAAACTTGCTATAAAGCCAGCCTATTTTAAACTGTGGTTTAGAAACTATTAATTGGGATGCTCCCCCTCACTTTCTGTGTTCGTCCCGACGATATGATTGGAAATCATAAATAATATTTCATATATTTGGCCGATGCACGAAGAAATTGTAAGACGCCTCGGCTTTAAGACTCATTATCCGGTGTTGCAGACACGGCAGTTTTTCATCAACTGAAAGAAAAGTATATTGTAATTTTTACAGTGTAACATTAAAATACTTCAAAGCGGAAATATGAAACATTTTATCTAGAAAGTTATATCTGCAAGGCACAAAATTCTATAATACACAAATTGGATTAAACAAGATATTACACCAGGGATCGGCAACCTTTTTGAAATGGGGTGTCATTTTTATTTTCCTAGTCAATGGCTGTGCCGATGAAGGATTAATAGTGGTGTTTTCCTTATTAAATGACATGTTCTGAAAGAAAAAAATAATCAAATGAAATGGAATGTAGGCGGTCATCCACGCAGTCTGACCGAAGCAAAAGGGTGCATTTACTCCCACGATTAATCGAAAGAGAAGTGCTGCTGGCTTGTGATGTGTTGTACGTGCAGCGCGAGTCATCACACTTTAATAGTGTTTCGCTTACCATTCAGCTCATGAAAACACGCTGCGTAATCATGAGGAAGGATTACTTCAAGATGTAGATTGGAATGCAGGTGCGGAATTTATATAAATATAGTCTACTCCTCTCTCTCTCGATGTTGCTGGCATGCCAATGCTGGCACGTGTGCCATAGGTTGCCAACCCCTGTATTACACAATAATAAAGTTTTTCTTGTACAAGAAATCTTGAACGCTGGCACCTGCTTTGATCTTGACTGATCAAGAACATCTCTTACCTTTGCGTCTAACGATGAACTCAAATTTGGCAGGTACTAGAGAGTCCAGGCTGATGTTGAGAAGATCCACTCCAGCTTTCTTAAGACCAGGCAACATTCGGGCTAAATTCATGCCATTAGTGGTCACTGCGATGGTCTTCAGACCTTCCAACTTCCTCAGTTCCGCTGAAGGAAAGTCAGAAGTGAAACGGTCAATCATAAAAACTATTTAAAGGGTTACTGTTTCTAACGATCACATTTTCTTCCGTTGTACATGTTTGCAGGAGATTTTTTTGATCTAAAAGCATAAAGCACTTGACAAAAATCACATGACAACAGCATGCCTATCAGTGCTGGTCTCACTGTGACACTGACTTAATGTGCGTTTACTGCACCGATTTACAAAATTAGTTCTGCATTTTTGCTCTCTCCTTAATCCTTATGCCTGTGACTGGACATGATGCAAGTTAGGCTCATATCCTGTGTGAATAATGCCCAGTGTATATTAAAATAATATAAAAATTATTTAAATAACTTAAACTTCAACTTACTAATTATATGTAGAACGTCTGGCCGAATGAGGGGTTCTCCTCCAGTCAGGCGTATCTTGTTCACCCCCTCTTGTACAAAGAGTCTGGCTAACGTCAGCACCTCTTCTGATGTTATGAGCTGGGAGCGAGGGGTGAGTTTTACCCCCTCCTCAGGCATACAGTATTGACCTGAGAAATAGAACATTTTAACTTTAAACATCTTTAACTCTGGGAAAAACAGTTATATTTGTAGCTCTGAGCACAGTCAGATAATGCTAGATTTCAATAAAGCATATGTGACAATGAGTGAAAGACTCACAGCGGAGGTTACATTTCTCTGTGAGGGAAATGCGGAGGTAATTATGCCTACGTCCAAAAGAGTCCGTCAGGAATGCTGAGAATGGCAGGACATCCTTCAGGACTTGCCTACGACCACCTGGATGCGCAAGCTCTCGGACCTCCAGAGAAAAAACAAAATTACGATAACAAATTGCCACACAATGATTTTTATTGGCAGTTACATTACATAATAAATATAGAACACCGAGCCAATAATTAGTCATTAAGTGTGGCAGGCATGAAATATCCAAGGCCAATAAAAAATGTTCAAGTCTTTTTGCTATTTAACAGACTGTCAACCACGTATACAGTGTTGGTAGGAATGAAACCCATTAAAATATTTTTTTATGGATACTTCATGTGAAAAAATAAATTTGCAAGACATTATGGAAAATGAACAAAAGCTTTCATTTTACTACCCCTACAAGAAGACCGTTTTCAACAGTTGACCAAAAAATAAAATAATAATACTTCAGGCAACTTTCAATATGAATGAATATCATTAAATTTAAAAATATTACAATATTTCTGCAAACAAGAAATCATTGCATTTCAGATGGTTTAAGCAGCTGTATGAAGCGAAGTTCTCACATTAACTGTGGACATGTTCCACTTAGTCTCATTTCCACTTACTTGACAACCAGAACTAATAAAACAATTGCTTTATTATTACTTTCAAACCATATAAACTTCTTAAAACCTAACAAACTACTTTTTGCATTTAGCTTGAAAATTGTGCTTTTCTCTTTATTTAAATTAATGTAACCACACATAGACACTTGGGGGTCTTTAAGACTTTAAAGCATGAAAGCTGCTTTGAAACTAAACATTTTTACAAACAAAACTGACATGGTTATCTAATGAAATGCAATATAGGCAACATATGAAAAACATACAGTATGCTATAATCACATTTCACTCATTTACATTTACGCATTTGGCAGACGCTTTTATCCAAAGCGACTTACAGTGCACTTATTACAGGGACAATCCCCCGGAGCTACCTGGAGTTAAGTGCCTTGCTCAAGGGCCCAACAGTGGCATCTTGGTGATGCTGGGGCTTGAACCCCTGACCTTCTTGTCAGTAACCCTGAGCCTCAACCACTGAGTCACCACTGCCCCACTGAGTCACCACTGCCACTGTCACCACGCACTTTGCAAAAGCATGTTGGACGTTTTTTTCAGTAGTTATGGTCTAAAGTTCATATTCTCATTTGTGTAGACTATTCACTAACTGGTGGAAAACACTTTGATGGTATGATAGTTCACGCATTAATGGTCCTATGGTGTGACAATCATGACAGAGAGGTTATGCTGTCTTGTTTGAAGCTTTAGTGATGGTCCCATGACTCTTGGGACATAAACATGACTATTTTAAGAGAAAGAACCCTTTATAGTTTGTTACGCTTTAAAACCATTATGTTCAGCACTAATTCTTGCCTGAAGCCTAAATAAGACTTAGGCTCTGAGTCTCTCAAAGTTTAAGTGCATATACACTACAAAGAATCCATGATTATAATAATAATAATACTACATTAAATATTTAAGGAATAAAAAGCATTAAACAGATTATCTGTGGTGCCCCTTTGAAATATAGTGACCACAAAAGGTATTTATATCCAACTTAAATGTATGAACTGTATAAGATCAGAAAATATAAAACAAAATGGCTTCTGCTAAACAAAAATAGGCAAGACCTTTTCTCAGAACTGATTAAACTTTTCTTGACAGTTTTTGCAATTACTTTAAACTGTTACTACAACTACTTCAAAGAATACCATGATATTACCATGGTATATGTAAAAGGAGAGAGAGACAAAAAAACAAAAAAACAGTTAACATAATACCATGGTACATTTCTGTTATTGTGAGGTGTAATACATGAACTAACTTGATGCGCTTGAACAATAAAGTTAGTAGAAAAGACCAAACTTACACATTAACAAAACAAACGATGTTCCATAAAAATCAGCCAAAATTTTTGGACATTCCAGGAACAGGAAATCAAAATGTTTGATGTTTATGCAATAGTTATAATCCCAGTTGCACAACCCACATTTTACACCACTACAAACCCACATTTTACACCACTACAAACCCACATGCACATTTGCTAGTGTCCGTAGACATGCATAATGCCTCACCCGTGCAGCTGTGCAGGTAGAGTCTGTCACACACACCTGCTCCAGTCTCTTCTCATCGTAAGTGACACCACAATACCACCGACGCACTTTATAACCACCACACGACTGTTGAACTGCCCGCCTTGAGCAGGCCTCAGTCGCGGTGTGTGCTCCTATGATAAGGCGGCCGAGTCTGCTGCAGTTTAAGTTCATCATAACAGCACCAATGTCAGGCTACGCTGAAATAAGAACATTATCTGCTCGTGTTGTGGTTGAGTTAAACTTGACCTGCAGCCTGGAAAGACCACGAGGAGGGCGTGTCTTTCAGCAGCCAATCACCATCGAGGAAGATCTGGAGTTATGGGTAGTGTTGTTCAATTTCTGTAAGCGTCACGATGAACTACAAATTACCAACGTGTGTGTGATTGATCGTGGGCTTGTGTTGGATTTAAGAAAAGGCAGATTGTTTTACAGCAAACATTCCTCAGCTGGCAATATGAATAAAACAACAATATGATACAATTATAAATGCAAAGGAACTCCAATGTGAACATGCTGAATTTGTGAAATGCTAAAATTCATTACCAGATAAAAATTATTTTCGTAAAAGAAACATTATATAAACAAACAAATAATATATATATATATATATATACACACACACACACACACACATTTTCTTAAATCCAACTAAAGGAAACCTTTATTGTATAAATGCCAAAAAAATAAAATAAATCGAAAAATATTTTCCTATTCGATTGTTAGAAGTGCACAAACAAATCTACGTGGATAATGTGCAGTAGGCCTACATCCTCCATTATACATTACCACATGCTTAGCGACAACTCTGTGTCATGAGTCTGATAAGCATTTGTCGTAAAATGATGTTAATGATTTCACAGTGCTCAAATAAATTATCTTTTTGTACGAGAGTGCAGCGAATCTGGAGTTTGAACTCACATGATTCAATTCAACGGACTATTGCCCCAGCTGTGCGTAAGTTCTCACATTGGGTTTAGTAACTTCTTGTTAGTTTGTAACTAAGTCAGTTAATTTGGTTGCACCACATGTTTTTAAGGCAAGACGTAACTAGGTTGTAAGCTTTCCGTTAAGTAATATGTAGTTGCATAATATGACGTTTACCTTTATTGATCCAATAAACAGCCTTGCAAATTTGACACAGAAGCGTTAAAAAGCATTGAACTTCAATTTGATCTTTATAGGTTGATGTTCAAACCTTGTTTGCTCACGTAACTGTCAGCTGTTATACATTATATCCCCATTAAAATACGATATGTAATATAGTATATTTGCCCTTTGTAAATAACAATATATATACATATCTAAAATAAATAACGGGGTGATAAATAAATACTAATACAACAGGCTGGACAAAAAAAAAAATATTTTTATTTATTTATAGGCCTACTTTTTACATTTTAGCCCTTTTCTCCCCAATTTTGGAATGCCAAATTCCACTACTACATTCTAGGTATTCGTGGTGACACAGTTACTCACCTCAATCCAGGCAACGGAGGAAAAGTCTCAGTTGCCTCCGCTTCTGAGACAGTCAATCCATGCATCTTATCACATGGCTCGCTGTGCATGATACCACAGACACTCACAGCATTTGGAGACTCATGCTACTCTCCACGATCCATGCACAATTTACCACGTGCCCCATTGAGAGCGAGAACCACTTAATCGCGAACAGGAGGAGGTTAACCCATAGGACTCTACTATACCCTCCCTAGCAACCGGGCCAATTTGGTTGCTTAGGAAACCTGGCCGGAGTCACTCAGCACACCCTGGATTTGAACTCGCTACTCCATGGGTGGTAACCTGCGTCAATACTCGCTGAGCTTTCCAGGCCCCTGGAAATATTGATATTTATTAATTGTAATATCCTAGATGTGTTGAAACTTGACACTGGGCGACACGCCCTGAAAACTGCACCATTAGATCGGTTTCATGCTAAAGAGCTGCTTTAATTTAAGGGTTTTGTTACTCCTGGTCGGAGGCTTCTGTAAATATTTAGTTCATACGTAGGGTTATGTCCTATCTAAGTTAAATGGTGCAACGCTCAAATATTTAGTAGTGCATAAATTGTGACTTGGTGCCCATTTACTCCACAAATAGGCTAAGTTGTAATATATGTATGTGTTGCTCACATGCAGTAAACAGATCATAGCCTAAATCAGAGAAATCTCTTTAACAGATGTGGACTGAGATTTTATTTTAGTTTAGTCACTACAAAAGCCAAACCAAATATGGCCTATAGTGGATCAAAATGAGCAGCAAATGAAAAGTTAAACTCAATCTTGTAAATACTGTAGATGATGTCCCATGTTATCTTAAACATTTGTTGTCATGTTTCGATGCAACGTTAAATATCCTTTTTTTCAAACACATTTGATTTAATCCTTAGTTCTTTAGAAAATCTTCAATTACAGAGAATACAGAGAAAGTGGCCCTGGGGTAATCTGTGATTAAATGTAGCTCAAAGACACAATGATAGTAGCTGCAGAGTTTGAACCTGCATCGTTGCAAATAACAGCACAAATCTTTAACCACTATGGTACTGTCCATTAGTTTCATTGCCAAAAACGCATACGTTTATGATTAATACCCAATGAGAAATGAACAGGTGGCCTATGAACTGGCAAAGCAAAGGATTTAAATGTAAATTTGCATTATACAACAATTTGTTCTTATTTGATTTGACGAGCGGGAGTACTGATTTTTAGGACAGTACTGGGATGTTTCAATGGCTATGTCCGAAAGCTAAAGTAGCCTTGCTACATCCTCTGCATAGTCATTACGTGACTATGACTTCATAGCAAGGCTGTCTCTGAGTATATGGAGGCCCTAGGTGAAATCTTACTTGGAGGACCCCCCACCCCCAGGATCCTGCCCCATCCAAGAATGACACTGTAATACAGTCTTCAACTATTTGGAATGTATTAACTTAAATCTGGAATATATTAACTACACAAAATGCAAAAAATTACCATAAATTAACAATAAATAACTATTCAAAAGAACAAAAAATGACTATGAATAACTAAACAACTATTTAGAAGGTACCTAAAACATACAACCAATAGAACAGCTTTTGTGCATTATTGCTCAGCAGAGTTTCTCCCTTCCCTCTTGTGCCATAGGGGGGCCTCCTATAACTGTCTAATTGAGCCATAACAGCTGCAGGAGTCTTACTTGCAGCTTTTAGGATATTTAAAAAATAATAATAATAAGACCTTACTTTGAGGGGTAGTCTGGTAAATCGGGAGCCCTAAGCATCCACTTAAACAGCATAAATCCTGCTTCATTGGTACCATTTTGCATAATTTGCATCACACTGTTCAGAGTATATCTTGGGGAAAAGTTGAAAATGATGTGTTTTGGATGAGGTGTTCTTCCACGGATGTTCTGAATTAAGTCAGCTCCTTGTGCTATTTCCTACATGTTTTTTTTATTGTGGTCAAAGTAAAGCCTGTCTAATTTGGAGTATTATAAAAGCCTTCTGATAGTTTCAAACAGCATTTTATGTTTGTGCTCATTCCAGCCTTATGTATAATATTCATTCAGCTGATGTTAGGAGTGAATGTGGTATAGAAGTATACTGCATAATAACAGTGACCCAAACAACTGAAAGGCTAGACCCAATACTGCCCCTTTTTGCTGTTGCTTTAAATAAAGTAAACACAGTTTACTGTAGTTACGGCAATGGTTGCTATTACCTAGCAATGAACAATAACTTAGCTAATATTTGTTAATGTTGATGTTCTACATTTATTAATACTTTTTATATAAAAAGTATATGAAAAGTTATGTTAAAATTAGTTAATGCATTATGAATTTATGAATACATACTGTAAAACCGCCATTTTGTCATGAGAGACATTTTTAGCACTGTTTAACCACTAGGTGGAAGTATTTGACACACAACTTTGAAACAGTTGTGTCGTGTGCATTTTTGAGTTTGGGGGTAAAATATGACCTGGACATGTTCTTAACAGGTTTCCTGAGATTCACCCACCATAATGATATGCATGGTTTTAAAATGGTTCTCCAAGGTACTTCAAAGAATACAATGGTCACGGTGTAACCATCATGTTATTGTCAAAAATGTTGTAAGGGACGGATACTTTCAACCTCTTCTGCTTAATTTGTCAAATAATACACTTTTTAGAATTTAATTATGATTTACATGGTTTTGAAACCAGACCTTAAAGGAATAGTTCACCCAAAAATGAAAATCCTTTCACCATTTACTCACCCTCATGTCATCCCAGATGTGTACGAATTGATTTCATCTGCAGAAGACAATTAAAGATTTGTAGAAGAGTATCTCAGATCTGCACGTCCATGCAAGTTAACAGTGTCTAGAACGCTGACGCTTCAAAAAGCACAAAAAGGCACAATAAAAGTAAACCATATGACTCCAGTGGTTAAATCCATATCTTCAGAAGCGATATGATTAGTGTGGGTGAGAAAGAGATGATTATTTAAGTCTTTTCTTTTACTATAAATCTCCACCTTTGACTAGCCCTGACCAGTAGATGGCAAAATGCCAAAACCAACTGGATTGCTTCAGAAGACATTGAATAACCACTGGAGTTTGATGGATTGTGTTTATGATGACTTGATCTGCTTTTTGGAGCTTTAAAGGCCTGACCTCCAGAGCGGAAATATTCTTCTAATAATCAATGTTTATGCTCTGCAGAAGGAAAAAAAAGTCATTCATATGTGGGATGGCATGAGGGTGAGTAAATGATGAGAGAATTTTCATTTTTAGGTAAACTAACCCTTTCAAGTGAACTCATGATGAATAGTGAACTCATGATGAATATATCATGGAGATCAGAGTGATGGATTTTCCTAGCACTGGCATTATATGTTTTAATGTGTGATGTCTAGTAAAATTCAGGTCTGGGGCAAAGGTTATTTGTCGGCCATTTTGCAACCTATTTTACAAGGCTCATTTTGTTTTACCACATAATTTCAGTCTTACCATGCAGCTACAGTAGCACTTTCGAAATTCTTGTTCCAACCAATCAGCATCCACTAATGGCAAGGAAACGCACGAAGAGGTTATTTCAGTGTTTGAATGAATAATTGAAATCATATAACATAAATCTATATGCAAAACATACAAATTCTACATCTTATAAATGCAAAGACTGTATTTTACTTTTGGTATTGATTAAACCACCCACTACAATTTAAAAAGGATGAAAGCAAACGAAATTTGACAAATGTTGCATTGTTACAGATGCTTCAGTATTTGCTAATAGCTACATGATGAAAAAGCATATGCCATTGACTGCCTCATCACATAAAAAAGTGCAGTCTCAATTTGTCTTATTTAGGTAAAAATAAAATCCCATCCCAATGTAATCGTTTTTAATATTATCATTATTATCATTCTATCACTATTTTGCACATAAACACTCAGCCATGGTGCTGAGAACCAATGTGACTATCATCTTTAAAGTCATTTGAGGCTACATCAATTCTGTGGATATGTCTGTGGGTTAAAAGATTAAGCATTTTTTTAGCTCATCATGTTGTGCCTCATTTGTGATGTGTAATAATACTGGATGTAGAATACACGTCTTAAAATTCAAAACTGAAATGTTTATTTAAATATAAAACATTTCCACACAGAAACATGAATTTGGTCAACAGCTCAATGTACAACTGCAAAAACAGCCATTTAATGTTTTCAAAATTGATTCAACTTTTATCAAAAGCTCAATCCGGTAAATGATTTTCAACCTAGTACATAATCAACACAACAAGTGATCAGCTAAGGTGAGACAGTGGACCAGTGGACTGAATGCACCTTTCACCAAAACATCAGATTTGACATTTGAAACGTTTAGAGTCATTGTTTAAGTAACAGTAAATCACTGAAACTGCGTGTTGACCATATAGTATCTTAGCATTTGCTTGACATCTCCCTTCAATATTTGTTTTCAAGTGTATCAAAACTGTAAGTAATTTAGTAGATTTAAAATTTACAATTTGATACTTTTTTTTTTCTCCACATAAAGTGCAGCTTGCCAGGTCTTGATAGTCTCAATTTGAGCAGAATTGCAGTTTGATGGGCACCGATTAACTTTTGTATGAATGATTTTACTGTTTCTGAAAACAAGCAACAGATTTTTTATTTATTTTTTGCTCAATGTTTCCTGATTTTTTTATCGGTCCGTTTATCATCCCCATTCATTAAACAATGATTTTATGTATTTTGATATCATCATTAACATCAGTTGTCAAGATGGATAAAGCAAGATCAACGTTAAATGGCAGATTTCAGGCTACAGTCCAACATAAGGATGAAATAATCTGCCTCTGATTAAATGCAGAAATTACACAGAAAGAATAACTGACATATACAGCGGTGTATTCAACCATGATGTGATTGAGTCAAATAAACACAGAAACACTACAATGTAACAATTCAACGTACCCAAACACTGCGCACAAGCAAAGTACAACTACCAGAAAATACCACTTTGGAAATGTTTTATTATTATTATTATTATTATTATTACGATAAACTTAAATCACCAAACACTGCCTTACATATTGCTGTTTTTGTTGGTCGTTTTCTGTCTTTCAAAAAAGAAAAAATACAGACAGATAAGCAGGACATGTGCAGAAAGCTGTACAGATGGCTTGCTTAAAATACACAGAGTTCAAAGACTGACAGAGAACAGTTTACAACACACAGTCCTCAATCATTTTATTTTTTTGGTATTAAATTGGTTTTTCGTGACTAGAATCTCTTTTAACAAACACAGAAATTGTCTTTCAGATCCTTGAAAATTCCTGACATGAAAAAGCAACAATGTCCTTCAAATAGAAGCCAGTCAAGCAGCATTTGTTTAGTTTCAATTTGCTGAATCCAGTACAACAAAATACTCCCATTCAACCTTAGTCATTTGCCAACTCTGGTAAAGATAACCTTGAGTTCTCTCTGAAGTTCCGTCTTCTTTCCCAATGATTGTTTTTAAAGCGCTTTTTCAGAAATATTGCAGTTAGTATATTTTCTTCGGTGGCCGATGCACAATGGACTCTTTTGCAAAACATATTAATATCGTTTTTGTAATCCGACTTTGTAAGGAATGGCGTTTTCTTAGTCTGTAAGGTTGCTAACAAAGTGCATCTGTTCCTAAGTGCGGCAATCAAAGCCAACCAGTGATTCAGGGACAAGTGCTCATATGGCTGGAATATATTTCAGTTTAAACTGCACCTGGCAAAAAGGGCAGATCAAGACATACAAGTATATATTATAAAAGTAAAACATAGTCATATGTTTTTTATTATTATTTGAAAACCACAGTGTGTGCCAATACAAAAGCGGTATTGCCATGTCAGGGTTAGAGGCAGTGCCTAATATGGCTAGAGTTTCCCCTCATGAACATATCTTATATTGTGATTTGATTTGTATTCTGTGTGCAACTGCTTCTTATAATGCTTGTATGGCTCAATTACACAGACAACAAAATCCCTGATAGTAGATTCACTGATGCTAAAAAGTTTTTTTTTTTTTACTTACATAGCAAAAGCTATGTAAATTTGGCAAATTATCTTAGTGCTTGTGCCACATGTACAAAATATCAACAAAGGTCAGCCTTTAATTATACAAGAGGTTGTTTCAACACTCATCTGGTTGTTTCAGGATCATCCAGTGAACCATAAATAGTTTAAACAGCAGGACACAAAATACAATGGGACAATATTTACACTTCACAAATGCAAATGTAATGATGTTTTGAGAGCAGTTATCTGCCTTAGTGTCCAATGTTGGATTCTGTACCTATCAGGAATTCAATCTTTCAAGCAAGACTTTTTCTAAGTCAGATCGGCACAGGAAATAGTAACCTGTCGTTCTTCCGAACTAGCGGCTGATGACTGTAATATCATGTTAAAGATGACAAATGCAATCTTTTCGCAAGACAAACGCTTCTGTTTGTTGACTATCAGTTCTCAAGTCTTCAGTTCAAATCCTCACCACTTTTCATAGTTGAAATAGTGGGTGGAATTCGCACAAACATTTAAACAACAACAAAAACTTGTTACAGAAACGTTTAAATAACACAAACAAATTAGCCCTTGAGGGTTCTCAGCTTTGGAGAGGTGAGGTCCTCGCTCAAATCCCAGTTGAGTGTGCTCCATCAAATAGCACCGTCAAATTTTTCTTCAAAGCGCAAGAAGGGTGGGAGAATTGAGGGAATCCGAGGACTGATCGCCACTACTACTGCTACGCCGGTGGGCTTTGGAGCAGGACTCTGACGAGGGTGAAGGGCTATCAGGCTCCAGCATGCTGGGGTAAGTGAAGATGAGGCTGGGGTTGCTGGGGGTGGACACCGGGGTGGAGGCAGCAACCACAGGTGTGTTTAGACTGTCTCCATCCGAGCAAAACATTCCGGCACCCAGGCAGATCGGCTTAATGACTGAATGCTGCAATTTTCCATCCTCCTCTTCGTCATCTTCCTCCAAAGGCTCCTGTTTCACCACCACTGGGTTGAGGGTGTTCATTGGGCCCCGGGACCCAAGGTTGGGGCGCATGGTCAGAGGAAGGGGTGCGTACTGCTGGGAGTGAGATCTCTGGTGGAGTTCTTCAGGAGGCAGCTTGCACACTGGATTGTGGGCCACCAAAATAAACTCCAACTTGTCCTTTTCCTTCTGCAGGGTATCGATTTCTTTCTGCAGGTCAGCCTTCTCCTCCTCTAACTTCTCTGTCTCCTGCATTAAAAAAAAAAACAAACAAACATCATTATCCATTAGTTTAATATCCTTCAATCATTTGGCAGGTGCAAGTGATGCAAGTAAAGCCAATAAATTAAATATACAAAATAAATATTCTGATACAGTAGTATTTATAAACTAGATTTTAACATTTTAAGAGGAAAATAGGAGCCATGCTTGTCAATGCTAAACTCACTGCCACAATGTTAGGTAGTTGTGGGTGGTTGCCAGGGCATTGCTGTGCTGATGCTAGGGTGTTCATTGTGGTTTTAGTGAGTTGCTATGTGGTTCCTAGGGTGTTCTGGGTAGTTGGTTGCTGGCTGAACTTTTTTTTTTTTAATCTCCAAACCTACGTATGAAAAAATAGTAATATTGATGCTTGCCTTATATCAAACAGCACTAAAGATGCTTTAGTGAGCATTTCTCCAAGCATGTGTGATTTGTTTACATCTCATGGGTAATTAACTAAATGAGAAATGACAGGGTTGGCTTATTAGAGGGATGGAATATTTGATTATCATTGGTCAATCATGTCATTCTGTGGTCAAACATTGTTTAATGACTGTTAAACTCTATAATTGACTTTTGCCCATGCCTTTTGTACAACTCTGTGATAAATAAATAATTTCAACTCAAATCAACATGTTGTGTCCATTTATTTAAATATGTTTTATTTGGTAAGCTGTGTAATAAGCTGAATAATTCCTCACCAAACAAGGATTTGCATCTGTGCAGTCATAATTGCCAAAATAAACCCTGGCAGGGGGATCAATACCTCTATGCAAAGAACATACATCATACCTTACATATCCCATAATAAACTAGGCTTATCATATATACTTCTACATATATATACATACACCTATCAGCCACAACATTAAAACAACCTGCCTAATATTGTGTAAATAAACCTTGTGCCGCCAAAATAGGATTGAGGTTATATTTTCTCACCACAATTGTACAGTGTGGTTATCTGAGTTACCGTAGACATTGTCAGTTCGAACCAGTCGGGCCATTCTCTGCTGATCTCTCATCAACAAATTATTTCTGTACAGAACTGCTGCTCACTGGATGTTTTTTGTTTTTGGCACCATTCTGTGTAAATTCTAGACATTCTGGACAGAAATGCATGTTGATGAGAGAGGTCAACAGAGAATGGCTCGAACTGACAAAGTCTACGGTAACTCAGATAATCACTTTGTACAATTGTAGTGAAAATAATAATATACACACAGTACAGAATATATGTATATAAACTTTATCTATCTATCTATCTATCTATCTATCTATCTATCTATCTATGTGTATATATATGTATAGTCTGTCTTCTTTAAGAATTTTGTTGAAATGCTTGTAGCAAATAATCATGAATACAGAATAATCATGAAGACACACCTGATGTTGCACCTAAAAGTTTCATCCACTCCCAAAACCTGTCCTGATTTCAACTCTCAGAGCAGTTTAGAACCATAAATGGCACACCCAGACAACAACCAGAGCAATTATTTCTTAATCTAACACGAGCTGTTGACATTCCTCTGTTAATAGGGGTGCATATGACGAAACACTGTGAGACAACTTAAACAAAAGCCTTTTTTAACAACTGCTGTTGCTTGCAATGGTATAATGTATCATTGAAAGTCAAAGCCCCCAGAGGGTTAAAACACTGAAACGGCAATGTGACTAGATAACCACAGATAAGCCTGTTTATTCTTTGACTCATTTATATGTCTATTAGGAAGAAGGAAACTCAATAAATCAAAACAAACACTGCAATTACAAAGAGGGAAACAGAAATAAAAAGTATGTTGGAAGAATGGGACTAAGTATTGTTGCACTAGATACAGTTCCTTATTTGGTGAGGAATGAAGCAGGAGGGGGAAGGGAATAGGGAAGACAGCAGCATTTCGGGTTTGATGGTTAGCTGCGGTTTCCTCAGTGAACATTATCAGACGTTTGCTTTCCTCTAACCCCCTGTAGCACATTCCTCCCTCATGTTTCAGGTCTGACAGCCTGACAGATGCCATTATAGAGTTAAGTAGTTCCATTACAGTCTGCATTGTCTGCAACTCGGGCATTCCTGCGTCTGCCAGACAACACTGTTTTTTTCTTTGGCTGTAAAAACTAAGCTTTTTGGGGTCCAGCTTTTAACTACTGGGAATTGCATGAGTCCTGAGATGATTGTGGACTTTTCAGCCCAATTCCAAAACATAGTGAGCTGCCAATGTAGGGCAACATAGGTGCACTATATATGTAGGAAACAGGATTATGCTGCATTCTAAGATACCTTTGTTTTGCCAACAAATATACATCCAAATTTGTGGAGCGAAATGATAGTTATAAATATAATGCATTCAATAATAAAAATAAATGACTTGACTTGAATAATAAAATGTATCGATAAAATGTTAAGTTAAATCAAAAGCATTTTACCCAATATTTGTGTGTTTGCTTTGTTAGACTATCAAATTGTTAGCTTAGCAACATGCTAACATCAAACCCTTTTGAAATCTATTGTGACGCAAGTTTTTCATGTGCTTCACTTAAAGAGTGCTACATATATGGCACAAACAGTTGTTGCCTATGAAGAATGTTCCAAATCGGACACTTGTGAGGTACAATTTTATTTAGGATTCTGCCTTTGAAGGCAGTAGACATCAAGGCATCTCACTAGGTTTTGGAACACAGTTTTCATGTTGTGGATTTGGTGGTTTAAGGAGATGCTCGGAGAAGAAAACTCACCCCTTGCAGCATCTCGGTCAGTTCTCTCCTGCGATTCCGGCATTTTGCTGCCGCAAGTTTGTTTCTTTCCCGCCTAACTCTCCGTTTCTCTTCTTCTTCTGGAGTGAGCTTCAGAAAAAATTAGCACAAAGTGAGATTATCCTACTGTTTGTTAGAGATCAATGTTATGTTCAAAAAAATTAGCCTGAAAGCAACATTGTTCAATGCATAATCGTTTAATGATATGCTTGTTTGTTCTATTAAGTGGCCCAAAAATTTATTTGAACACTTGTTTTATGTAAATTATGTAAAATGTAAATTTTTGTTTGAAAATGTATTTGTGCTATCTTTCTTTATAATTCATTTATATCTATGACATTCATATATTTATCTGTGGATTAAGTGTTCAAATACTTTCAGAGGCCACTGTATTGGTTAAAACTGGTTTTGTTGGTTTGATGTCATTTCCATGCCCCATAGGTGAATTGCACAACACTAACCTGCTCATCTCTCTTGCGTCGTCCACGGGCGTCACCGATGGACCGGATGACCCCTGGCCGTGAGAGGCCTGTGTGGCCAAGGAGGCCTGGGCCACTTGACAAGTGGTATGGGTGAGGCCGCGAATATGGGTTAGACATGGAGGTGATTACTGTGGGCTGAACCATCCACTGCAAGTCCTGACTGGTTGTTATGGCATTAATGGTTGGAATAAAGGCACTGCTAGAGCCAGGCATGTCTACTCTGTACTTCTGCAAAAAAAGAAAGGTGCGGGGATAAAAGGATGAACAAAAAGAAAGAGGAAGAGATGTGATGAAAACATTATTATGGAATAGAGATCACAACTGCATATGCGGTTGTTAGAGCAGTGGTTCCCAAGTGGTTTGTGTAAAGACACATATTTTGCATCAGACATCAAGCTGCGACATAAAAATAGTACCAAAATGGTTTATCGAACAAAAAAGTAAACAAAACTGTCCTTGTGTATTTGTATTCACTATTATTATATGTTAATATTGCCATAAAACTTTTGGAATGAACTGAACTGGCTTTTTGTTATAGTTTGATTTTTACATAACAATATTTCACTGTACAAAAATAAAGAAAGAAATGTTTTCAGCACAAACTGTGTTTATTCTTGTTACAAGTGAATCTTTGTAATCTGGGTCACATTTTCATTGCTCAATTTTGTATTCATTAGGTTTTAAATGATCATATTGGTATCGACCTAATTTGGCTTGCTTCTATTAAATGACAAATACATTTACACAGATAGTTTGATTGTACACAGCCTTAGACGTTAACAACAAAAGACATAGGAAGCATTTTCTCCTCCCCTTTAAAATGTGATAAGCCTAAGTATTTTGCATTCCTAACAACGCACAATTATGTGGTTAGTTACATTTCATTTGCATGTAAAATTCTTTTTTTCGTCAATCTTTAAGAACATACTTGCAACCATTTTTAGATTGTGATCCATCAGATAAAACACACAGGCCAAAATATGAATTAGTACCTGACCTGTACACATATTTAGACATTTAGGAACATGTTGTAAAGAGACATTTAGGACATAAGAAATTATTTATTGTTAGACTTGACTTTTACCATACATTAAACAGAATAATTAATTTTTGGTCTTTGTTACTTCAGTACCCTAGCCACCCACATTTTAGCCGTTTACAAATCTCGATCATTGCACACTAATGAATCATTCCATGTGCTACCTCGCACTGTGCCCTCTTGACTGCTTGACCCCCAAAGTGACAGGGTGACACAGTGAATCATGGGAAAGCCCACAACCCTCCCCAACAGAAGCCTTCCAGGGTAAAATAATAGCTGCTGTGATGAAATGGGCAAAGGAGTCACGTCTGTGTGGGAATACAACAGACTTTTGTTGTCGGCCTATGTCTTATCAAAAGTGCATGTCACTTATTACATGACCCATATAAACTGGAATGCACAATCCTCTTTTTAAAATAAGATTTAATATAGAAATATTGTATTAGGAAATAACATGGTGTAGGCTACTCAAAATGCACCCAATGATATAACTCAAAAACAACTTAAGCCATCTTAAATGTAATCCTAACTAACAATTGTTATGCTGGGTGAATTTATTTTCACCCAGCCATTCTTAGCATAGACTGTGATTTGTATCAGAGGCAAAAAATAATAAAAAATGAGCTGGGTAACTTTTCCAACTTTGTGACTATGTTGCAGTTTAGAATTTACCTGCTGAAACAAATTAGCCTTCATTACATATAATAACTTTTTACATTATCAACTCTGCTTCTAATTATTATCATTAATTAACAATAATCACGAGTTAGTGATCACTAGTGAGAGTGCATTTCAAGTAATGCACATTCAAGTATATCATCAAACCTTGTTCATATTCATATTTGAAAACACATTACCTCTTCATGATTATATGTTTGTTATTGACCTTATAACAAAATATCATCCACTGTTTAACTTCGTAGCATAGGCAACTTTACAGACATACGTAATGACTGGTCCGATTATTCTAGTCAGCAGGGAATCTTAACTGAGATTCTGTGCCAACACATTCCAGTCCATTCACGCATTCCTGGTGGGATTTTTACGGGAAACTGACTTGTGTGACAGACCGCGTTTCCCGAAAATTATTTGGAGGCGAAATCATTTTTGGGAAACCGTGTTGTTGAAAACAATTTCCGCATTAATTACAGGTGTTAAAACAATTATTATTTTATGAAAGAAAAAGTCGAATTTCAAAGTTTTTGTTTTATTTTTCAGACAAGGTTAATATGTGTGTCTAATACGGCAGCGAATATTTTCCACAGCTCCATATTGCGAAAGACTCCACAAACTTCCAGGAACTGCCGCGCTTGCTTCTCATTAAATCCACCTCACAAGAAACCGGGAAGATCAACATCCAAACACTAAACTTTAGTATGTAAAACTGCTATGTTGCGAAAGTAGGTGTTGCTCTTCTCCTGAAATATGCCTGGATTCCCTCCACTTTACTTTCCTCTGAAGGAGTCAAAACAGTGCATGCTGGAATCAAGAGGGGGCAGTTTATTCCATGGGTTCAGTAAAACAGCAACTCTACAAGAATATGATGCTCTGGAATTTCTGACAGGACTGTTAAACACGCCTCATGAGATTAAAATACTAGAGTCTGGGGAACAAGTTGCTAAATTGACTCTGTACACAACCCTCCATTTATTCACACTGAGATGCAGACAGGAAAAAATAAAATTTCCACAAAAATGCCTAAAACACTCAATGAAGAAGAGTTTTTTGTGTTACTTTATCCCTTTAAATGTTATATCCGCTCATAAATCCGTTAACACCATTAAATAGTCATTAATAACCCATGAAAGTGTGTTGATCATTTTTTATTATCCTTTATGCTTTTTGAAGTTATAACCATGAATTGATCAATAATTAGGTTACAATTATTCACAAGAATATACAATTAGTAATAAGGTTCCTTATAAGGCATAATGTATGCATTAAGAATGTATGATTTATGGCTACAGAGTGTATGCATTACACAGTACGTCCATTAAAGTGTTCAAGTTTTAAAAAGTACTTTAAGACGTATAGATCTACGTCTCTTTCAACATGGGCCATTTTTTGAAAGTCTGCAAGCTTTTGTTTTCCATGCAAGAATATGTATATATCACATAATACCCATTGGCTCGTTTTAGGTCATTTTAAAAGCATTCATTGAAGTACACTCATTTTATTAGTAAAATACAGTGAATTTAAGTGACAAAACGAGGAGACCCCAAGGTTCAACACTTGGTCCACTGCCAAAAAAACAGTCCATTGCCAGCTCTTGTTTGTCCATAAACTGCATAATGTTGTGGTAAGTGTCCTCATTTTAAGTTAAAAAACAAAACATCTATTTGGTCCATCTGTTTTACCTTTGACACATATTTAAGTGGTTCTCCTCTGTTTAACCTTGCAATTCATCTATGACTAAAATATGTTTTCTGATAAACAAACGCTAACTGCACACGTTCTGAAGGTTTATAGTGTATAGTGTAATTGGTATGCGAATGGCCCGGAAGTGCAGCATGCTGTGGCCACTATGTGCGCACTCTCCGTGGGTTTATTTCGCATTACGCACACCACCCACGCCGCTTATCTGTCGAGAAACTATTTTTAGTAATATAACTATAGAAGGAGGGTGATACATTTAAAAAAAATAATAATAAATATAATAAAAAGAAAACCTGTAAACCATTATTATCCTTCAGGTAAGAGCAAGTTGCGCGTCTGTGCACATATTGCCTAATAGCCAAACGTCCAGTATATTCAAGCGCAACACTTTAGTTGTTTCTTCTATCGGAGAACATGTCAGGCTTTCAGAGATATGCACCTCGTTCAATTTACAGGAAGACAGATAAAACGACATCTAATAACCATGCCAGAAAGTTTGGTCACATATTCAACATTGTTCAGTTTTTACTGTGCATTTACATTTTGAGTACACTTATTCTTGTTGTAATTGCGTATTTAATTAATTATGCTATGGTAACATATAGTAGGCTACCAGTCTAGGCTGCTGTAATGTAAAGTGGAAAGATGATAAGATGTGGACAAGTGCACTGTTGTCTGACAGTAAACAGAATTACCAGGTCGTTCGGGGTTAATAATGATAACGGTAACATGAGGAGTGTATGTAAAGTGTGATCGGGATTAGAGCGCACAGAGGACATCAGTACCTGGTAGTTGGAGACAGGGATGGGGCTGCTGTCCGGGTGCGCCGGAGAGCTGCTGCTGCCGCGGGAGGATGTGTCGTATGTCCCGACGTAATCCTGGTACATGATCCAGGGAAGAAGAGGAAATTTCAGAGGGTTGATAATGAATTCCCACACGACCAGAGAGTCTTCAGTTGCACAAAAAAAGCACTTCCAAGCAAAGCGGTTTCCTTTATGCCTAATCTAAAAGTAATATCCCAAATATTATTATGTGTAAGGTATATTCTACAACCAGAGGTGCCAATGTTCTCAAACGTCTCTTTAGTAGTCCAATACACAGACGTTCCAGTTGTTAAACTAATGCTTAGCTAATAATCATAGCTACTGAGATGTTCTTCAAAGAACCAGATGAAAACGAAAGAAGAAAAAAATCAGTGAAGCACCTACTTTTCTTCAGGGGACTCAGTGCTCTCGCAGGTTTAGTCCTGTCGCTATTGCAGTGACTCACGTCTATGAGGAGTGTACCTCTCTGGACTTTGCTGAACTGATTTTGGCGACTAAGTGAACTTCAATGCCGCTTCTCCAGGTCACGTCGTTATATGACTCACTTCAATGGCACCACTCCACTTCACAGCCCCGCTTATCAACGCCAACCTGCGTGTACGCGTCACAGCCTTGATACATTGCACAACATTATAGGGGTGTTGAATAAGTACCTTTAGATAATTATCCAAGACGTGGATATCCAGAGAAGCGTATATGCATGAATCATACTCAGTAGTGTATTTTAATGATGCTCATGAAAGGAAAAAATGATCACTAGATGTTTCAATTGGTTTTAAACGTGTTGTTTTTTTTACGCCTACCCCAATCTCGCAGTTGGTTTCGTCCATTGACGCAAGTTTCCAAAAATGGGCAGTTGCGTCAGAGTACAAGCGCATGGGTTTCCTTGGTAAAGACAAGGTAAAGACGCGTCAGGGATTCCCTCCCCTCTTTTCACTGGGTGGTCTGTATACGTGCTGTCGGGTCCCGAGTGCACGGAACACGGCGAGAGTGTGGAGGTGGTCGTGGGTTTAATAGCAAGCGGCCACAGAGCGGCTAGCGGATGTGGCTGTTGCTGTTCTTTTGGATTTGCATAGCCTTGTGCAATCTCTATTATTTTTCGGATATTGTTATAATGGAGTTTGATTAAAACAAAATAAGCTTTTTTTATTGACTGATCAAAGTTTGTTGTTTTTTTCTTTTTCTTTGTTCAATTCATACATTCACCAGAACTTTTGTTAACCCACGTTGTAGGCTATATAGAACATTTTGACTGCAGACTGAATTCAGCTCATCATTATGGCTCAGAGAACAGACAGATGTCGCCGGTGGTACAATAAAGATTTTTTGGGGGTGGGAAATTATTAGACATTGAACACCGTTTTTTAGGGTCCAAACCGGAGTTATGTCCAAACCATATAGTGTTGAATTTTTTTTTTTTTAAATAAATTATGGATTGGTTGTGTTATGATGGATCTATGCAACCTAAAATATATTTTACCACAACATAGGCCTACCAGATAATATCAGATCATTATTGTTATTATCATTATCATTTTTACTCTAGACCCTAATCACATAAAAAAAGAGCAGCTTTATTGCCATAAGCACAAAAGTAATGTAATTGTTATGCATTGGGTAAATTAATGAATTAATGAGTACACACCGCTCTATTTGCACAGAACATAGTTTTTTTTTAGCTATCATGTGCAATTGTTCATACGTGTCTGCCATCTGATCTTATATTTTAGCTGAGCATTATGGAAAGGAACAAGAACAGGACTGACGCGCGTACCCGTTAATCGTGCACGTCACTCGTTGTCTGGCACAGTTCTGATCGCTTCTTAAGCAGAGAAACAGAATTATAGCCGACATTTTCAATCTCATGAAATCAATCTCCGCCGTAAATAGCTCATGAGGTTGAAGACGACGCGGCTCGAAATCGATTTGTGCGCAAAAGCGCATGTGCGTTACATATCATGTATCTATATCACTATCACTGTATACATATCACTATAGGTACCCTTACAAAAATCCATCCATCTATCCATCCATGCACTGAAAAAAGTGGTAGCCTGAAATGATTACTTCAAGGATATATTCATACTTAATTTAACACATTAAAATGAGTCTAATCTAATTTGTCAGGTATAGCATAAATTAAGTCAAATGAAATACAATTTTTGAATTGAAATAAAATCTATCTATCTATCTGTCTGTCTGTCTGTCTGTCTGTCCGTCCGTCCGTCCGTCCGTCCGTCCGGTCCGTCTGTCTGTCTATCTATCATTCATATACCATGGTATGTAAATGGTTATCCAAAGTACTTCAAAGGATACCATTTTTCAATTCTTAAAACATGGTATGGAAAAAAAAATAACTTTGTTGATGTAACCCAATGAAGGGTGATTTCTGACTTGAGAAAAAAACAATAAATTTAGAATTTATTCAAATTTAGAACCAAGTACCAGGTCTAAAAAAACAAGGCAATACCATAGTACTAAATTGTTATTTTTGTTATATCATATGTCTCATACACCAGGACTCCTTAATTCTGAAGCCAATGGAGGACCCACCATGGATGATCCTTTTCAGCTATGCTCCTTAACTCCACCTACGGCAACCAAGAGGACAATATTCTGATAAATGGAGGTTAACTCCTTAACTCAGATTTTATATGAAACATTTATACACGTTAATCCGATAACCTCTCCAACCCCTAGATGCACGTGCTGATTGGTTAGTACATTTACTTTATCACAGATATAATGACCTCCAAAAAAATTGTGGACACTTAAGCCACACTTAATACATCACATATACAATATATGCAACTTTCTAAATTGTAATTTTATTTTGTATCACTTGTACATTCTATATGTAATCAAGCTAAATGGAGGAGGAGACAGTGTTTGTTGTTGTTTTGTACTGTAAGGTCCACTCTCCATCACTGTGGAAAAATGGTGGGCGAGCCATCTCTTGTAGTGTCAACAAACACTATGTCCACCCTCACATTTTCCTTTACAGACATTTAATGGCATGAAATGGCATTGTTTTATTTAAATTCCAAATAGATTGATCAATACAATAAACAAGGCACAATAGAGATGCTGTGTTCACCATGCTTGTCTTTCAACACAAAGAGATTACTTGTTGAAGCAGAGATCCCTTCGGCATTATGCATGGATTTGGTAGCACTGGATGGCTAATTATGGTCATGACTGTCCTGTCTGGAAGTTTCGGGAAGAGGCCGGTGAGAAAATGTTGCATAGGACAAACACCTGATCTAGATTAGCGATCCAATGATCTCTTAGAATGTTATTTGCAGGTTTCCGTGGTAACTAATACGGAGCAGTCTGAAACAGAACAGAGCCACAATTTGAACATTCCAGGTCTGGAGGGAATATGAAACTCAAAGGATAGAAAATGAATTCATGCTGGAACATTTCCACTGATTAAGCCAATCGCATTACTGAAAAGTAGGAAACGTGGCCCTGGTTTGTCTATTGTACATAATCTCCCTGGTGTGTGATAGAGTTCCTCCAGCAGTAAATGCAACAGAAAAGACAAGAGTAATTTTCCAAGCAAATGAAAAACTACTTTTATGGCAACCCTTTGGTCATTGCTTCTGTTACTAAAAACAAATGACTCCCACATACAGTACCATAATACAATGATCAAACGGTTAGGAATCCTATGACCTATATGATGCGAAATGCGCAAACCGACTTTTAGACTTCAAAATCACTTTCATGCCATCAGTGGTGTGGCAGTTTAATCTCAAGGATACACACAGTATTTTTATGATCAAAGCAAACCGAGCTACAATATTCTGTCAAAAACGTGGAATTACCCAAAAAATACAATTCTGTCATCATATACACACCTTCATGTTGCTCCCAATCCATTTAAATTTCTATTCTATTGATTTATCTAATTCCCATTATTCTCAATGAAAATCCTCATTAGATTCTCGTAACTGTAAAGCAATTTTTTTTTTTTTTTACCTAAATCAGCATAAAGATATTAAAACAAATGCTAAAATGATATAGGTTATAACTACTGTTTAAATCAAATGTATTTGTTTGCATTATGGTAATGAGAATTGGGGGAAAAGTGTGCTTAATTGTCATGAAAATAAAAATGATAAAAAAAATGTCTTTATTTAGATTTTGGGGTTAAATATGACTCAGATATGGTCTTAAAAGCCTTCATGAGATTCAAATACTAACTGTTTATGCTGTCCGGTAGTCTCAAGAAACTGTTTGCTGGAAATACACTACATATACCCATACACAAAAACACATACCGCAACACTGACAATGGTTTTGAGAGAGTTATTACTACAAGAATCGGTTCCTGCTACAATGGAAGGAAATGCGTCACAGATACAAGGCTGACTCAAAACAAAGAGCGACGGAATAGAGCGACGGCCACTTAAAAACAAAGAGGGGGGAAATGCAGGAGCGTATAGTGGAAGAACTGAATGAATGGAGGAGAAATAAGAGAGGTGGGGGGACTTTAAAGAAGGACTGAAAGACTGAACATGGTCCTTTACTGCAAAAGGGTCTTCCCATAAACTTGAGGCAAATGTGACCCATGACAGCAAGCTTTCGTTCCAAGAGGGCAGTAGAGGAAAGATGCAGGGGCACAGAGAGTTTGAACACTGTTTTTCCATCCTGTTTCTTGAATGTTTTTGTCAGGTGTTGCTTTGAAGTTCTTTTTTAGGTCTTTTCATCACAGGTGCTGAACTCAATGAGGAAGATTGTTTCGGAACACCATAGGGTCACTTATTTAGATTTACAAGAAGTAAGAATGTGGATATAAGTCAGGAACAAGCCTCTTTGAATCTTGATGGATTTTCTTAGCGCACAAGAAACAGCGTTTCGCTGTCTGATCTGATAAGGTTCCTGCAAGCTTGTCTGCATCTCTGTGGTCGAGTGTCACAAACACAGAATGTCATGGTACAAACAGTAAATGGGACAAACACAATAAGTTGTGAAAGTCCAGGTGCAAGTTACCACATCAAGCCTCACTGATGGGAATGGGAGTGACGAGTTTGTGTGTGTGACAGAGTTCAAGCTACATAAAATCAAAATGGACTTTTCACTAAGATTACTTTCTTAAAATATGTTTCGGGTGTTATTGTTCACAATTCATCAGTGCACATAATTCCAAAGAAGAAGAAAAAAAAAATTCAATATTTCAGCAGGTTGCCATGTAACTTGCTATGCCTTCCTTTTCAGCTGACATCAGCGGGTTATTGGTTGTGAATTGGTTATTATGAACAGTTAGTTCCGTTCCTCTAATCTGATCAGACGAGCTGCATTGCTAGTCCTTCCCTACATTTTACTAGTAGTTTCCCTTAGAAACGACACAGTACATCACATAACGGAAGTCAAATGGCTTGCAAATGCTTGTTTTTCATTGTCTTTCATTTGTAGACGTTGACATTTAGAAAATTAGAAAATTAAATGACACTTCTAAATCCCTTTTGTGATAACAATTTTAGATATTTCTCTTTAATTTCAACTCTGATTTCAGAGTGCGAGTCTCCATTGTTAAAAAAAATAACATAATAAAAAATCTTGACTCACTTCTGGATAGTACTTTAAGAAGGAACACACGTTTACATATAGAAAAATGCTTGGGAGGATAATATAAATTATTTCTTGCATCACCTCTTCATGATGTAAGATTCTGCTGTCAGTCTGAAATAGAAGAAAGCATGCTGATGGCAATCTCTACATGAATGACCTGTTAGTACAGGAGTTTAACTTCACTTGCCTCCACCTGCCTTTGTATAACACCCAATATTAAGCCAAAAGGAACTGGAAAGGTGAGACAGGCACAGCGTGTGATACTGTTTCCATTATACAGAAAATAAAGCTGAGGATATATTGTGTGGTATATGGACTCTGTCCATTGTCATTGTAGGCCATGAGCGAGTTAAAAGTGGGTTGGATGAGTAAATAAAATGGAGTAACTTTATTAAGAACTGTTACATTACATGGATTAAATTAATAGGTACCATAATCTGACCCTCGCTGATGTAAGTGCAATATAACATCTACTACAATGTAGCTGGTGAGTTAAAAATAATCAACACAGGATACAAAACTATTTTTGTGGGGTTTATTCTGACAGCTGTTTAAAAAAACAAACAAAAAACAACAAATACAAAAAATGAAATGAGTTACAATAAATGAAAATACAAACAGGGCATTAGCCTACCCATATGCTTCAGCATTCATCACCTTAATCCATGCTTATATAATGTACAGTATTTTATGCATCTAACACATGCTTAAATCACTCAAAGCATTTTATGCATTTTGAACCAGGCTTTAAGGACATGTATAACATGTATAACATGTATAGACATGTAAAACAATACAATTCTCATGACACAAGTTCACTTAACTGGAAAAAACTCTGGTCAATAAATCATTAAATGAGATATGATTAATTCTAAATTTACATACCCAGTCCTCACATGTGCACAAATCATAGTCAAACTCCACTCATGCAATCAATAATCATCCTTCAAAAATGATCTATAACGAATAGTCAGTTTTTACATACGACTCTCCTGAACACATATTTTATGTAATTTATCAGCATTTTGTGTGAAATTTTATATTTACCCAAATAATTCTCAAACGATGAACAAAACTGGGAGCTCTCTTGCAAAATACATGTCCTCACATCTCTTAACCAGCACACATGCCCAACGCAACTCAGTTCTTAAAGGGGCCACGTCCAGTTTATGTCTAGATGTAAATTTCATGACATTTCTCCACTTAAGAAAAAAAAAACAAGCCATTATGTTTTTCTAGAACTCAATGTGGCAACACATACACTCTTAGAAATAAAGGTACTTTACCAGCATGCATGGTTCCATGAGGAATCTTTAACATCCATGAAACTTTCCCATCGCTCAAAAGGTTCTTTGTAGTGAAAGAAGGTTCTTCAGACTAGGAAAAGGTTCTTCAAGATGGTTCTTTTAAGAACCTTTAACTGAAAGTTTCTTCTATGGCATCACCGCAAAACACCATTTTGGACCCTTTATATTTAGGAGTGATGTGGAATATTCCTCTTATTTAACCACCAAAATTAAGATTTGAGGAACGAAATCACTGTCACGATTGTGTTTTTGTGACAGGTGCAGTTTCACTGAGAAATGGAGAAAAGCTTGTATATGATGCAATGACCTGCATTGTTTGTCACAAAAAATGCTAGGAAAAAACAACATCTAAATAATCCAATTATCACATGGACAAAAATATATTTTAAATAAAAATAATGCAATAGCTGGTGAGAAAATGTTATGGCTAATTTTCCCAGCTCCCTCTCAATTGGCAGGTGTGACACTGCACACAACTATACACATCTTTAATTTGGAAGGGAATAACTGAGTAGATGGACAGAGTCCCTCTCTGGGATTTACTCCTTTGGAAAATCCATTCTGTCTGGTTGAATGAAAGCTTAATGTGAGTGTGGAAAGTGGAAAATTTAATTAAGCAGCTAAGGGGGGTTTAAGGCACTCGGCATGAGCATTTTACTGCCTCCTTCCCCGTTTTTGGTACACTCTCCCGACTACGACCATCGTCTGCCTAGCGTCATGTTTGAAGCACTGCAGGGCGTGACCTCCAAGGTTAAGGGCGCAACAAGGGGTCAACAGTTTACAGTGTTGTAGTCACATAGTATGCAATAATGAAGCATTTAACTTTTGAATCAAACACTAATTAACAGCATTTGTTTTTTGTACCACATACAAGTTCAAGGTCTTGAGCGTTGCAGACATTTGTAACTAGAAATATGCCATGAGAGGCTGTGTGTTACAGTGATTTACCACAGCTAAGGGGTGTTGTTAATCACAACGTTAAAAGCAATGTGATAATTGATTGATCATAATAAAATTAATTACAATAAAAAACATTCTGCCAAGTAATAAAGTATATAAGCCTAACTGTAGGCTGATTTAGATTGCCTAGCAACATATTATAATATTAGATCTGTTCCAAAATCTAGTGAACTGCCTTGCTGCCTGCAAAGTTCTAACCCAAATGGAACCTCATAAGTGACTAAATTGCAATGCTCTACATAAGCACCATATTGAAAGTGCTCGTCACTCGAAGTATTCAGGAGACTTGATTTAGTTGATTACAACATAATGAGTTTGATGTTTGCATGTTGCAAAGCTAACAAAGTAATTAGCATAAATATACATATACACAAAAGCAGGGTGTAATTAATATGATTGAACTATCTTTTATTAATACTTTTCAGCTTCATATAAAATCAAAAGTTTATTTAGAGTCAAAACCTTTCACTTCATCCTCCATCTTGTATGATCTTTATGACTGAGCTTGTTGCAATTGCCATCATTGCAAAATACACATTCTGGCCAAAATGAAGTAGGCTATATTAGAATCAGCATAAGGTTGCTACCTATCTTTTAGAACAGCCTTTACATGGAGAGTGTGCCTGTGATGCCTTTAAAAGCTGTCTAAATAGGCAGCTCACTAGGTTTTGGAACAAAGCTATAGAATTCAACCAATATGCGTTCACAGCAATAACGTGCATTCGACAAACTTGGTACCATGTCTCGCCTTCTGATATTATTTTATTGTGATTTATTTATGTTCTTTTCTCTTTTTAAAGAGGGAAAGAAAGTTTTGAATAACTTTTCTGTCCTCATTTTTATTGACCTTTCGCTTAAGGTTTCGAAGGGGCTGACTGGTTCACAGGTGTGTGTGTGTACTGTATATATTGGCAATATTATTTAGAAGTAGTATATACACACATCTAGAACAAATGTAGGTGCACAGCTACAAGATAATATGCATAGCTTTTCTATATTGGCAATTTTACAACAGCTCCAAACGTGGCCCATCCAATCAGATTTTAGAGTAAGATTTACCCGTTTAATGAGTAAATTTATACAAGATTGACACATCCATTTAAGGAATAACAAAGAACAAAATGGACAGTCATCATTGCCAAATAAGCCATAAAAATAAACCACAAGACTTCTTCCAAGTAAATAAATAAATGGAAATGAAATATTGAGACGATGTAGTGATATGAGAGACATGAAACTAGAACAGCTATATAGGAAAACAGTTGCCTTGGACAACCCTCAATTATACAGTTTAGCAGTCATTACAAAGCCTTGAATGTCCAATCAGAATCAAGTACTCCTAAGAGCTGTGTAAAAACAAATGTATGAAACTGTGGAAATTCTCTTAAAAAAAGGTAGAGGACTGTAGCATTCACAGAACTCCAGAACACAATTCCTGCCTTTATAATACGCAGCATGCACCTGTCTATGTGACTCTTACCTTGCATACATCACTCTGCTTGACAGCTCAATCAGCTAGACAGGCCATCAGAGTGAATCTCCCACCCTGAGAGCGGTCAACACTCAATCCAGCCTGACAGTTGACCAGGTACCGCCAGCAGCCAGGCAGGATTGCATACAGAAACAGGGTAAGACCGGGAGAGGATGCAAGGAACGGCAGACAGGGATGACCTAAAATTAAGAGACTCAGACACTTCAGGGTTTTGAAAAGTATTTAGGAATGTTCTGCACTTGATTCTAACTGGATTTTCATAAAAAGATCCCTAAAATAATTGAACACCCAAAAGATTACCTTGCAAGAGACACTATAAGAAGTGACTGTATCCTTAGTGTCTTAGTGGCTATCAAATCAGTTTCAGAAGTTCCATTCCAAATGGAGTGTCAGTCCTTTTAATTCCCAGTTAAATTGGCGAAAGCCAAGTGCTCTGTGCCAAAACTGAAGCACCTGAGGGGTGTGCTTCTCTAAATCCATGGCAGGTTTAAATTGAATGCTTGAGATTTGCGGCCCAGAGGAGGATGATGAGAAAATCTCCATTCATCTTGTCATCCCCCATCATACCCCCCAAAAAAACCCAATAAAATAAATAAATAAATAAAACAAGTCCTTACAACATGAGGGGGAGAGAAAAGAAGAAACCAACCAGAGCCAGAAACAGACCGTGTTTGATCCGCTTAGCATGGCTCTCGCTTGCCTTTTGATGCATGGCTGGGAGGAGAGTAATTAGCAATTAACAATATAGGCTTAACGAGAGAAAGTTATTATCAAGCAAGGGTGAAAACATATCGTGCACGTTGACAAAGCTCGAAACAGCTAAAAAGGCAGTAATTCTCTAATTTCCATGACATCTTGGAAGCCATTTTTTCCTGCAACAGATCAAACAGGCTTGAACAAAAGGCCTCAAATACCCCCTCCCCACTTTTCCAAATTAGCAAAGCCTCTCCACTCCACCATCCCAAACATGGCTCGCATAAACAACCACAGCCGCGTACCCAAGTACTGCTACTGCTGAAATCCACAATCCTCAATCCCTGCCGCCCCCTCCTCTTCCCCACTAGAAGATGACAACGAATGGGGGAAAACTCTCTCTAATGTCACTTTGAATTTACAGACATTAGGATGCAATGTTTCCCTGAGTAACCAGAGCAAATTTGTCTCCTACTTTTTACACTCTCAAATGATTGTTTTTGGCAACTTTGGTTTTAAAGGTATAGCGCACTCAAAAATGAAAATGTTGTCATAATTTAGTAACCCTCATGTCGATACAAACCCCTATATAGAATACACAAGGACAAAGTTTGAATAATGTTCTGGTTGCTGTTTTCCATTCAAATTACAATGAATGTGGACTGGAGCCTTTAAGCTTAACCCTTGCATGGATGTATGGGTCAATTTGACCCTTTTGAGTTTTTAACACTGATTCACTTAACTATGTGTTAACTAACTAACTTCTAACTTCATGACATTCTCCACAGAGGTGATCTGCATGTAGCAATGTAATATATTTTTATTTATGTGAATGAAAAAAAAGAAAAGTCTGATCACTGCTTCTGTAAGCCAAAAATAGCCAAAAACTCTATATCAGCTCTTACCTTAGGTTGTTTTCTACAAAATGAGTCTATTGAGCCTGCTACTTGTCTCTCAGCTTGTCTGGATAAATTATCCACTGTATTATCTCTAATGTCCAGAAAGAAATGCAGTTCAGCAAAGGTTTTTAGATTTAAAATAAGACTAAGATCACATTTGTAGTTCATTCATAGCCCGAGATATTCCACAAAACATGGGTGAAGGCCGGGGCCTCCCCAAAAAAAACTGGATGTCTATGGGCAGAGTCACTAAAGATGTTTGGATGCCCCCTGACTTTCAGATCTGTATATTGTGATAGAGGATTTTTTTCTAGTGTTTGCTGCCACCTAGAGAAATGATTTAGGACCAAAAGTAGAGAGATAGAGCAAACAGAGCCTTTAGTACAAGCTTTTGAAATTAAAGATAAAAAAGGGTGAATTTGACTCTACAGGTTCAGAGTAGGGACTGGATCTTTAAGACCATGCAAGGGTTAAAAAGGAAACAAAAGAGCCATAAACATATACAAAAATTTTATATGATGCTATATGCATTCAATTCCATGTCTTTTGAAAGCAAATGATACCTTTGTGTAAGAAACCGAAATGTATTATATTAATCTTCTCCTCCACTTGGCTCTTTACTCAAGAATCACTGCAACCAGATCACTGACTCACTGGGTTGAATGGATCAATCTGATTCGCAAATGATTGTTTCAGAGTTGCGTTTCCCAAAAGCGTTGTTAACCAACTATGGTTGCAAGTTCCATTGTTTCCAACATAGTTCAATAATTAGGTATTTCTCTAAACTATAGTTCTAATAAACATTCGCAAACAGCAACAAAATGTTGTGTGGTTGGAACTAGAGTTCTATACTTGGTTAGAAGCAAAGTTTCTTGTGAGCTTGCCTTGTCAATATCATTTCACTTCACTGAGGCTTCTATATCTTTCATTACATATATACTGTATTTTTCATTCTATATCTTTCATTACGTCTAGATTTTTGACACGTTTACACACACTTAAGAAAACGTCTTATTCTTGGGTTTTTGCAGAAAGCACCATTCTGAAATGTCATGTAAACATGAGCACTGTTTTCCTTTCCTTTAAGGGATTAAGAGAAAGCGGTTCAACAAACCAAGGTTTCTTGGAATTGCTGGTGAACTGCTAAATGATTTCTCCAATGATGCATCGTACTATTGTGGCTAAGCAGTGAGTTAAAGCAGTTTTGTGAATCAGATCAACCAATTTAACAAAAGATCTGACTGAAAAGTACGATTTGTTTTTTAATCATACATTGCTACTACTCTCAGGAACGCACCAAGGAGAGCTAAGGCGGATGTAAAGATCTGGTCCTCCTATGAAGCTATTGTATACATTGATGATGCTTTTATGTTTCTTTATTCCTAATTTGTTGTAATAGCATGGAAGAGAGACACCAGGACATTCTTCAAAAAGTCTTAATTTGTGGTTCCATGGTGAAAAGAAAGTAAAGAGTTAGAACAATATGAGGGTGAGTAAATAATGACAGAATTGTCATTTTTGAGTGAACTATTCCTTTAATGATGTGTTTGTCTTTTGTTTTTTAGAGGAATATATTAAATAACCATGACTGTTTCTGAAATTGCCAGGGCCTGACATCTTGAGGAACACCGCAGTGGTAAACAGGGAAAGGTTGCATCCCCGTTCCTCAGCCTCACTCTGACATATTTAGGCCTTCGTAATGTTCCATGTTTTGCACTGATTACCTCTCGTGTCTGCCGCTGCCCTGTCTTCTTAATGTCTCTGGGCAGACAGATGATCTAAGATGGCAGAGGGGATTTTCAATTCTATTCTTATTTCTGTGTTTTTCTCAACCTCACAACACAATCTGAAGTTGGAGTCTAACTATGTGCATTCCAGTTGAAAGTGGAGAGGTGCTTCATGAGGGTCAGAAAGTTTGGTAACATCAATCCACAAATCTTCACTGTTTGAATGATGCTCTTCTTTGTAAAGGTGAGGGTGAAGGCAAAAGTCATGCAAAGTGGGTGCTGTGACATCCACTATGGGAGTATTTGATTGGTCCTAGAGATCTGAGAGACTGAGGTGAGATGTTTATCTTAGTAACTATAAGGTTTTGAGTAAAAAGTTGAACTGAACAAATGCTTTATTATGTATAATACTTTAAAATGTATTACATGTATATCTGATTGTGTTTCTGTGAGAGCTGAACGAGTCACTAATGTGTCAATATAAGGGCCAAACTTGATAATTAATATTTGGAATATTCTGAATACGTTACATCAAAAAAAACTTTTCTGTCAAAAGTGTTTTAGAAAGTAAAAGTAAAGTATGTTATTACTTTTCCAATTAAGTAATCAACAAAGTACTCTCAATACAATTTTAGAGAAGTGATTAGAAATTTGTAGTTAATTCCGTTTTGATTAACTTACCCAACACTGTATTTTACTTTTTAAATTTTGTTGTTTTAAAAATATGTTATGGAAGGTATAGCTTTTATGTACTTTGATATTTCATATTTGAAATAAAATAAAATTCGAACAAACCTACCCTGAAAAATATTCACTGGAGAACACATTATTGGGTCTGATCCAAAACCTAGTGAGCGTTCTATGGAGGCAGCATTTTAAGACATCATAGGCTCCTGACGCGAATGTAAGGTACCTTAATTATGCTGCTTCTTAAGATTTATAATTTTGGCCAAATTCTAAGGTAGCATCATGTGTATCCTTCCCATGGTATGCAATCCCATAATGCATCGTGATGAGCTCGGCGGAAAAATAAGTCCAAGATGGTGGACGAAGCAAGATAAATTTGATTATAAATATACTTATAATCCATTCACTACGGGAAAATATCGATAAATAACAGTTAATGTGACACAAAACCGACTATTTTCCCCCAAATATGTATATATATATATGTGTGTGTGTGTGTGTGTGTGTGTGTGTGTGTGTGTGTGTGTTGTGTGTATGCTTAGAGGGTCGCGCCGCTTCTATTGCGTCACCTGTCGAATCGAGTCTCGAGTGCACTTCCTGTAAGGAGCGCTATTTGAATGATACAATGCTGAAGAAATAATCAGCATTAGGCTACATGGAAAAATCTTTTAAGTTATACATACATCATAGTCTTTCTATATTTGACTTGGAAAGGCAAATCATTTTTAAAATAATAAATAAATAATTTTAAAATAACCAGTACTTAAACAACTGAAGCTGTTAGCAGCAATTCCTTCAAAGGTTAACTTGCTCTCTTGGAATGACAATTCCATGGTAATTGATGAATCTGAACATAATTTACATTGCCAAGCGTTTTATTTTTTCGATGGACTGCTTCCATTAAGATGGTTTAAATAAGGCAGGATTAAGGGATTTTCTAATTTAGCCATGAAGTTGGCAGGCGAGACCTCGGCACTAAAAGTGGTAAAGCAAAAAGAAAACAAGGTCTTTAAAAGCAGGCTCGTACTACACCTCATTTGCTGTTAAATACCTTAATATAAACCGCAAAAATAGAAAGTATGCTTTGATAAATAAGTCACTGATATGTGCATGAAATATATTGGAGGTACTGTTTCCCCCAATGTATAATGCACTACACTTCACTGGGTGCCGAAAAAGTAAAATGACAAATTAGAATGCAGTTTCTGCACTGTGCTGGTTTTAAGATGCCATCAAACTTTCCTTCACCACTCTCAATCCCCCTTAACCCTTAAATGCATACCTCAGGTCTTTAGAGAATCGGGACCTCATTCCACCGCCTGTACCTCATCCATTTTTTGGAGTTGCACCCACACCTCTTTAGTATTACTTTATCTATCTTTATCAATATAACGAAAAAAAATAAACATAAAATAATTGCCAAAATTGCACAAAAAAAAAAAAAAGAAGATAATAATAATATATATAGGCCTATTATGGTTGAAGTACCAGAAGTGTACAGTTGAAGACAAAATGATTAGCCCCCTATCAAATATTTAGTTATTTTTCAAATAATTCCCAAGTGCTGTTTAATGGAGCAAATATGTTTTTCAACATAGCATTTCTAAACATAATAGTTTATTTAGGCAACTTAGAGTGTTTACAATGCAAATAGAAACAAAATTATAACCATGAATAAAAAAATCTACAGGTCAAAATTATTAGTCCTCTGATGTTAATAGTCAATAGTGTATCCCCTTTTGCTTCATAACAGCCTTTAATCATTTGTTGTAGTTCTCAACTAGTTTTAATCATTTCTCCTGAGGAGTCGCAGCCCATTCCTCCTTAGCAAATCTCTCAAGCTCCTCCAGATTTGTTGGTCCTCCTGGCATGGACTCTATTCTTCAATGTGGCCCACAGATTTTCTATGGGATTCAAGTCTGGGCTTTATGCAGGCCAGTCAAGGACATTCACTTTGCTCGTTTGGAGGTAGTTCTTCACCAGAAGTGATGTATACTTTGGGTCGTTATCATGCTGGAAGACGAAATGTCGACCCAAACCAAGTTTTGTTGCAGATTTTTTGAGGTTGTCTTTCAAAACCTTCTCGTAGTCTTCCTTTTTCATGATTCCTTCGACCCTGATGAGATTATCAGTTCCAGATGCACTGAAACATCCCCACATCATTATACTCCCACCGCCATGTTTCACTGTGGGAACGGTGTTCTTTGGGTTGAGTGCCTCTCCCTTCTTTCTCCAAACATAGGCAACATCTCTATGGCCAAAGAGCTCTAGTTTTGTCTCATCTGACCAAAGGACACGTTTCCAGTATGCATCACTTTTCTCAAGGTTGTCCTTGGCAAACTTCAGTCTAGCTTGGAGTTGTCTCTTCTTCAGAAGTGAGAGTTTTTCTTGGTCTGCAACCTCGCAGTCCATTTCTGTGCAGGGCTCTAGTGACTGTCTTCGTTGAGACATCAATCCCAGACTTGGCTAACTCATTCACTAGTGTCTTGGCAGTTGTTCTTGGGTCTTTAGAAACCTCTCACCAGTTTTCTTTCCAAGGTTTTTGAAATCTTTCACATCCTGCCTCCGCCAGTCTTGTTCTCCACTGTGTGGGTCTCTTCCAACTTCTTGATAATACTTCTCACGTCAGTTCTTGACACCTGAAAACACTTTGATAAAGGTGTATATTCTTTCTCCTGCTTTGTGAGCATTAACAATTATTTTTCTTAAGTCTAAACAAATTTATTTTGTCTATGCCATGAAAGTTTTATATTACTTCACTGGTTGTTTTGCAAGATACTAATCCTCAGTTTGAAGTGCAACTTAAAGGCTTGGGGGATTAATTAGTTTAATTAGGCAAGTCATTGGATAACAGTGGTTGGTTCTGTAGCCAGTCAAACAGATTATTTCTTAAGGGGGCTAATAATATTGACCTTAGCAGTTTTTTTTAATAATTATTTTATTCCAGTAAAATTGAAATAAATAAGGCTTTCTCCAGAGGAAAAATATAATAAGAAATACTGTGTTAAACTCCCCTTGCTCTGTTAAACATCACTTGGGAAATATTTGACAAAGAATTGAAATTTCATAGGGGGGCTAATCATTTTGTCTTCAGCTGTATATAGGGTCATTAGAGACCCGAGGTATGGAACAGTGTCCGTTTCACTCCATATAAATTAGATTTTTATGATGATTTCATATCTATTTAAGTTTACTATAACAAGATATCTATTTCTCTGTTATTACAGGATAAATGAGAGCTATATTGATACAAATAAATACTTATGTTGAATTTCTGTGCAACAATGAATCCTCAACTATGGTGACTATCAGTATTCCATATGTGTGTAAACATACATATTATACATGCAATTGCTTACTCAAGGTGGTGCTGATGTTTCAGTGACTGACTTGATTTATATTTGACATTGCTATTTGACGAAGAAAGAAAATTGAAATAAACTATAGCAAGTACAACACGTGGACAGTATGATATGATTATAGTCATTTGGGTGCACTACTGAAATAATGTAAGTTGTGCATTTGTTTAGACTCAATATGTGCCTGAGAAAATACATATGTGTAACGTTTGTGTAGCTTTTGTGTAGATTATGTGTCAAATATGTGTTTGACAGCCGGTTAAAATGATAAATCCTGTTCTAGATTTATCATAGAAGATGGTTAGTCTTGTACCTTTGTCTTTTTGTCAGCGTTTTGATTCAAATCAACGTTGTAATGGCATGATTCACCTAGGAACTAGTTGGTTTAGTTCATGCTTAGAACTCTTTATGAAAGATTTTCTAAAATCCATATGGAAGAAATGAACGGGAATAATATTTTTGAACCAGGACTGCTGAAAAAGTGGGTGGGCACTGTTGTGCTCTTCTTGGAACACGATGGATGTGGTCACTATAAAATGCTGCTGTGTGGAAAAGAGCTGCGTGAACATTCTACAACAATTCTCCTTTTGTGTTCTAAGAAATAAACAACAGCAAATGGGTTTTGGAACGAAAATGATGACAGGTTGGAGAACATATTGACAGAATTAAAATTTTTAGGGAGATTTATTCCCTTACAGTAAATGAAGGTTCTTGCACAATCTAACAAGGCCAGTTTGAATTCAGGTCGGAAAAGGTTAGACTGCCATGTAATGATGAAGCGAAAATAGACAAAAAGAATCTTGTATTTAATTCTTTTATTAAGAGACTTGATTCTATTAAATGCCCCAGATACATTCATCCAGTAGTTCCCAATAAGACATGACAGCTCCTACATTACTAACAATAAATATAGAAGAGGGCAGACCCCCAGGGCAAAACAGACCCCTGACAATGACCCTTGTGCTTGATGATGAAAACAAGCGAGCAATCCCTCTCTCGCTCTTCTCTCTCTCCCGCAGCTGTATACGTTTTCCCCCACACGTCCCATTCATGAGTACACTCCCTTAACAAACACACTTGCACATTAATAATAATGTGTTTCTCTTTTACAACCTGTAAAAAAAGCTTCACACACATACATACATGCACATTTGTTTGTTAAATCCTTCAGTGCACAGATGAACTCAACTAACTGAATTTTTCTTGGTAAATAAATTTGGTTTATTGTTGTAATCTCTTTATAATGACAACAGGCAAAGACAAATAAAGTAGCTTGTAAGTAAAAAAAATATGAAAAATGACTAGTACATGCAGAACATTTAAGTGTGCCAAGTCACTTTGCTTATGAGTTCAAGAGGGCTAAAACATTGCAGAAGACCAGTTGACATTAGACCTGTGAGTCACAGGTTTTCCACTAAACAGACAGACTCTGGGTACATGCTGTCACAATGGTCTCCTGTGCCTCTTGTTCATAAACCCCTGTTTAACTCTAACAGTATGTCAATGCCCTCCACATTCACACTGTGAATCTACAGCTTTCCGTTGGCAAAAGCCCCCTCCTGGAACTGAGGAATAAAGCTCTTGAAGTAAGCCCTGTTTGAGAGAGAAAGAAAAGGGGAAAGTAAAAGAGACAGAACAATGCAACACATGTCAAATAGAAACATCAGAAATAACTACTGAAAAAAATCCTGAAAGTATGAGTTAGTTAAATGCCTTCCACTGTTAACGCCCATCTTTTTAATGCTTAATCTGTTATAGGGATGTGAAAAGTACCGGTACTTCGGTACCAGCTTGATACAAAAATATAAAAAATGCCAGTCTTTTTGAATTTTCAGTAGTACCGGTACCAGAAGGGGAAAATATTGGTATGCACCTATTATGGAAATTAAGGTAAATCTTCAGGAAGAGATCGACAGGGCTTTTTCATTGGCTTTATACTTGAGTTGGCTAGCGAGTTTTGTTGGCTAGTCAATAAGCTGTAAACACGAGTGTGATGAGGAGAAGGGCGTGGCTAAGCCGTAACGATGTACACCCAGCGCTGAATCAGCCCAATCAGTGGGAGAGGGATAAAGAGGAGCCAGGGACACCAGTTTGAGAGAGAGAGAGACACACATGGCTGCTGTGTGTGTGTTTATGTTTGTTTAAGTTAATTTATGTAAATGTAAATTAAACTTGACTGCTCAACCGGTTCCTGCTTCCTCCTTGCCCGTCCTTGCCTGTTACAAGGAATTTCGATTTTCTGCCTTTAAAGAGATAGTTCACCCAAAAATTTTAATTCTCACATCATCTACCCCCATACCATCTCAAATGTGTATTACTTCCTTTTTTCTGCAGAACAGAAACAAACATTTTTTAGAATAATTCAGTTCTGTTGGTCCTCACAATGCAAGTGAATGGTGACCATCACTCAGAAGGTCCAAAAAGAACATAAATGCAGCATAAAAGTAATCCATACGACTCCAGTGGTTTAATCTATGTCTTCAGAAGTGATATGTGTAGAAGAGGATAAAAACAGATCAATATTTAAGTTTTTTTTTTTTTACTATAAATCTCCACCTTTGACCAGCCCCAACCAGTAGGAGGATGAATGTGAAACTGTAGATTTACAGTAAAAAAAAATGACATAAACATTTATTTGTTTCTCATCCACACTTATCATATTACTTATGAAGATATACATTTAACCACTGGATACTTATGGATTACTTTTATGCTGCCTTAATGTCTTTTTTGGACCTTCAGAGTTCTGGTCACCATTCTCTTGTATTGTATGGACCTACAGAGTTGAGATATTCTTCTAAAAATCTTTTGTGTTCTGCAGATGAAGGAAAGTCATACACATCTGGGAAGGCATGAGGGTGAGTAAATTATGAGAGAATTTTTGGGTGAACTATCCCTTTAACACAAACGCATTATTTTCTTTAAGCAGCATTTATTAAATGGCTCCCTGGAATACTCAATTCTGATAATGACCTCACATCTGGGGAAATAGTGATATCATCCGGGTATTGCGACTCATCTATCCTACTTATTAGATCAATTTGCAATTTCTACAAGTGAGCATAAAATAATTGAAACTTAAATCAAATAATTTTAGCCAATAGTCTTGTAATATCCAAGACAACGAGTAATCCGATGGTCTTTTTCACAAAATAAACACTAACAGTTTCATTAAAACGCCAATGCTTTTCAGAGACAGAATTTCAGCTGTTTCTGAGACTTTGGGATCTCTTTCTTTTTACATTGTCAAATAATTTCAACGCAAATCAATATTTCATGTCCATGTATTTGTTTATTTGCTAGTGTAATAAGTGGGATAATGTACAGACCGTTGGTCATTATTGCTAAATAAACCCCTTTAGGGGTATTTAACGCTCTGTGTTGTGGTCTTGACCACCCATATAGGGTTTATTTCATGATAACGACCAGTTGACTGTACTCTATGTCTCGCATAACAAATAGAGTTCGAATAACGGCAGTAAAGCATGAATTGCATCATTGGCAAAAACTATAGCCTGTTATACTGTAAGTAATGATAGCCTAATAAATGTTTGGAAAATAATACAATGAGTAGTTTTATTTTATATTTTTGTTACTTTTGTATTTTTTAATTGACTTAATATTCACTTGAAAACTATACACTGCTGTTACTACATACTGTAACGGGTAAGGGATGGGCAAGAGGACACGGGAACCGGTCAACGTAAACTTAAATTACATAAACTCAACTTAAAATAACATAAAACAAACAAACAAACACACACACACACACACACACTGGCCGCATGTGTCTCTCTCTCCCAATCTGGCATCTCCGGCACTCCTTTATCTCTCCTGCTGATTAGTTGACTCAGCACCGGCCTGGCCACACCCCCCTCCTCGTCACACATACTTTAAGCACTGTTTACTTCATTTGTATCTTGTTCCACTGCTTGTGTTTTTATGTTTTTTATTTTATTACTGACCGTTTCTTCAATAATTACTTGAGAAATTTAAAGCAATGTTTATTTAATGGAGAAATACTTGAAGTAAATACTTGAAAGAAATACCTTTAGATTAATTAGTTACATTTTTTTTTTTCATATTTAGATTTTTTTTAAATGCAAGAGTGTCACATATCTGCTTTGGCTGCGGGATAAAAATTGGTATCAAGAATCACTAAATTTCAGTACTGGTATTGCTATCAACTACTGAAATGTTGTTATTGTGACAACACTAATCTGTAATGTTTAAATAAGTGAGGAAATCAAAGCTACAACCAATCATGTCACCAATTATGGAAAAGCCCACATAAAACTGGCAAGTAATCAAGGCATCTAGAGTTGTTGCATGATTAAAGCCAATGAGCGAAACAACAAGTTAGCAGAGCAGAGATAAGATATGGACTGAACACAAACAGTAGAAATTCATTGGGAAATTCATGACACTTTTCACATTCAGGACAAAGAGTTCTCTCTAGCAGTGAGGTGTGGCTGGGACAACAGTCCAAAGGTGAAAGCCACACATTCCAGCAAACGCTTTTACTCAATTCAGCTTAACAGTTCACAGGAAGCGGAAAGGAATAAGAGGAATGCATCAACACAGTAAGAAAAAAAGGTCTTTTGCAATTTCTTTGAGTGGATTCATTATTAATTGCTAATCGTCAGAGACAGTATTATGTGCAGCAGACAGACTAATTGTAGAAAACAGAATGGGAGAATTTACTCTTAATATGATGGCTGTAGGAATGGAAGCCACACCTTACAGTTAAAAGAGCCAATCATGCTATTGACAGAGGAGTTTTCTCTTTTTCTTTACTCATGTAACTACAATTTCTTTTTTGCATGATTTGAGTTAAATAAAAAAAAAATGATGATAACATTGGTATCAGATTTAATCTATGATTTGACATGTTAATGAAAAAATCTTGAAAAACTGTTTTGTTCATCAGTAAACAAAAAATAAAAAAAAGAATCAAATAATAAATAAACAAAGAAAGTCTATAATAGAGCACAACAGTCGGGTTCCAGAAGTAAAAATTCCATTCATTTTCTCCATAGGTGAATAAATTATTTTCTAAAACATATAAACTTTACTCCACTTTTTTTTTTTTAACAATTTATATGCCTCTGTTGAATCCATCAGTCCATGTAATTTCAACCGAATATTTTACAAATCATGTTTAATAATAGAATACACTATCCATGATTGAGAAACACTCCCCCAATCAGAGAATTGCAACCAAAAAAGTGCGTAAAACAAGCTCTGCAGCAACTGCCCACTCCCATGATGCAATTTGAATGACAATCGAGTTGGCCTTCCTACACTCTCATGCTACATACATATTGGCAAATATTCAATTCTGAAAATGTTACAATAAAATTGATATATATTGTTTTTATCCATTCACCCCCCCCCCCCCCCCTTTTTTGCTTCAAATAAAAGTTAGTAATGTTGTGATTCACCTCGGATTTGTTTGATTTGGTTCATGGCATCATAAAATGTTTCTGTGAAGGATTTTTATAAAATCCCTATGGATAAAATGAATGTGAAAAATACTTTTGTGTATTTGTGTAATACTTTTGACTATTGTGCTATATATCTGAACGTTAAGTGTGATCTAGGACCTTTATACAGTGCATGCCATTATATAGACTGTAAGTCTATCCCTCAGAGTTTCATTTATGTTAAATTCACTATGGCATGTACTCTGACCTAAGGTCTATTATCTACATGGAAAATAGCTACCTGGGGCCAGGATTTCCACAAAGTGGCTTGCCTTAAAAGGACATTGTAAATGTTTGCTATTTGGTACTTACTTGGCTCGTTTGGCCATCTCGTTGCCATCCCAGCGTGGGCTGTAGGGGTAAGACTTCTGCACCTGAGAGTACAGCTGCCCGCTACTGGTGAAGTGATAGATAGACTGAAATGTGAGGGTGGGCTGATCTCGGGGGAAGTACAAAGGTAGGTCCACTACAGGAAGACAGCGAGAGTGAACAGAACAACAACAAGAAACTGATGAATGTGGTACACGAAAGACAAGGATAAGAATTCATATTATCATTATGTATATGTTGACAACAATGGTGTATCCAAGCCTTATCTCTTGTGTATCTCACCATGGACCAGGAAGCAGAAGTCTTTCCACATAAGCAAAAGGGTGAGTTTGGTAAACCCAACAGCATCATACTCTACCACCCCCCTGTAGAGACAACACAGAAACGGTGAAACCACATGCCATAAAGTTTGCACACTTTAATGTGCATGATGTCATTGCATCAGAACCACATATACCAAGTGAAATTTATATTAGAGAAAGAGCACAAGCACACTTTTCACAAAAATAAGTTTTAAATGATAAAAAACAAAAAACTAAAAGTATTTGGGCACTTCCTAGTTGTCAAATGTTAGTGGACCATGACCATAGTTAATGGATGAACTACACCTGTGGTTACTCTGCTAGGGCACCTGTGTAAACTTAAAGTAACTGACTTCACACATCCATGAAAAATCCTGTTGGTACTAGCTTGTTCAAATTAATAGCAATAATTGCAGGTTAGTTCTGGGAAAAAATATCTTGCACGTTCATGCACATACCACTTTGATTTTATATTTTGTTTTGTACTGCAATATAATTAATTTGTTAAGAGTGAGTCAAGTGTCAAAATACTTTTTTGTTCACTTAATATGGTGTAACTTTAAACAGAAAATATATATATATTTGTAGTTTATTAGCATCTTGCCCCACTAAATTCAGACAAGCAAGCTTTCTATAATAGCCTTCATTAACAGCAAATCATATTCTAATAAATAAATAAATCATGTATAGTATAAGGTCATAGCATTAAGGTGTGTAAAACCAAAGACATCTTGGTGCCTTGTGTATTACCGCCCGTTATGCAGCAACTGTCTGCACTTGTTTGACTTATAAGAAGCAGAATTATCCCAAGTAATTAAGAAATAAAAAGGAACTAGTGCGGGTAACACATTTCTCATGATCACAGGGGTGTGCCACTGTGCTAAGTAGCTTTACTGGTTACCAGTCCAGGCCTGTACTTGCAGGGGCAGTTTTACACCAAACCAAACAAAAGACATTCATTCGATGCGGCAGTGCACTTGATGAGCATTTAGAGGATTGTATCAATCAGGACCACAAAGAATCTGACCCCACAATATTCTGCAGAAACATCCTAAAAACTTGATTGCAGCCCTTGGCTGTTTATTTACAAATATATATAAATTATAATGTTGTTTATTGCGCTTCTATTCACCAACATTAGTGTAATACTCTCTGATCTCTTTAGCCTGTTTTAACCTGATTTAAATTAGGGCTGTCAAATAATTAAAATTTTTAATCAAATTAATTATATGATGTGCCAAATAATATAATTAATCACAATTAATCACATATTTCCTAAACACAAACATTTCCTAAGACCCCTAAGTAGTTAATCAAACTACCCATGCAGCATAAATCAGTAAACCCCCTCTGAAACTGAACAAATTCAGCTCTTTCTCTTTTCAAATAAGACATATTAGGTGTTCATGTGTAATGTAATGTAATATTCTCTTATCAAAATTATAAAAGACCATGTTGCAAAAATAAGTACCCCCTCCTGAAAGTTACAATATAAAACATAAAATGTTTTCTGGTGCTGGTTGAGGGACATTGATCAGCAGATTATTCTTTTGAACGATCACACTCAAATAGGCATGTGAAAAGTGTAAAAGTGTTATTTAATCCATTGAATCACTCAGACTCAATGCTGACAACAGATGGACCACATGGGAGAGAATTGTCAAGCAAGTGAAGAAAGAAAATGATTTAATTGCACAAAAGGGGACAATGGTACAAGAGTATTAGCAAGTCGCTGTTATTGTCTCAAAACACAGCAGCAAAAGTGACAAAGAAATTCAAAAAGGATGGACTTGTGACAAGCTTCTTGAAATGTTCAGATCATCACTGTATGCTTTTACCTCATGATGATATTTTTGCTAACAATCGCCAAGCATGTGCCTCAGAGCTGGCAAAAGCTGTGGGAAGCCAAACTGGAGTGACTGTTTCATCTCACACAGTAAAACACACTACAAAGAAGTGGAATGCAGGAAGGCTCTGCTGAACTCTAAGCATAAATAGCTTGTTTAGCCTTTGCCAAGAACCAAACTGTTAAAGGTGGAGATCTTTGAGAATCTATAAGCTGGTCTCATGAGCCAAAAGAAAAATAATATTTTTGGGATCTGATGGAATTCAAAATGCATGGCGTGGAGTACAGTGGAAAGTGCATGGTACCCATAGTGATGTACAGTGTTGGTCAAGTTCTTATATGGGGATTTATGAGTGCTGAAAGTGTGGGGGAATTGTACTTCATTAATAATCTAGTTTCCATCCACTTTTCATGTTGTTTTGTTACCGAGAATGTGAAAATGCGAGACAAATTTGTTTTGCGAAATTTGCCATCTTCTGTTTGTTTCCATTAAAATAGCGTTTTATCAATAAAAATGGTGTGCTTGATGTCTTAAAATAAGTTTTGGTTTAGCGCAAATCTTAGAAATCTGCCCATAAGCCATTTCCATACAAAAATGTGTGTCCGTATATCGGTAATTGTGTACCTTTTGCCTTCCGATGTAAAATAGGGAGAGTATTGAGACAATTCATTGAAATTAGCCAGTTTACTGTCATCACAAATAAATGCAACCAGAAGAGGAGGAAGAGCTGTTGCCCTGTAATATTGGACCTGATGTTGCGCCTATTGCAGGTTGTCACTGGTTCCGATCCGAAAGCAAATTGTTATGGCCCTGTTCAAGGCTGGACAGGAAAGAGAAATCGGCCCAGGATTTTACATAGCAACTGGCCCAAAAGTTGGAGGGGGTGTTCTCTATCCTTTACAACATATCGCAGCGCCGTTTTGTGGTCCGTTCTGTATAACGCAGGAGCTCATTTTAGCTTAACTCAGCCCATTCAGCCCGTTTCGCGGCCGACCCACCATCCCGCTCGGTTCCCCCGTTGGCCAGTCTGCCCCTGATCGGCCCCAAAGTCCGTCTCCCAGCACCAAGTAGTGGGGGAAAGTTTTGGTCTTACAGTAAGGACCATCCATCGATGTGCATATGCTGTGTGCACAGTTATTAAAGAAAAATTTAAGTGGTGTAATATCAGGGTTTACATATTTGATACATTCCTGATATACAATAGGCTATTTTGAAATAAAACAATGCCATCACAACTGCATTACTGTATGTCCCACATATTTGTCCAGCAACGTTTAACAACCAACTGAACTTGCTTATCATCTAAAATGTATTTTATTGTCATAATGCAATTGGCATTTTCTAAAGAAGCTCAGCAAATGTGATCAGAGGTAAAGAGGGCTAGATTTAAAATATTTAAGTTTTAAAATGTTCAAAAGCTAGTTTAAGTGAACTCAGCATTGGACAAATAGTTCTGATAGTTTATAGTCTTGGAAAAAAGTGTAGAACATTCTGAGAATTTCATTCAGCCAACTTTTTTCATCAACAGAACAGGGTAAGGCTAATTTAAGTTTGTGTAAAGGCTTTCTTTGTTGCTCTATGAACACTGATTGATATGCATTGTTTTACGTCATAACTCTGTGTCAAGTTAAATGAAATTCAAAACTTTGAAAAATGCATCTAGAGACCCATGCATTCAGTTTGGCTCTGCCCAAATGTATCTGAACGCAAAAACGCGCCCTGCTGTTTGAGGTGCCTCATTTTGTGTTGCCTGCTCTTGTTAAGTGTGCCTGTAGAGCAAGAGTTGCGCTGACTGCCCACTGCTGACTGTTTCTTGCAAAAACATAAGGGTGCTGCTTTAAGCTTGAATTGATCAGATGGTAGGAAAATTCCTTACTACTGAATGTATGGACATTTGGGGGCATGATTAATTGTCAATAACGTGTTATTGTTTATATAAATAATTGCACAAAATTAACCATTTCAATTTACAAATCTTATGTTAAATCCATTCTGCAGATTTCCTTCCTTAAAATCCACCTGGGCCAAGCTCTCTTTTGGGCTAGCAGCTTTATCAAAAAAGACATCTGCCGTTTAACCTGAATTCTCACTCTTTGTTCAGTCTGTATTTTCTGAGCTTAATGGTTTCAAAATCCAACCGTTGACACAACTAGAATTTTACTTAAAATATCACAGAGATAAATTGAGCATGAACAGTCTTTAGGGGTAAAAAGGACTCACATTCCAAAGTGGCTGAGAAAAGCAGCAATGTATTCTCTCCTCTTGTGATATCCTTGGATCACATACTGCACCTGAGAAAAACAGAGAAAATAAAGTGACAGTGTTGTGGTAAAGAGTGAAAGAAGATTAGAGAATGAAATGCATGGCACTGTAAGATGAAAAAAAAATGATTGCACACAAGAATGAGTATCATTACCCTTTACATGCTATAGTGGTCTGTTACCCAACATGGGCCCGATGGGACCAAGCAAACCATTGGGTTTTGGGCCAAGTTCATGTCAGTTTTTCAATAAATTCGGGTTTGGGTTTGTAATTAATAATAAAAAAAAGATTATTATTATCATAAATATTTTGAAACTACAATATATAGGCTAGATAAAATGGGATTTGCATTGTGTTTAGTGGTTGACCGATATGGGAATTTTAATGGCAGATGCCAACATCTAGAGTGCAGAATGACCACTTCCATTATTCAGCCAATTGGATCAACGTCAATAATCTTAAAACAGCTAAATATCCACCAATTGATTGGACTGGCTGATATATCATTAATTGTGTCATGTGCGAGAATCAGTATGCCACAGCTCCGACAGTGTTGTATTATGACAGGTATAACTGTTCAGCGTGAAAAATATTGAATCACTACAAGACCAAACAATGAAATGTATTTTAAAATCACATCCACATAATTCTTTCTGTGTGAAAGTGTGATGATATACGGTGAATAAAGGTTGATTAAAAAGCTTTTGCTATATTTATGAGATGTGGCATCCAGAGAGTTTGCCTTTGTTTTCCTGCAAAGCTGCAGAATGTGCTTGTGGCAGTTAAAGAGAGCTGTGCAGCTCTGTCCTCCACTGAATGCAGGTGAGAGATCCTCAGGCCCTGAACTGGTGCATGAAGGTGACCTACACTAACTGACCTCTTAGATGTACATAATCTCTGAGCTTGAAAGCACAAAATAAGAGCATGTTATGACTGACTACAGTTCTCCACCTGGATGGATGAGCTAAAGAGCTAAAATGATTGAGATTTTTATTGACAGAACAGTAGAAAGGTGACCAGCCTGAGCCTCAGATGGCCCCCAGTCTCTTCACAGAACGCGTTTACATACACGATCTTAGACTGTTTATGCTTTCTAAGCCGACAAAGTGTGGTCATGTAAAGGCCTCAAATGGCTTTCCTTTAACAGAGTGAGGTCATAAATGGTTTAGGCATAAACTAATCAGTATATTTTTACCAATAACCTCAGTTTCACATTGCATGTAAACCCTTTTACCGGTGTTTTTACCAAAATATGGTTTGTGCTTATATACATGTGATGTGTGCATAACAGCGTAACTCTTATGTTTTGACGTCACAAGTAGAGAATTTTGGGAAGTTATCAGCACATTGGTGTGTATGTAAAAATGCTCAATGGGAGTCTGATGCATAATGTACAAAAAAGGCTAGGGCTTTCTCATTCAGGCAAGTTATAATCTGATTGGCTGTTTTACATAACTCCAGGAAGGGAAAACAGGTTTTTACCAGCTTTACCAGTTAACAATGAGCACATGAGGAAGAACAAATCAAGATTTCCCAAAGTTTGCCAGGTTAGTGGGATCAAATCTTTGAAAGATATTCAGAGTTTTGTTTGAGGCATTTTGTTGCAAGTGAAACTAGATATTGCCAAGTAGAAGTTATACTCTGAAGTTATCTCTGTGAAACAATCTGTATATTTTACTTTACTGTACAAAGTCTGATCACAAAGTCTACACACATTTTTTCAGTGTTTTCTGTATTGCCATCTGTGGACTACAGTGCATATATTTGAATAAGATTTCTCCATGTCCATCTATTGTTGTGGTATCAACTGTTTTAGATAAACCCACCCCCTAATGGCATGTAAAAGCAAAACTTTGGATGGTTGTTTTACATCTTGATAAGATGGTCTCTTTTTGTCTAATTAGGTAGTTCTTGACCAGAATAAGCTGGAAAGAGGATCAGACTTTATGGCAGTAGTCTAAAGTCTGGCTAGACGTGAAAACTATTTGGGGAGAAAGAGAGGGGAATGGCATCTCTCACATAAACAGCAATGCTCAAAATTACATTCAGCACATGTTGAAACTTTATTCATGTTTAAATTTCTGCATTTCTTTGAAACAGAATGGTGTAAATAACTGAAGGTTCTTTGTCTTTCAGCTCAGACCTGTTAATAGATTTAGTAGCTCAATAGGAGGTGAAAGATGTATTTCTAACAGGTGAGATTAAGAGAAGAGCAGCTCAGATGTGTGTATGATGTAAGAATCAATGATTGCAGAAAAAAATAGAGGGTATGATTCACGGCTCCTGATGGTCCCACATCTGACAGAAATATTCTGCTGCTCTATTCAAAGCCACACACACGAACACACACTTGCTCTTTCTAAGCTGTGTTTGTTTAGAGGAGGTGTGTCAGGAACTTTGGATCAGTGAACTCTACACCCACACAACGAGTGTGGGAGATGTTGACCGGTGAGATCACAGCTAAAAGAGTTGTTCACTGAACATGCTTGATCACAACAGTTCAGAGTGCATCATTCTGAAATAGGAAATGCCATTCAAAATGAGATAGTTTCACTGACATAGATTTCAACTGTCATAACAGTGTAATTTTCAGGTTAGACACAAACATTATGTAGGCCATGAACAGTTCAAAGTCTGAATCATTTAAAAACACCCAGATTCCTGTAACATTAACATGACCAGTAACATTTGACCCTAGGTGAGTCAAACAAATGTGATGTTGCAATACCAGATATTTAAAACATTAGACTTCATTCCAGTGAACATTTTATTTTCTTACTGGTGTTCAACACAATTGAGCAATCTATAATAACCTAAATAATAACATTAAAAAAAAAAAGTAAAACAAAATGACAACCTTGGCCTAGATGTCTCATTCTTTGGAATGAGAACTATTATATATGTTTGATACTATTATCTACGATGAAGTTGACATAAAATAAAAAGTAGCTTGTTTTAAACACATAATAATTCATTTTAAAAGCTGCCTTTTCAAACAGACAACAGAAAAGTCCAATGTCTTTCATTTGTTGCACAAACAAATAGCCCCAGCCCAAATTTTCAATATTGGTCAAGCCAATGTTGCTGTGCCAGCCTGGACAGGCCGCTAAAAAAAACGGATTTCTTTTTTTAAGAGAAATCAAACTACAAAATATAGTTGCAGGCAGCTATTCCAGGGCCAAGCACACCAATGGCAAACATTTAGATTTAATATAGAATTCCAGTGATGATTTTTAGAGTGGTGAAAAAAGACATTTGTTTTATTACTTACAATGTTATAAAACTGATTATAACTTTTTATCAATGGGTGGCGCTGTCACCGAATTTATATGGTATTGTAAGGGCTTATTCACAATGTCATATACACTCACCTAAAGGATTATTAGGAACACCTGTTCAATTTCTCATTAATGCAATTATCTAATCAACCAATCACATGGCAGTTGCGTCAATGCATTTAGGGGTGTGGTCCTGGTCAAGACAATCTCCTGAACTCCAAACTGAATGTCAGAATGGGAAAGAAAGGTGATTTAAGCAATTTTGAGCGTGGCATGGTTGTTGGTGCCAGACGGGCCGGTCTGAGTATTTCACATTCTGCTCAGTTACTGGGATTTTCACGCACAACCATTTCTAGGGTTTACAAAGAATGGTGTGAAAAGGGAAAAACATCCAGTATGCGGCAGTCCTGTGGGCGAAAATGCCTTGATGCTAGAGGTCAGAGGAGAATGGGCCGACTGATTCAAGCTGATAGAAGAGCAACTTTGCCTGAAATAACCACTCGTTACAACCGAGGTATGCAGCAAAGCATTTGTGAAGCCACAACACGCACAACCTTGAGGCGGATGGGCTACAACAGCAGAAGACCCCACCGGGTACCACTCATCTCCACTACAAATAGGAAAAAGAGGCTACAATTTGCAAGAGCTCACCAAAATTGGACAGTTGAAGACTGGAAAAATGTTGCCTGGTCTTATGAGTCTCAATTTCTGTTGAGACATTCAGATGGTAGAGTCAGAATTTGGCGTAAACAGAATGAGAACATGGATCCATCATGCCTTGTTACCACTGTGCAGGCTGGTGGTGTAATGGTGTGGGGATGTTTTCTTGGCACACTTTAGGCCCCTAAATGCCACGGCCTACCTGAGCATTGTTTCTGACCATGTCCATCCCTTTATGGCCACCATGTACCCATTCTCTGATGGCTATTCCAGCAGGATAATGCATCATGTCACAAAGCTCGAATCATTTCAAATTGGTTTCTTGAACATGACAATGAGTTCACTGTACTAAAATGGCCCCCACAGTCACCAGATCTCAACCCAATAGAGCATCTTTGGGATGTGGTGGAACGGGAGCTTCGTGCCCTGGATGTGCATCCCACAAATCTCCATCAACTGCAAGATGCTATCCTATCAATATGGGCCAACATTTCTAAAGAATGCTTTCAGCACCTTGTTGAATCAATGCCACATAGAATTAAGGCAGTTCTGAAGGCGAAAGGGGGTCAAACACAGTATTAGTATGGTGTTCCTAATAATCCTTTAGGTGAGTGTATGAAGTTTCATGTCAAAACACCAAAGCGTTCAAGAGATACAGCCTCAGATCCTTATTGGTATCTTGCCATTACATTTGTTAATGTGTTCAACTTTGATCTATGAAAAAGCTTTTCATACATTTTTGTAATGAGTGTCTCTATATGATACATGAAAACTTTTGTGAAAATCGTATTTACGTTCTAGGAGGAGTTTGAAAAAGTACAATTTCAATTAAACAAAAAATTGCGAACAGGACGTATGGCAGACGGAATTTGATATCAACGCACTCGGCATGACCCAAGGAAGCTAACAAGACAATTCTCATGACAACAGGCCAACTTAATCAAACGTTATAAGCATTTATTTGTATCTTTTGACCAGTAGGTTGTGCAGTCCCCAAACCTTTTGTGTACCTTCAGGACCTGCCCCTAATGACACCTACCAAATTTTGTAATGATTCGCCAATGCGTTTGTAATATGCAGCAATTTAAGACAAAATTCAAAATGGCCCAAGGCATAGGCAAATTGGGTATCATTCAACTCGATATGCCCTAAGAAATCTAAAGAGTCATTTTGATGATTTTAGGCCAAACTATTCAGAAGTCATTAGCAAAAATCTAAATTTGGTATTTCTCCTGACCCCTGGGGGCACTGTGCCAAAGCACGGCAGGTCCCCTCATGTCATGCTTGTGATGACATATAGATTTTTTTTTGTCATAACACTATAGCATTGCATAGTTATAGCCTCATGTCCATTTTGGCGTGCTTGCAGTCAAATTGTTGAAGCTTTATATGAGAACGATTAGGTCTATCATAATAAATCTCATAACTTTTGGTCATAAGTGTCTCTAGATGTTACGTGCAAAGTTTTAGCAAATCGGACATATGGTCTAGGTGGTGTTCAAAAAAACATTTTCTTCTTAAAATTCAAAATTGCAAAAAAATTTGAAATTCGAGTGGGCAGAGCTGAACGGTGTGATATTTGCAGAAATGTAAGTGTAAATTTGAACTGTTGGTGAAGCTATAGGTTATGAGTGAGAGACTCCAAATTTGGGTCAGTTACATTTGAGAGTGTCCTTTATCAGTGTGCCAAATTTCTTAACATTCCAATGTAAGGTTCTATGGTCTACCATATGGAATTTTGACAGAATAATAATAATAAAAAGACACTAATAGATACAATAGGGGCTTCTCGGCGTAATTGCCCCTAATCATACTTATAATAAGACACTACGTATTAAGGTGGGATATGAGAAATAAATTTAACATTGAAAAAAATGACAAATCACAGACATCATCTTTAATCATAGCAGCATATAAATAATCTCATTCCATTTTCTAAATTTTACACAAATTGTAGTGTTCAACCATTTGGAAATATAAGTTTATCATTAACTATAAACAAACATTTGGTCCCAAAATATTTTGCATAATTTGTGATAAATCTGCAACCCTGTTATCTATTCAAGTGTAACATTTTACATTTATAAATAAAACAAAAATCAGGTAACATGGTTGCAAAAATGGCAAACCTCATAAAATAAAAATAAATTACAACAGTTCATTTAATATTTAGTTTAACCACCTGTTGTGGAAAAACAAAACATTCCATCTTATGCACCAGTCGTCCTATCCAAAGCAATCTGACCTTGATGCCAGTAATCAGATTTTAAATTCAACAATCATGCCTGACGCACCAACCAACAAATGTTGAGAAAACGTTGAGAAACGCACCAACCACTGTGCTACATGAACCTGATTTGCCTATTATTAACCTACATTTATAACCATGGCTTTTTCTTATGGGAGCAAGAATATACTGTATGCACATTTTCACCCTTGTCTGGTTTCATCCAGGCTATGTTATAAGGTGACCCCAGTTCAGGCGAGCGTGACATGGGTAGCTGGTGGGCACTGGTGAGGCATGAAGTGGAAAATGAATAGCTTGATTATTCAAGCTGTCTGAGTAAATGTGAAAAGTTGGGTTGAACTAAAGAATGGAGATGTTATGGGAGAAATTTGCTAAGCATATGTGCATGAACTCCACAGTGCAAGTTGCACTCTGAGTGCATTATTTTGTCCTACATACAATACCGTACAAGCTCACATTTCACTGATGGCACAATTTGATCTATTTCATGAGAGCCCTAATAAAGTGTGGGCACACAAAATTGTAGCAAAGGATAATTCTTTACCTTGTTTGTGAGTAACTGGCACACTTGAGGCACGTAGTCAATGAGGCAGCCTCCACTGGGGAATGCTGGGATATGCAATGCCGAAGACCCTCCGAGCGCACTAGAGAGATAGAGAACATTAAAAAAACACTGAAGTTCCTGCTCGCAAGCCAAACCTTCATAGGTAAAGCTAATTGACTTCATAGTTATCCAAAATCAGTGAATGAGTGACCATGTGTCCCAATTCACAAACTATTTGTCGGTAAGTATACAAGGCTAGCAATGTGAACAACTTTTTAATTGTCTAATGTCCCAATATTGGTATACTGTCTAAATGTGCACTCAAAGTACGTAGATTTAGTGCAGATTAGGACTGTCAAAATACCAACATTTCAGTAGTCGGTACTAATACCAGAAAAATGTCACAATTCTCGATACCAATTTTGAAACCACAGCAAAAAAAGGTTTGTTCACATAACGCATAAAGTTTACCAAAACCTTTACATGGATTTATTGGCAACGCACTTTTCCTCTGATCCCTTTTAAGTTCCTCCAGACGAGCACAGACAATCAGCACCATTTCGGTGCAAAAGGAGTAACAGAGCATTAGGACTGAAGCGATTAGTCGACGTTATCGACAATGTCGACAATAAGAAATAGTCGTTAAAAAATGTCATTGTCGAATAGTCCATCCATCCATCTACAACAGCTTATCCGAAGTCAGGTCGCGGGGGCAGCAGCTCCAGCAGGAGGCCCCAAACATCCCTATCCCGAGCCACATTAACCAGCTCTGACTGGGGGACCCCGAGGCATTCCCAGGCCAGTGTGGAGATGTATCTCTCCACCTAGTCCTGAGTCTTCCCTGAGGCCTGGGCATCCTTACCAGATCCCCAAACCAACTCAACTGGCTCCTTTCGACGCAAAGGAGCAACGGCTCTACTCCGAGCTCCTCACGGATGACTGAGCTCCTCTCTAAGGGAGAAGCCCGCCACCCTTCTGAGGAAACCCATTTCGGCCGCTTGTACTCATGACCTAGTTCTTTCGGTCATGACCCAGCCTTCATAACCACAGGTGAGGGTAGGAATGAAAATTGACCAGTAGATCGAGAGCTTTGCCTTCCGGCTCAGCTCTCTTTTCGTGACAACGGTGCGATAGAGCGAGTGCAATACTACCCCCGCTGTCCCAATTCTCCGGCCAACCTCCCGCTCCATTGTCCCCTCACTCGTGAACAAGACCCCGAGGTACTTGAACTCCTTCACTTGGTGCAATACTTCCTTCCCTACCCGGAGTACGCACACCATCGTTTCCTGCTGAGAACCATGGCCACAGATTTAGAGGTGCTAATCCTCATCCCAGCCGCTTCACACTCGACTCCCAAGCGATCCAGTGAGAGCTGAAGGTCACGGACCGATGATGATATGAAGACTACATCATCTGCAAAAAGCAGCGATGAGATCCCCAGCCAATCGAACTGCACACCTTCCCCACCCTGACTACGCATATGCTGAACGCTCGTCCCTCAATCGCGCACGCTTGCTGCAGCTAGATTATAATGTATTGGCTTGTGACTTATTGAATTTTAATATATGTCACTGTGCATTTCTTATTTGTGTAGAAAATTAGCAATGCACAGCTTTATTAATACGAGAGGGTTTGTTTTTTTGTGAGTTAAAGATGGATTGAAGTGAACAGAATGGTGAGAGAGGGTAATCTTCGCCCCATTATATCCTGCAACAAACATATTTGTTTGCCTTGTTTTCCTATATAAATATGTAAAACTCTATTAAAACAATGTATATATTTTTAGCAGCTATACTAGAGAAGAAAAACTTGTTATCTGAGAATGTTGAATGTAATATTAAAAATACAAATATTTTAAAATATCTAAAAATGCTTTAAAAAAAAGATGCATTCACCTGAGCACAACATATAAGATATTTATACGTTCTTTTAGAGAACAGAGCTTGAATACAAGTATATTTTGTCTTTACTGCACTCACAGAAGTATAACCAAGTTAAAAAAAAAAAACACTTATAAAAAAAAATACACTTACTGTATATTTAAGATACATCCTCTTAAAGCAAGTCTAAATATCTTATATGTTGCTTCTCAAGTAAATGTATCTTGTATCATTTTTAAATGGAAAACAAGACAAAAACATTTGATAACTTTTTTTTGCAGTGAATTTCTTTACTGAATTAAACTTATAAAAAGTATTTTCCCCCTTTAATTCAGTGAATGTCATTTAGAGGTATTTTTTAAAGGTTATTTTGTTCCTCTTTATTGTTAGTAAGCACGTTTAATACAACCTTTTAAGTCGGGACATAAGCAGAATAATCGGTTAAGAGCTAATGATTAACTGTTGCAATAATCACCGAATGGTCGAATAATCATTCTAATAATCAATTATCAAAATAATCATTAGTTGCAGCCCTACAGAGCATGCGCTCAAATAAGCGTGAGCATTTGATGGCAGCCAATTGTCAGTTAGACAGTTTGTTGTCATAACAGTGAGGAACAGTCTTAAAGGGGAAGTACATAGAAAACAGAGCGTTTCAGACACTTAAACTTGTACTTATACACTTTAAAACAGTTCCACACTTGTAATGGCAGGAGGGCGTTATTATGTTTGCCCATCATAACTGTGGGCGTGTGTTAAAAGGGAAGTACAAAGAAAACTGAGTGTTTCAGCTAGAAAGCCAAAGACAGGGTAGAAAAAGCTAATCTTGATCTTATGATTGATTTTTTTTGGTGCAAAAAACTTTACTAACATTATAAGTGAACTTCAAGAAATAAAATAAATATATGCATGTTATGACCCCTTTAAAGACTTCCGTTATGCAAAATTCTTTGGGCACATAGATTTAAAATATAAAACATAAAATAATATAATGTAATGTAATATAAATACAGTATGATATAATGGCTATTCAGATATTTAAAATATTATTTAGCATGCCATTAATGCAATTTTATCACATACCTATTTTATTATATGATTCCAAGTTAAATAAGAATGAATTAATTCTTATAGTGCATTAATCCCATATTTACCTTTATACACAATTTGTATGACAATCTTGAAAGACCTTAAACAGACAATTAATAGTTATAATCATGAAAGCCCTAAAACAGACAATTATTTGTCATAATCACAATTATTTGTTTGACGATTAACCTTCAGCCAAATTTCATAAACATGACAGCCCTAGTGTGCAAATTACCACCGTTGCTTCTAATATAAAGTGTTCCATATAAATCACTTGTGAGTTTCCATTTCATTTAAGGTGCTGCCATATGGAGTGTTCACACAGGACCCATTCTTGTATTCTGTCTGCGATATATGTATTAATTGTTTGTCAAATTATTGGTGTACACATGCAGATGGATATATCCAGCTTTTGTGTTGCTTCACGCATCATGAGCTTTTGTTTAAGATGACACATCAAGCTAAAATAAGTACATTTTTTAAAATGCATCTCGAGACTCCTACCCTTTGTTCTATTTGTTGCACTCTGTACAGCTGTATTTGAACTCAAGAACGTGTCCTGTGTGAACCACCCCATTGAACGTAGGTTCCTATGTAGCTAGTACACAGCAAGGCAGCTCACCTGTGTTCACTTGTGTTGGAAATCAGGACCATAAATATTTCCCTCTGGCTTTACACATGAACGGGAACAAACAAGTTTTGTATTCTACTTAGCAGATGAGGAGGTGAGAAAATAGGCACTATTTTAAGTGAACTCAACGGATCAATGAAAGGTAAGATAACATGAGAGGTTCATGTAAAGTGTGATGTAGACATGAGCGATAACAAGAGTATTACAGAAAAATAGAACCTCCATTTGCACATTACATGTAGGAGGTTCGAATTCTAGATGCTTATTTTAGATCGAGGGCCCTTTTCTTTCATCAACAGCCAAAAAACAAAGCCAGAAATCTCTTGAGAGAACATCTCTTGAGAAAAGATTATACTGTGACAATAGGAAGCAATATTTCAGATATTCTGCATCTAGTCCTTCAATGAATGAAGAAAAGCCTTATAATCCTCTTTCAGATGGGTTTAGATCATCAATGCCCTTGACTGACAGAAAGATTACCTATTGGTGAAACAGCCTTTGATAAGTGAGAAACAATGCACAAGCATGGAAATGTCATTCACGTCCATCAAGTATATTCATTGACTGTTAAAGATGTTAACGCACAGAGGTCTATTTATTGAAAGCAGAAACAGGAAATGAAGAGGGATGCCACTCAAACGCTATTCAGCTGTCAATTCTCCATCGACCTCAGTCATAACACATTGCTGTTGCTGTGTTACGATGACAATAGAGCTGCATCTCCATGGAGATATGGCTTGAGTCCTGACTGGTCCCTGGTTGAAGAGATATAAAGCTTACACTGAGTTCACTAACCACTCAGGGACTTGTTTAACAACAAGAACAGGTGAAACTGTGGCTGACAATACATGACCTACACTTCAGACTTTTCATATGGAAAAATCAAAGTTTGTTGGGGTGCTTGATCGGAGCATCTGCAGGCTGTGTACAAGCATAACACCAGTAGCCATAAGTCGCACAACACCTCAGACTAGACGTACATTTCTCTGTTGGAATAGGAGAGGCTTATGGTACAGCCAAGATATATTTATTTAATAGCTATTAGAGGAAACTGCAAAAAATATCCCTGGCAATATGTTTAGGGAAGATTATGGATTTATAACCATGAACTGAAGTTGTTCCAAGTATATTCTGTATTGGCTAGCTTGAGCAGATATAGCAGGCATCCACAGAAGCCAAAAAAATTAAACCAAAATATAAAACAAGCTATGCAATACACATGACATAGTATACATACTATGTATTTCATATCTGCACACAGGTACTTCATATCTGTATTTCATAGGAAGCACTGACATGGTATTACTGGGACGATAAAGATAACCGATAATTCAGAGTTCAGTGTGGCCAATACCAATTACTGATATTTAACTTTTTGCGTTTGAACCCTTCCAACAAGAGCTGCGGGCTAATTCATTAAAAACGTCTCACTTAAAAGAAAATTGGTGTTGTCTAAAAGCTCGGAATCTGGACTTCACAACCTGACCAACTCTTAAATGCTGCTATTTAAGGCTTGGCGGATGTAGAAGTGTGATTTTATTACAGGTGTATGTTGATTTTAATGAGAAATAAATTACATTAAATGTGTAGAAAATGTATTGTGTCCATTTATAGGAGTATTTATGGTAATCCGTGTATTGTGTCCACTCATAAGAGTATTTATGGTGATCCTTGTATCGTGTGCATTTATGAATCTTTATGGTAATCCTGATGAATCGCCAATTTAAAATGAGAGAAAATAACAAACTTTAAACAGATATTGTATTGAATTATACCAAATACCAATATATACCAAAAACACACTATTCAAATACAATGCAAACACAACCTCTGTATACAGTACATTGTGTATAAGATACCTTTATTTTCCAGGTAAGTATAAGCAGATTCCAGTCTAGGCAGCACAAATAAGTGATTGTTTCATATTAGTCCATAAAGTAAGATATTAATGTAGTTTTAAGATTTGCGAAATTGTGTCCATAATTTCAGCATACATATACATTTATGGTTGAAGGTGGTGCATTAGCTACAAAAGTCGTGCTTAGATGGCTGTAGAGGCAATGTTCTAAAGGGAATGAATATAGAGATGTAATTTCTGCAAGAGGGTTGACAGAATATTTTTGTTTTCTTGGGAGCATTTCACGTTGTTGGGCTTGTGAGAAGTAGTGGCGCCTACATTAGCTTTTTACGTAACACCACAGGTCTGGAGCACCCACAAGGAACAAACGTTCTTACGAAAACCAGAGCAAAGTAAACAACAGCCAGAGTGAAATGACAAGGCATGCAAAAAAGCTACACACTAACACAAAATAAAATGAACAGGCAACATTAACACAAAAACTGAAAAGAGACTGGAAAACGAGAAAGAAGAAGAGTGTTTAGCGCTCCATCAAACTAAAGACAAATGTGTAGGAGTCAATCTTGCACCATCACAGTTTGAAGGAGACATGAAGTCCACTGTCAAACTCAGTGAGCACTTCATGGTTATAATAACAGAGGCTGCTGTGTGGGAGGCGAGAGTGGTGATCAGTGCAAAAGCTATACGGTGGGTAAACCTGGATGTGCAGTTTTAAGAGAGACGATGAGAGAGAAAGAGATTCCTGGGAGGGTTTTATTGCGCTCTGCTCAGGCAGGCTGAGAGCGACCTCTCTCCCGCTTTTCTCTTTCAAGTCCCACTCACTCTCTCTCTGCTTCTGTGATGGGACTGTAGGGACGGCCGCATGACTGCCTGGTTGCAGGGCATGCGTTTTGTGCCAGCTTGGATGAGCAATAGAGCTGGGAATTCCTCACGTGTTGGGCTTGTTTATAGCAAAATTTCACCCAAAAATGTGAACTAACTCTCAAGTTGTTCCAAATCCAAACGACTTTCCGTGGAACAGAAAATTAGAAATTTTGAGTAATGTTCTTACTGCTATTTTCTATACAATAAAAGCATACAATTTATAGCGGTAAAAAAGTAAAAAGCAGTCCATACAACTAATGCGCTGTATTCCAGTTATTCTAAAGGTATATGACAGCTCTGTCTGAGGAAAAGTCAGAAATGTAAGTAGTTATTTACAGAAAATCTTTTCCTCCAGTATAGCTCTCATATCTGATTTGGACTTCCACACTTTCCTCAAATTTTGGTCTGTTCCAAAATAACTGTTCAAAAAATAAAAGAGAAAAAAAGCAGTCGAATGGATTCAGAATGTTTGGTAAACGTGAAGTGAAAGTGTGAGTAAACAGACATCTTTAAAGGGATAGTTCACCATAAAATGAAAATTCTCTCATCATTTACTCACCTTCATGCCATCTCAGATGTGAATGACTTTCTTCTTCAGCAGAACACAAAGATTTTTAGAAGAATATCTCAGATCTATAGGTCCATACAATGCAAGTGAAAAGTGATCAGACCTTTGTAGCTCCAAAAAAATGGCATAAAGAAATGTACTAATACATTAGACTTTTGTCTTTTTAAGAATTTAAGTAATTTTTTTACTCTAAAATCTCTACTTTCACATTTTAGTCATATGTGTTGCCAGTATACAGTAGTTTCATTTTCACATCTGAAAGTGAAAGTTCAAGTGGCAATTTATATAGAAAAATAATGATCATGACTTAAATATTGTTCTGTTTCTCACCTACACCCATTATATCACTTCTGACAATATGGATTTAACCACTGTAGTCATATGGATTACTAGGGATGTCCTGATACAGATACTGGTATCGGGTTCAATACTGGGTTCACGTACTCGTAAAAAGGCTCTGATACCAAAAACCGATACCATCTGATGTATAAATGTCATTGCATAAGCTTACATTGCATAAATTAAATCAACAATATGTCCTAGTTTTATTATTAAACAGCAAAGGCTGCAATTTAATGAAATTATAATCTGTTATCGGCAAGTACTGAAAAGTACCGGTACTCGTTCTCCAAACAATGGTATCGGGACATCCCTATGGATTACATTAATGTTTCCTTTATGGGATTTTTGAAGCTGCAAAAGTCTGGTCACTATTCATTAGCATTTTATGGACCCAAAGAGCTGAGATATTTTTCTAAAAATCTTTGTGTTCTGCTTTTTTCTCCTTTTTAGCAGCTTGACAGACATCAGTCAATAGATATTGTATGCTTTAATATATATATATATATATATATATATATATATATATATATATATAGCATACATATATATATGACTGATGTACAATATATTGACTGATGTCATATATTATATATATATATATATATATATATATATATATATATATATATATATATATATATATATATATATATAAATAATCTCAAGCATTTTGCCTACTCTCCTTTTATGTTCTATGGGGGAAAAAAAGTTATACAAGTCTGGAACAGCACAAGGGTGAGTAAAAATGGAAAGAATTTTCATTTTTGATGAACTAACCCTTAAAAGCCTCATGAGACAGATTGTGTTGAAGTTTGGGATGAAGAACCCAATCGTGAACGCCAAATGGTAAGAGCTGCCGGCACTTTAAATGTGCGTACACACATTTACATCACATCAAGCCCAATACAAATGCAAGTCAAATCAAGTGCAAGTCTGAAAAACATTCGCCCACACACAAAAAATACTGAAAATCTATTTGTGTGCAGTTGTTATTGGGCATAACGTTGAGATTGCACATCGAAAGTGGGCTTCAAAAACAGTGCTGTTGTTCTAGCATTCATTATCATATTTCAGCTACATCCTCAGGTGGCTTGTTTCCACATTCCAGACGTTGCTTTATCCCCCTGGCACTACCTTTGTTAAAAAACACCCACAGACACACACATATACAACTGCCTGTCCGTTCTTTAATTCGTCCCAGTCTGAGCTGTTGACGTGCATGCGTGGAGGCAAGGTCAGCCATGTGTGGTCCCGTACAATCCAAACTGCAGTAACTTAACAGGGTGGAGAGAATGTAGCCATGACAGATAGAAGCTGACATGGCTGCAGAGCAAACGAATGTGCTTGTTTCCCCTCCTCCCCTCCTGCTACGCTGATTTGAGTGGATGGCACGGAGAGTGAAGGAAGACAAAAAAAAATCACCAGGCACCCAGAGGCAGGCATTAGGAGACTTTGCCCATTGAGATCTATCTGTTGTGAAGTCACGCTGAAGTTTCCTCCATGTCTTCGAGAGTTGACCTTGTGTTCTACTTACAGCAGTGGACTGAGGAAAATGTCAGTCAGCTAGCCATTATAGTTTATACAGTAATATTTATTTGTAATTGCACTCGGGTTGTATATGTCAAAAACTCATACTGCCATATTTTTTGATATCAGATTATTTTAACAAATATTTTGATTGAGATTGAGATTCCGGACTGTAATACCATACATATTTTGCCCATTTATCAAGACTAAAAAGACAAAAATGCATAAAATCATATTTAAAATACTGCTGCTGTATAATGTTGAACAGGATGAGTAAACAAGTGATTTTTCAGCTAACTAAGTTCATATCCGAGTCCTCTTTAAATTAACCAATCTCAAATCTCTTTCAGTTGACCCAAAAGTGTGTGAAAAATAACCCAGTTCTCTTTGCACTCAAATACCTGAGCTTAAAGGAAAATTCCGGGTTCAACAGAAGTTAAGCTCAATTGACAGCATGCCACAAATGATATATGACAATATTGGTTACCACAAAAATTTATTTTAACTTACACCTCCTTTATAAAATAAATACAAAATTTGGGTTCAAGTGAGGCACTTACAATGGAAGTGAATGGGAGCCAATTTTTGAACATTAAAATTCTAATTGTTCAAAAGTATAGCTACAAGATATAAATAAAATGAGTGCAAATATGATTTTAGTGTGATAAAATCACTTACTAATCTTTTCTGTGTAAAGTTCTAGCCAATTTTGTATAACTTCATTGCCATGATGATGTAATGTCATCAAACTCTAAAACTACTGTAAAAATTATGGTTTAAACAACTTTATAGCACAAATAACAGTTTAACAGAGGAATGAAACTTATATAAAATTATAAGCTTCACATTTCTGCATTTAAACCTTCCAAAAATTGGCCCCATTCACTTCCGTTGTAAATAACAAACTGTAACCTCAATTTTGCTTAACTTAAATCTGGAGCACTCCTTTAAAAGTGGATTCAGATTTCCTTTAGGTCCATTTTTCACTCCCATTGTTATATTTTGGAAAGCAGTCCACTTGAAAATTATAACAATGATTTATTTTTAAGGAATTTTATTTTGCACTAATTATGCTTTTTCTGTCTGGAGTTATTCACGTTCATGCGGCAAGGCTTAATAAGGCTCAATTGTGATTTCAAAATTACTTTGATTAATTTTGCATCCCTAATATGTACACTGAAAGGAATAGTTCACCCAAAAATGAAAATTCTCTCATCATTTACTCACCTTCATGCCATCCCGGATGTGTATGACTTTCTTTCACCTGCTGAACTCAAATGAAGAGCTTTAATCTTTAATATCGCAACTCTTTTGGACCATACAATGCAAGGGAATGGGTGCCTTTTTGATGCTTGAAATATCACATAAGTCAGCATAAAAGTAATCCATACGACTCCAGTGGTTAAATCAATATCTTCAGAATTGATATGATAGGTGTGGGTGAGAAACAGATCAATTTAACATTCTTCTTCTTGTGTTCTTGGTGATGCATATTCTTCATGCATATCACCCGCTACTGGGCAGTGAGAAGAATTTCTAACAGAAAATTACTTGTATATATCGATCTGTTTCTCACCCAGACCTATCAAATCACTTCTGAAGATATGGGTTAAAACACTAGAGTCATATGGATTACTTTTAAGATGCCTTTATGCACTTTTTGAGTATCACAAATTTGGCATCCATTCACTTGCATTGTATGGGCCAACAGAGTTTAAATATTCTTCTAAAAATCATAATTTGTATTTTGCAGATGAAATAAAGTCACACATCTGGGATGGAATGAGGGTGTGTAAATGATGAAAATTTTTAGGTGAACTATTCCTTTAAGTGTAACGCTGACATGTTTAGAGAAGGGACATGATTCACAGTCTTGAATAGTGCATTTAAGAGTTGCTCTTATTCTGCAAAGCTTTAATCGGTTGTAGCCAAGTATATGAAATGAATAAACCTGGAGTGGTTAAATAAAACATTCATGAACACATTCCACTGCTTTTGAGCTGCACAACAACAAATTACTTCTGTTGTATTGCACGTACATTGAACAGGTGGGAAGAATTAACTTTGTACACAAAACTGTAAACAGAGTCAGTAATGCTCTGAATGCCACACCAATAACTGAAAACAAACCCTTTAATAACATCTCACTGTGTCCTTGCGTAAACAGAGTATCTTTTTAACTGCCCAATTCTCAATTCCCCCAGGATTTCAGGAAGTAAATAGCAGAAGAGGAAGTGCCATCTTTAGTTTAATTTACTGAAGTTGGTGGTTGGACAAGGTATGTCATGAGACGTGTACTTGTATCTCTGAAATAACAGATCACAAACCTGGTGAGCAATTCTCATTCACAGTGTCTGTGTATTAATAAATCTCCAAGCAACATCTTACTCTTTTAATCTGGTTCTCATTATAAATTCAGACCGCAAGCTAGAGTGATGGATAATAATTATAACCTTATAGTGCACCATCTGGTTTAAGGTACACACAGAGGTCCTTTTTATCATTTACATGCTCCCTCTGGGGCAAATCATAAAACAACAAGGCCTTAGCTCTCAAAACTATGCTGATGACACTCAAATTTATATAATTTATATACATCACTATCTGCATGCATTCACAATCTCAGACACTGGTTGGACTCCGACTTTCCCCAAACTCAATTCTGAAAAATCTAAGCCACAAAATGAATTTCCTCTGAACACAACCTTAGTTTGGACATAAATGGTGTTGTAATTCAGCCATCCTCCACCGTTTGTAATGTAGGGGTGTTCTTTGACCCCTCAACTAACTAATTTCTCCAACTGCGGCATAACACTTCATCTTCATTCACAAAGATGCTGAAACTGTCATTGATGCATTCATAACCACCAGGCTAGATTGCCGTATTTCACATCTTTTTGATCTTCCCATTAAATCACTCCAATACTGCATAAGCTTCACTGGTTACCTGTAATCTATTGCATTCAATTCAATATTCTAACTGTAGTTTACTGTATAATGTGCTTCACAGTCTTCACTTTTCTCAAAATCACTGAGATAAAATGTTTTCTCCATTCTCATGGTTGATGTGAACCTTATCTAAAGCTCCTGGCATGTATTTGATGATTTTATGCATTGCACTGCCACATGATTGGCTGATTAGGTAATCACATGAACAAGCATGTGTACAGGTCTTACTAATAAAATGCACAGTGAGTGTATATTATTATTAAAGATTTTTTATTTATTTATTTTTTTTACAAAGTAAAATCTTTTTTTTTAACTTTGATTACATTTTATTAACTCTATGAACTATGGAAATCAGTAGTTAAAGACCCCATGAAATGGCTTTTAGACAAGGCCTGTTAGTTTTGAGGCCATGCATATGCTAGTATACTACTAAAATTGTTTTTTTTAACATTTAAAGTTTTAGCCCCCTCCCCCTAATACAACCTACCATCACCTAACAATAGCAAATAGATTACCATGGTTATACCAGTCTGTGTAGAAAACTAAAAGGCTATTGACTATTTAAAGAAAATGAAAAGCCCTTCAATTTCCACAATATCCTGTTTCATTAAGAAATACTGCAAATCAACACAAAAAATACACGTGCTTTCATTTAACCAATTACTTTAACTTCAGAGCTGGGAAGTAAAATGCTCACTTAGACATAATAGGGTGCATAGACTTACTGTTCAATGCTGGGAGATAGGTAGAGTTTAGGGAAAACCTGTGTGGCTTCAGCATCTTCAAAGCTAACTGACAGAAGGGCCACATCCTCTCCTGGATCCAGCGCTGTGTCCTTAGAGAGAAATTTAGGAAAAGAAAGATTAATAAGATTAGGAAGAAAATCAACATATTCATACAACACGTGAAGACATGTACAAATGCACATGTATGTGCAAGCTAGTTCTAAACCGACTAATCGGTTGATATTTGCCATTTTGAGACTATCTGACAGCAATGCTTGCTTCGTCCTCTAAACATCAGAAAGCATATTCTCTACTTCCAAATAATTTGAACAAACCCCTATCTCTGACTATTAAACCTTGGTGCTTCACTCTTCCCACAGCACTCGGATTTACAAAATCTATGGACCAGAATTGAGACTAGGGTGTGGGCTCTTTTGATTTGGAATTGACTGCACTGTAGATTTTGGATTTAGGAAGTGAAAAACCTATATCTGTTGACAATTAGTGCATGCGGCCACACATATTCAGTTAGCCAGCAGTAGCCCTGACCATGAATGTTCCAAGCAGCTTCTCATCTGAAGGTGGTGTTGGATTTCTGCAGGAAAATACTACAACCAGAATTAATGCTGCATTAGCTTTCGCAGCTGATACGGCCATGTCTGCTTGTCTGCAGCCAAATGGTTCTGCAGGGACTTAATACTCGTCTCTTCCACTGCTTCAAGTTCTTGTGATGGACGTGCCCAGTTGTCTTAGAGCCAGACCCTGATGGAACGTCATTAGCATCACGGCGGTAATGAAGGGAACTAATCAAATGTCTTACAGTAGGTTTGAACTCATCCATTTGTGATAATTGCTGCCTGCCGTGTAACCTCTGCTCCCATTAGAGCGAGCTGTGCGTGTTAGATATGTGACGTTGCATGTTAGAGGGGAAGTGCGCAGGACAAGCAAACATATAACTCAGCGAGGCACATTGAGGTCTAAGGAGAAACAGCAAGCTTAGCCTTAATGGCTTGGCAGACGGTCTACATGTTGTTACATCAAAACGGTATTCTTGTCTCTAACAGAATCATATTGCATGCACTTAGCTGTGGCTAGTCCAATTATAACTGCCTGCAGATTTCTCTGCTACATCAGGACTACAAAGAACACAGGGTTCAATAAAACTTCAGAGACTATGGAGGCATTCTATTTGATCTTACCACAATTAAACCTAGTGCACTGCCCATATTTTTCTATTTTCTCTCTTTTCTCCCCAATTTGGCATGCCCAATTCCCAATGCGCTCTAGGTCCTCGTGGAGGTATAGTGACTCGCTTCAACCCCGGTGGTGGAGGACGAATCTGCTGCCTCGGCGTCTGAGACCATCAATCTGCACATCTTATCACGTGGCTTGTTGAGTGCTTTACAGCGTAAACCTAGCGAGTGTGGAGGCTTCACGCTATTCTCCGCAGCATCCAAGCACAACACACCACGCACCTCACCGAGAGCGAGAACCAAATTATAGCGACCACAAGTAGGTTAACTCAACATGACTCTACTCACCCTAGCAACCTGGCCAATTGGTTGCTTAGGAAGCCTGACTGGAGTCACTCAGCACGCCCTGGATTCGAACTTGCGACTCCAGGTGTGGTAGTCAGCGTCTTTACTTTCTGAGCTACCCAGGCCTCGCACTGCACATATTTTAATACTCATAGCTAATTGGTTTCTGTCATGTTGTTTTTATGCTGTGTACTTTACATAACTAATCACACAATTGGTGCATAAATAACAAGATCATTCTCCACCCCAACTGTAGCTATATCTAAAAAATCTGGTTTTCACACACAAAGCTATTCAGGAGGTAATTCCTGACATTTGTAGATGTCAACAAAAACATAGAAGAAGGGGTTGTGGTCATTTCTACAGAGGAAGTTGGAGGTAAGCAACATCGTTGGCTGTTGCATGACACATCTGCACACACCCGACGACTGGTCAGCTAAATTTCAGACAAGTTTGACATTTATCGTAACGTCTGCAACTACTTAATCTGAATTGGAATGTGTCTTACAAGTTCAAACATTGGAGCAACATTACTAATAGGCACACGGTGGCTAAAGACTAAAAACATGAAAGGGGGACACGCTTCTGTCTTTCATAGATTGCAACAGTGCCCACACTTTTGGGTTCTATCCAGAAGTATTTTCCTTATTCATGTGATCCCTAGATTTTTTATAAAATCCTTCATAAAAGAGTTGTAAGCCATGAACTAAACCAACAAGATCCGAGGAGAATCACAACATTACAAACTTTGTTTTGAAGTAAACACTGTGTTCTAACCATCTTTAGCAAGGGCATGAACTACGATCCCATGAAGCACTGCGAATTAAGTAATCAAATATAATTTTTATAAACTATTGATTTAAGGTTGTTGATAAGAAGCATAGAAACAATATTGTTTACATTTATTGAGACATATTTTGATATATATACAAATAAGTAAGTATTTTGAGGGTGAAAGGGGACCGACTCGTTTGCGTCACAGTGAATCAGGGGAGTGGGCCGTCACTTCTGGGCTGATTTGACAGGCTTCCTTTGCTGCAGTTCTCTGATTGGTGAAGCTTTCTCTGTTGGACCATGAGTAATATAGTTGTTCACCAGGAATTCCGCTATCAAACACAATTTTTAACAATAAAGTTGAAATAACACAAGATGGCTTTAACGGAAGAATATACCATCGGTGAACAACCTCAGAGCTCATGGTAGATCTGTATTTAAAGGTTTATTATTTCATAATCATTGAAAACCAATTCATTCATGGAAAAAACATGAATGGGATTTTTACTTCAGGAACCAGACTGTTGCACTCTATTGTGCACTAAGACAGTGTAAAGCAACCAAAGTCAGCCAATACCATACTATGTCAAAAACTATAATGTGTCCTTGTGTAAGATATTAATGAGTTACAGTAGAAATTAATTCTCCCTGTGGGTAAGCCTACTTAAGCCAAATATATACACTACACAAGTACTGCAGGTAGTTCAAATAATGATCCAATGGACTTTTGAAATGCATGAAGCCTTGAGGGCTGATAGTTAAAAGATCAGAACAGATGGACTTTACAACATCTGCAATCACTTCACGTGAAGCTCTGCCTAACTGGTAGATATCTTGCCCTGAATGGAGAAAAAACCCAAAAACTAGAGAACATGAAGCTTGTTGTCTTCCACGCTAGCCCAGCAATGCAAGACAACTTCACCCTTCAGCCAGGTCAACCAGGGACCAAGTGGTATTTGACGACCAGCTTGGCTTCACAAACCACATATATGGCGTTGAACAACATCTAAAGATCTAAACCATTCCTAGATATTTGAGCATAACTCCTTTTCCAGGCGTTTGTCATTTCTAGTCTGCACTAGTACAGTAATCTTCAAGCAGGCCTTCTTGTATGCGCACCCTCTGCAAATGATTCAGATCGCAGTTGCGCATTTGGTCTTTAATGAGCACAAGAGAGCGAACGTTAAACCACTTTTTGTCTATCTTTGCTGGCTGCCAGTTGCTGCTTGCATCAAGTGGATCTGCATCCTCCAGCCTCCACCAACTTTTAGATGTATATTCCCTCAAAATGCCTGTGACTGGCTGAGTGAGTGGCTCATTGTGGCACCAATTCAAAGAAACACAATCACAGATGGAATGATTTTCTCAACCCAACCTGAATGGCCAAGTCCCTTGCTACTATGTTTGTGACTTTAAAATTCATCAAGAAAGTTTGAGTTTCTTATTTCAGATGACTTCGAAGTGGTTGTATGCTGATCAAACAATTAGCATGTCTTGGGCAAGAAGAATTGACATTGAAATAAATAAAATGTATTCATAATTCAGACAGTGAAATTGTAGAGCTGCTATTGAAAAGCATCTATTTGACGAAGCTCTGAGGGCAAACATGTGAATCTCTATAAAGTCAAGAGCAACAAAATGTCAAGAGCAAAGCTGATGGTTACCCTTGTCGCCTGTCTCTTCCTGCTCTTAATCAGCCGCCATAATACGGCAGTGACCTGATCTGGGGGGTGGATGTCTAAAGTCTCAAGGTGTTGCTTGATTTAATCAGCTTGCATCAGTACAGCACTATGGTTTGACCCATGTGCTGCTAGAGACATAATTAATTATTGCTGATGGGGATTGTTGGTTGATGTCTGCCACAAGAAGATGAAGCAGTAATATTATTAGCATGGGATAAACACTTAGATTTGAAATTATTATACAATTTCAAGAAAGAAATTAACATTTCTTAAAAGTTTAATAAAGTAATACGCCATGAGAGGTTGTGCATTACAGTGATTTTACCATGGTTAAGCAGTGTTTTTAGGCATAGCGTAAAGTGACGTAACAATAATACGATAAATGATGCAGATATTCAACAAATAATACATGTATTATTAAAGATGAAGTAAGTAATTTCTGCCCAATTTCCAACAGGTTTCCCGAACACTTCCTCTTCTTTCCACTGGTCAGACCAACAAATAGCTCTGCCCCAAAAGCCACTGGTTAAGTTAATGATATTGTGTCAGGCTGCTCAAACAAACATAGCAATTACCATAGCAAGCATCACAGAGTCACAGTGTTAACATTTTAAATGTGAATCAATCTTGTCTCTACATATTAAGCTGGGATAGGAGAAATCAAATTTACACACTTCATCATTAATAACACTCACAAGAATTCCTCCACTAATTTGATTTATTAGACTAACAATAATCTGTTTTACAAATTTTCACAAACATTTTTGCCCACTATCAGTGTATTTTCGAGAACCAGCCTGGCGATATAAACAATATTTTAATGATTAACTTAACAAAAGGCAAAAACGCACACATGACGGACATGTCCGTAAACGATCTCTCTCTCGTCACACCACCGTCCGCAATCAGCCTTTATCCCTCTCGGAGGCTTAATTAGCCTGATAAGGGACCGGATGTGTATAATCACGACCCCGCCCTCCGCCCTATCACATTCCTCCCTCATTCTCTCAGGCTGGGGAGCCCCCGGCATGACGTACATCCGCCCCCCTCTTTCCCTGGGGGAGGGCGTGCCCTAAGCCCTGTCTGCCGGCAGGTCATCCCCGTCTACCTGGATGAGGGAGGGGACAAGGGGAGGGAAACAGAAATATAAAAAATGGGGGGTACTTCCTGTAACAGTGTAGTACCCCCCAGAAAAACAGTTTTTAAATAGTGAGAGAGGAGAGAGAGATAAAAAAAAATAAAAAATACAAAATAAACTTACTCGGCAGTTCTCCGATACGCCGTAGCTTGTTCCTCGGCCACTCCTCCACCCTCTAACGGATGACAGCCGCGCCTCCACGGGCGATCGGAGGCAGTCCTCCCGCCCCTGGCAGCGGTTCTCCCGCTCCAGGCGGTCGGCAGCGAGCCCCTTCCCGCACAAGGTCAGCAGTCTCAGACCCCGCCGCGTTTCAGCGGCCGGTAGGGGACTCCTCCGACCCTGGCAGGGGCCCTGACCGCTCCAGGCGGTCGGTTAGGAGCCCCTTCTCCCTTCGCAGTCGGCGGCCGTTCCTCCGCTTCCAGGCGGCCGGGCTCCTCCATCCCCCTGCAGACGGCTGCTCTGTTGGGGTGGATGGTAGTGGCGAGAACTCTACTACGGTGTATCCCTCCTCCTTTCTGGGTTTCGGTACCAGTGTAAAGCAGTTCAATGTAAAGGAGGAGGCGAGAACCGGCCTGGCAATATAAACAACATTTTAATGATTAACTTAAACAAAAGACAAACACACACATATGACGGACATGTCCGTAAACGATCTCTCTCTCGTCGCACCACCATCCGCAATCGGCCTTTATCCCTCTCGGAGGCTTAATTAGCCTGATAAGGAACCAGGTGTGTATAATTACGACCCGGCCACGCCCTCTGCCCTGTCACACAGTCATATATTTTAACACAGGAAAACTGTGTTTTTTTCCACCCCATTTTGTTGACGATGATTGTTCAAAAGAAGGCATTTAGAAATTATTAATGCAGCATTACGTCAGAATTCTAAATTCTTAAGCAAGGAAGCAGAATTCAAATAAGAATTCCTCTAGTGTTTCCACTGGCATCAATTCATTTATTTTTTGCTCAACCCCCTTTAGGAACACAATATAAGCACTTTCAAGTAACTTGCTATGTTAAGGAAGCATTTGCCAAAAAAAAAATAAATAAATTTAAGTTTTAAATCAATGCCTCTTTTGCTCCAGGCAAGAGATGAGACAGAGGAAAAAAGTCTGGGGTGATGGGGTAGAATAGAGGTTCTTCCAAGTAAAGTCAAAGAAAAGACACCGCATTCAAAAGATTTAACCCTCATTTCACGATCCATTCAGCTCCCAATGGATAAAATCAAGTCCTGCCGTACTTCTTTTCATATTGAATTGTTTCACTCAGAAATATTACATTATGGAAGATAAAAAGAGTTGCAAACGCTAACCAGATATTGATCATCCCAAGTAAGGGATTAGAAACTGTTGCAGTGTTGTTTTTGTTTTTCTTAAATTATAGTTCAAGAACTGTAGCTATCCTAGAGGAAAAAGCACCTGTTCATGAAGTTCATGATTACAGCTGACCACTCATGTCTCTGTGTTTTCCCCATATAAGAAGAAGACATAAGCAATTCAGTCTCGTCTCATCCTACGGTGGCCTGACCAAATCAGCTTCACCTCAAGTTTTGGTTTAGGACAGTTCTTGGCTTGGAGACAGCTGTCACATCTCTAAGATGTCACATCACGTCGTATGGCAAGCACCCAAGGGGAGGTCACAAAAGAAAACCAAGTGGCTGCCCACGTGAGGGTCTTACCCTGGGCAGCTTTGAACCCTGCGCCCTACCCCCGACTCCTTGACACTGACTCACTGGTTTAAGGAGGAGGTACAGTGTGTTCAATTCTTCCTCTTTCTCTGCCCTGGAGCAAGGGTCACTCAAAAAATTATTAGTCATCACTGTCCTCTTCATTAGACCTTTAAGAATCTTTAAGGAGCATGTTTTAATGATGCACCTTTAAATTAAACACATTTAGCCCAAAGCAGAGACAAATAGGCACAGTACAACTGCTATTTATACTTTAATTAAAAAAAGCATTCTTGGAACCGAATGGATTTGTCAAATCTATGGAGAAATAGAAGAATTTTGTTTATTTAATAACAAATGAAGAGATAACGGAGTGAATCGACTTTAATGCAAATAAGCAGTTTTAAATTTAATTCCAAAGGAAGTCATTATTAAATGAATCCACCTTAATCCAATGAAGTCGTTTTATATTTAAAAGCATTTCCTGTCTAAATGTCTGATGATCAAACCAGTTCAATCCAGTTTTTCTCAATTTGGACCTGTGCAACAGACAATGAAAATCTGACTGGGATATTTTTCAATTGATTTTTTTGATAAAGGTAAGGAGGCCTTTTACATTAATACCTTGAAAATAGTTTTTTGATTAAGAGGTCTACAAGAGTTGACTACAAGTTCTGAAATGTAAGTTACTGTGTGTTTTTAATGGTATAAGTTAACAGTTAAAATTGTCTCGTTTGAACTTGAGTGATTTGGTCTAAATGAATATTATTTACTTAATTGCCATTTCAATAAACATACTAATTTACATAAAATTCCACCACACACACAATTTTTTAATCAGTTAGATATAGACAAATGTGCAGTTTTAAGCCAATTTAAACTGGACAGCTGTGCACTACAAACATGGCTGAATTGTCAATCCCAACATCCACTGGGTGTTACAATGTTGAAACAAGGCGTTCGTCTCACAAACTGCCATGCGTATCTCATGACACTGAGGAAAGCGAGATGCTATTAGCTGGCATGGATAGGTCTAATGTGCCCTTCAAGTGGACTCGGAAATATCATAATTACGAGTTCCGAGGACATGAATGACCCAGCAAAGTCGGAAATTCAAGTTGAAAACTCGGAATTCTAGATGATACCAGAGTTGCAAAGATGGGAGGAGTTGTAAAGTTTCAACATGGTGGAGGACATTATGGTTTCTTTAGTGAATGACAGGTTTGTATTTTTCTAAATATAGCATAAATACCTTGTTAACGATTGCAGTTTCGGTCATATTCATTTATGTATATCAGCAACCATTTGATGCATTTTAAAATTTTTACACCACGAAAATTGCTTGTATTTGACCAAAATTCCATTATCTTCAGCAAGCTAACTGAGTAATGTATAATACTGACATTATAAAATTTCCTCAAAAAATATGTATGAATGAGCCTGGCATCATCCTTGTTTCCTGTTCTTTCTGACAAAGCACATAAACGCAATGTACTTGTAATTACAACTTCAGAAGTGGGAAGTAGGATAATTCCGATAGCATGTGAAGGCAGCATAAAATCTCCATGTGTGAGATTGGCAGTCTCCTGGCATGTCACCAACAATAGTAAAAACAGGGCGAACCATTCTACTTTATGGAGTGAATGACATACTGCGTTCCCCGCCTGCCAGAGGTGGTGGAAATGAGAAGCATGTTTACTAGGCACTGTCATGCAACAGGGAACAAACGTCATAACAAGCTGTTCATGCGATGTAGCTCAGCCTCCAGTGTGTTATTGCATAAATATTAGAGGTGTCTGTTATAAAAAAAGATAAAATATGAGCTTGAAAAAGTGACATCCTTCGGTGGTTTATCAGTCAATAAAATTGTGGCGAGCAGGGCGGGGCCAAGAGGCGTCTGGGCAGAGCGAGGCCGGGAAGATAAGTGGTGAATGACTCGCACCTGTGTGCCACACTGTTCTCGCATTCCATTGAGGGGCAGTGGGAGTATTTAAGGAGAGGAGACAGCAGCAGATGGGGAGGGAGAGACACACGGACCTGTGTGTGTCTGTGTTTTTGTATACAATGTAAAAGCCGACAATGTTTGTAGCAGTGAAAAGTGAGTGTGGTAATAAATGTCTACGTGGTTGTCAAGCCGGTTCCAGCTTCCTCTTCCCCATGCATTCCTTGAATTGTTACACTGGTGTTGAAACATTCACTGCTATGGAGTCCTCGCCGCTGCAGTTCGCCGAGGAGGAGGAGGAGGAGGAGCCATTTCCATCCGCCAGGGGGTGGAGGAGCTGTTGCCATCCACCAGGGGACGGAGAACTCGCTGCTGTCCACCGGGAGACGGAGGATTGGCTGAGGACCAGTCAACAGCCAATTGGCTGGCAATGCAGAGAGCTTGCAAGATTGCGATGGGAGAAAGATGTACCAAATCATGCCACCCCGCCCCCACACAGCTCGCAAGATCGCAATTGGGAGAAAAGTGCCCCGACAGGCTACTCAGCCTTAAATATGGTTAAGCTCTATATGGTTAGGATACTATATATGGATGTTCATAACGCATTCTTACATTCTGAACAAACATAAGATAACCATGATCAACAGTATAAGTACACTGTGACACAGGATCATCTTAGTGGTCTTGCAATAATTAGTATTAAACATGTGATTGCTGGGCAGATATGACAAAGCCAAGATGATTTTGCATCAATGAAAACTATGAGGGCAGGGTTCAATTTTAAATTAGGGATTAGTAATAATATCACAGAGTAGCAGCAATCTGTAAGAATTCTGCCATATACTTTATTTATTGACTCTATAATTTAGTTATGCAATTTATGTTATGTACCGTATATATTGTATAATGTCAATGTTAATGGAATGTGCCATTTATATACCCTCATTCCATTCCAGATGTGTATTGGCTTTCTTTATTTTGCAGAACACAAACTAGGGGGCATTAAGGGGCGCTACGTCTGATGACAGAAGCTTGTTCACAGTAACTTTCAATATTTTCATTGAAACATTTTTTTTGTTTGTATCCTTCAAAAACCTAGAATATATTTCCAGAAGATTTGGAATATGTCACACAAGTCACTGATTATTTAGTATGATACCATTTGGGAAGCTTTCAAGTGAATCAATATCATCTGCCATATTTTTTACTTGAATGAGACCAGTTGATTTTTCATAAAGCACATTTTTGAGGTTACCTGACTAAAAATGTTTACAGTGTGAAAAAAATACATATAAGTGCAATTGAGAAAGGTTAAATAATTGTTTTAAAAAAGGTTTAAAAAAACATATGATAAAAATGAAATTTACAAAAAAATAGAGCTAATTTTATTTTCTATTATCCCGGTAACCCATATTACATTAAAAAGCTAAAAGGTTATTTTAGAGGCAGAGCAGGTTATTAAGAAAATATGAACCCGAATGAACACCCACTGAAGTGCTTGACAGAAGGGGTGGCAATCAAGCAATCATACTAGATAGTATGCACACACCACAGGAAATGCAAGTCCTGAAAATGTTTCCTTTTTTTGTTTTCGACACTGTTAGTGAGCTGAAGAGATTATAATGTAATACAACTAAAAAAGATCTGTTAACCTAATGTATTTCTTTAATCACTGATTAACTGAATACATTCCAACAGATTAAGTGCTATATAAATGGGCGTTTTTTTGTTTTGGTGGATAAACGAGGAGGATTGTGGAGCATATTAGCAATCTGGCCACACCCTCCAAGGTGGAGAACAGCACAGCACAGGACAGCTGGGCCATGCTGTCTCTATCTAAGGTGTGTATGTGTGTTTGAGGCAGATACTATTTAAACAGGGTGTGGTGGCTGAGGCAACAGAGTGTCCAGAAAGCTCTGAGTTGTTTATGGAGTTTCAATATACAGAAGGGTTACTTGATTATTTAAAAGTATGACCAATGATAAAAGTGATACCTTACCAAGAACTTCAAATGTACTAAACATATAATACTCAAACTGCTTCAACAAGAATTTAGGAATATTCCGGGTTCAATGCAAATTAAGCTCAAACGTTCCACTTGCCCCTCCTTTTCTTTCAAAAAAACAAAAATCTGGGTTACAGTGAGGCACTTACAATGGAACAATATTTGAAAGCTAGAATATTCAGTTTAGCCACAAGACATAAACATTATGCATGTAAACATGCTTTTAGTGTGATAAAATAACTTACATTTCTGTGTAAAGTTATAGCCAAATTTACAACTTCATTGCCATGTCAACAAACCCCAAAATGGCTGTAAAAAAATTACAATTGAAACAAATTTACAGCTCAAAAAATACATGAGTTTTAGCAGAAGAATTAATGTAAGTGCTTTTATAAAATTAAAAGCTTCACATTTCTGCCTTTAAACTATACAAAACTTGGCCCCATTAACTTACATTGCAAGTCCCTCACTGTAACCTCAATTTATTTTTCTTTCTTTCTTTTTTTAAAAAAAGGAGGGGCAAGTCAAAATACATATCTGTGGTAATCCATATTTTGCCACAAATGTTGCCAACTGAGCTTAACCTGGAATATTCCTTTAAAGTAGATGATAAAATATCAAACCAAACAGAATTAATTCAAAAGAAAAAGGGCACTCTTTTCAAGAACATATATATATATATATATATATACACACACAGTGCATCCGGAAAGTATTCACAGTGCTTCACTTTTTCAACATTTTGTTATGTTACAGTCTTATTCCAAAATAGATTAAATTCATTATGTTCCTCAAAATTCTACAAACAATACCCTATAATGACAACATGAAAGAAGTTTGTTTGAAATTTTTGCAAATGTATTAAAAACTAAATCACATGTATTAAAAAACACATCACATGTACATAAGTATTCATAACCTTGCTCAATACTTTGTTGACGCACCTTTGGCACCAATTACAGCCTCAAGCCTTTTTGTGTATGATGCTACAAGCTTGGCACACCAATTTTTGGGCAGTTTCTTCCATTCTTCTTTGCAGGACCTCTCAATCTCCATCAGGTTGGATGGGGAGCGTCGGTGCACAGCCATTTTCAGATCTCTCCAGAGATGTTCAATCAGGTTCACGTCTGGGCTCTGGCTGGGCCACTCAAGGAAATTCACAGAGTTGTCCCATAGCCACTCCTTTATTATCTTGGCTGTGTGCTTAGGGTCGTTGTCCTGTTGGAAGATGAACCTTCACCCTAGTCTGAGATCCAGTGTGCTCTGGAGCAGGTTTTCATCAAGGTTGTCTCTGTACATTGCTGCATTCATCTTTCCCTCGATCCTGACTTGTCTCCCAGTTCCTGCCACTGAAAAACATCCCCACAGCATGATGCTGCTTCACTGTAGGGATGGTATTGGCCAGGTGATGAGCGGTGCCTGGTTTCCTCCAGACATGACGCTTGACTTTCAGGCCAAAGAGTTCAATCTTTGTTTCATCAGCCAAGAGAATTTTGTTTCTCATGGTCTGAGAGTCCTTCAGGTGCCTTTTGGTAAACTCCAAGCAGGCTGTCATGAAGCCGAGTGGCTTCCGTCTGGCAACTCTACCATACAGGCCTGATTGGTGGAGTGCTGCATTGGTTGTTCTTCTGTAAGGTTCTCCTCTCTCCACAGAGAAAAGCTGGAGCTCTGTCAGAGTGACCATCGGGTTCTTGGTCACCTCCCTGACTAAGGCCCTTCTCCCCTGATCGCTCAGTTTGGCCGGGCAGCCAGCTCTAGGAAGAGTCCTGGTGGTTCCAAACTTCTTCCATTTACGGATGATGGAGGCCACTGTGCTCATTGGGACCTTCAATGCTGCAGACATTTTTCTGTACCCTTCCCCAGATCTGTGCCTCAATACAATCGTGTCTCAGAGGTCTACAGACAATTCCTTGGACTTCATGTCTTGGTTTGTGCTCTGACATGAACTGTTAACTGTGGGACCTTATATAGACAGGTGTGTGCCTTTCCAAATCATGTCCAATCAACTGAATTTACCACAGGTGGACTCCAATCAAGTTGTAGAAACATCTCAAGGATGATAAGTGGAAACAGGATGCACCTGAGCTAAATTTTGAGTGTCATGGCAAAGGCTGTGAATATTTATGTACATGTGATTTTTTCGTTTTTTATTTTTAATAAATTTGCAAAGATTTCAAACAAACTTCTTTCATGTTGTCATTATGGGGTATTGTTAGTAGAATTTTGACGAAAATAATTAATTGAATACATTTTCGAATAAGGCTATAACACAACAAAACGTGGAAAAAGTGAAACGCTATGAATACTTCCCAGATGCACTGTATATATATATACACACACACACACACACACACACACACACACACACACACACACACACACACAGAGATAACCACTTTATTAGGTACACCTCTACACCTAATTATTCATGCAATTATCTAATCAGCCAGTCGTGTGGCAGCAGTGCAGTGCATAAAATCATGCAGATATGGGTCAGGAGCTTCAGTTAATGTTTACATCAACCAAAAGTATTTGGAAAAACTGTGGCATGATTGTTGGTGCCAGACGGGCTGGTTTGAGTATTTTTGTAACTGCTGATCTCCTTGGATTTTCATGCACAACAATCTCTAGTGTGTATAGAGAAAGGTGTGAAAAAAACATCCAGCAAGCAGCAATTCTGAGGGTGAAAATGACTTGTTGATGAGAGAGGTCAACAGAGATTGGCAGATTGGTTCACGCTGACAAAAAGGCTACGGTAGCCCAAGTATCCACATGTTAAAACAGTGCTATCCAGAAAAACATTTCTGAACATACAACACATTGAACATTGAGGCGAATGGGCTACAGCAGCAGAAGACCCCTCTGAGTACCACATACTGTATATGGACACATTCTGGTTTTCAAACTAAGTAGAACGTGTCTATAGTTATGTAACTGTGGTTACTCTGCTGTGACACCTGTGCAAACCTGAGGAAACTGACATCTAAAAATGATGTAGTGACCAGTAGGTTAAAAGTCATTTCAACAACGGCTGAGAAAAGCGAAGTTAGCTCTGACAAAAGATTTATTATGATCTCTTTAACTGTGCTTTTTACGGTGCAAAAAGCAGAAAACAGAAAGTGACTGAGTTCAAATGAGAGTGAAATAATTTCAGGTAGCTAAAGAGGCAGTCAAACGAAAACAGAAAACATACAGAGGGAAAATATACACCCACACTACAAACACAGAGTATTCACAACAGTTTGAAAAGAGAGCAGTGCCTGGAAATGGCTATGGTGTGTGTGACTCACACAAGACAATCAACAGCTGCTTGATACTGAGCCATGAGCTGTGGTCTACAGTGAAAACCATCACTTATTATTTCCCATATACACACTGTGAACCAGGTGCCACCAATGACTGGAAATGTGGAATCAACCAAAATGGTGAGTAAAATATTTGGGAGGATTTGCAACACTCAACAGGCCATCTGGAGGAAATGAGGTCGCCTCCTTCAATTAAAGAAGCCAATCACCCTCATTGGCTATGGTGTTTTTGCAATAGAATATGCTTGAGCATTAGCTGGACCAACCTTTGAGATAAAGCAGCAAAATTTGCTATATCATTTTTGTCAGATTTTATAGGTGATTTGACATGTTATTTACATAACAGCAAACAGTTTTGGACATTTTCAAAAGATTTGTGGAATTCTATATTCTATATATTGTTCTTGCATGATGAGAATATTTCACCAGGTGCGTTGAAAATATGCAAAAGCATACATATAAGACCAGACCACTGATTACAACATATACTTTATAGATTAAATTGTCAATGAAATTTCATATTGGTAGTTTCTGAAACATAATTTCAGTTATCTCCGTTTTGCTTTTTTTAACAAACGAAAAAGAAAAAAAAAATTTAAATTAAAAACAAGTATTGTTAGCAGTAGATTTTCATCACTTCGGTAACATTTTACCTTTTAAAAATATACAAATTTAATGTATTTGATCAATAAATATGTAACAAAAAATGCATGTGTTTGTGTACACACACATATATATATATATATATATATATATATATATATATATATATATATATATATATATATATATATATATATACACACACACACACACACACACTGGCGGCAAAAAGTTTGGAATAACGCATTTTGCCCTTATAGAAAGAAATTGGTACTTTTATTCACCAAAGTGGCATTCAACTGACCACAATGTATAGTCAGGACATTAATAATGAGAAAAATGTATATTACAATTTGAAAAAAATGTTCAGAACAAAATATCCTCCACTTGCAGCTTTGCAGATCCTTGACATTCTAGCTGTCAGTTTGTCCAGATACTCAGGTGACATTTCACCCCACTCTTCCTGTAGCACTTGCCATAGATCTGGCTGTCTTGTCGGGCACTTCTCACTCACCTTACAGTCCAGCTGATCCCACAAAAGCGCAATGAGGTTAAGATCCATAACACTCTTTTCCAATAATCTGTTGACCAATGTCTGTGTTTCTTTGCCCACTCTAACCTTTTCTTTTTGATTTACCATTTCAAAAGTGGATTCTTCCCATAAGGCCTGGACCCCTGAGTCTTCTCTTTACTCTTGTACATAATGTTGAGCCAGAAGAATTCAATGAAGCTGTCAGCTGAGGACATGTGATGCATCTATTTCTCAAACTAGAGACTCTGATGTACTTATCCTCTTGTTTAGTTAGTTTAGTTGGCCTTCCACATCTCTTTCTTTCCTTGTTAAAGCCAGTTGTTTTTTTTTATCTTTGAAGACTGTATTGTACACCTTTGTATGAAATCTTCAGTCCTTCGGCAATTTCAAGCATTGTATAGACTTCATTCCTCAAAACAACAATTTTAAGCTTCTTTTAATGAATCAAATAGCTTTCAGCTGTGTTTAATATAATAGAAAGTGATTTTCTAGTATCAAATTAGCAATTTATCATGATTACTCAAGGATAAGGTGTTTGAGTAATGGCTGCTGGAAATGGAGCCTGTCTAGATTTCATCAAAAATGACATCAAATAGTGATGGTGTTGTTAATACTTAAACCAGCCTATCTGGCAACAAAATTCATGCCACGGTTGAAATCCCTGAGATCACATTTTCACCCATTCTGATTTTTGATCTGAACATCAACTGAAGATTGATAATCCGAACATAGCCAATGTGATGTTTCAGAATAATACAGAAGAATGTAAATTGGCTAGTAAAGCTACAGTAAAAACATGATCACATTGGGAAGTTGCCATGTTTCTTGAAAGTTCCAGTTCCCTGACATCGGTCTCATCATGCCAATTTCATGCGTCAAGCAGCATCTCCCATCAGACATTTTTGCATAATTTCAAGTGTGCTTACCTTCTCCTCTGTCGTGACTGGAAGTACATTGCAACAGCAGCATGAGAGGCCTGAGTTTGCAACCCGCATTTAAACCAGAACGTAATCGCATTTGCATTATGCCAATTTTCCACCCCTCGTGGGCATTTCGCAGCTCAAACACCATTGCGTTCAAAAAAACTTCAAGCTTCAGCCACTGGGGCACTGCTTATATTTCAACAAGTTTAGCTCAGGAAACATCAATCTACTGTTTCCGAATTCACTGCGAGATCAATCTGGCAGTTAGGCAGTAACCTTAAAAGGCATTCAGGTAGTAAAGATAATTTTGGTATTAGGTTCCCACAGTTTACTAGCCATCTCTCCCCTGTTGCTGCCACTCACCTAAAGTTAAAACAGTAACATGTTCTTTATCTTCAATATGAGGCATTCATAAGGATGACTTGTCATCAATGTGTATTATATGTTGCCAGGAGAAAGTCATAAGCTTGGCACTTAGGGCTTGTGGTGTTGATATGATAGCCATGTGGTAATGCCCTCATTTTACGTGCCTCTTTGATCGCATCTGAGATGTGTTAATGCACCAGGGTGCACACAATACAATGAGTCAATCTGGGAAGAGATAGTAAACTACATGTAATGTGATCAAACCAGCCATAAAGTAGTTGTACTCATAACAGCACCTGTAGAGCATGACCACAGCCAAATCAATCCATCCAAGAAGCACTGCTTTTGAGTTGGGATACAGTAAATTTACTGACATATATTTAACACCTAAAAAATAACACCTACTTTATATGGAGCTAAATTAAAATATTCTGACTGTGTGAATGAGTTGGAACTCCTTAACAGATTCCTTTCATCAGCCCCTTAAAGAATGGTCAGAGTTCAATACAAGTTAAGCTCAATCAGTAGCATTTGAGGCATAATGTTGATTACCACAAAAACTAATTTACACTCGTCCCTGCTTTTCTTTAAAAAAAGCAAAAATCCGCTGACTACAACCCTGGAGTCACGAGTTCGAATCCGAGTGACACCAGTCACTTCTCCTAAGCAACCAAATTGGCCAAGTTGCTAGGGAGTGAAGAGGTAACCTCCTTTTGGTCGCGATTAGTGGTTCTCACTCTCAATGGGGCGCGTGGTAAGTTGTGTGTGGATCGCGGAGAGTGGCATGAGTGTCCGCGGTGTCATGCACAGCGAACCATGTGATGCAGAGGCAACTGAGACTTGTCCTCCGCCACCCGGATTGAGGTGAGAAACCGCACCACCCCGAATTGGGGAATTCCAAATTGGGGAGAAAATGGGAATTAAATAAACAATTTTATTAAAAAAATCGAGGTTGCAGTGAGGCACTTATAATGGAAGTGAATGTGGCCAATTTTTGGAGGGTTTAAACACAGAAATGTGAAGCTTTTAATTTTATTAATGAACTTGCATTCATTCTTTTGTTAAAACTCATGTATTATTTGAGCTGTAAAGTTGTTTAATTCACATTTTTTTGACATCACAATACAATTCATTTCAAACGTGATAAAACTTCTCACTACTGTACATGTCTCATCTAATAATTATGGTCTTCCACTGTAGAATTTATCCATAAAGCATCACAGCATGATAACTGTAGAAAACATTGTCACTACTTACAGACGGTTCAGGAAAAACACTGTTCCTTTTTCTACTCAGTAATAATCCCATTTCAAAACATGTGAAGCATTCACAAAGGCCAACGCTGAATAGAAATAGGGCTGCAACTAACGATTATTTTGATAATCGATTAATCTATTGATTATTAGAATGATTATTCGGCGATTATTGCAACGATTAATCATTAGCTCTTATCCGATTATTCAGCTTGTGCCCCGACTTAAAAGGTTGTATTATACGTGCTTACTAACAATAGAGGGAAAAAAATCATCTTTTATAAATACCTCTAAATGACATTCACTGAATTAAAGGGGGAAAAATATTTTTTATTAAGAATAATTCAGAAAAAATAGAAATAAAAAGTGTGTTTTATATATACGGGTATTTTTTCACTTGGTTATATGTATATGCCTATATTTAAGATCTATTCTCTAAAAGCAGGTATAAATATCTTATATGCTGCTTTTCAGGTGAATGCATCTTTTTTTTAAAGGATTTACATTTGCATTTATGCATTTGGCAGATGCTTTTATCCAAAGCGACTTACAGTGCACTTATTACAGGGACAATCCCCCCGGAACAACCTGGAGTTAAGTGCCTTGCTCAAGGACACAATGGTGGTGGTCGTGGGGATTGAAACCAGCGACCTTCTGATTAACAGTTATGTGCTTTAGCCCACTACTAAAAGCTCCTTACGCACTACGCAATATTTAAAAATATTTGTATTTTTAATATTATAGTCAACATTCTCAGATTATTTTTTCTTCTGCAGTATAGCTGCTAAAGAAAATGTACATTGTTTTAAATGAGTTTAAGATATTTTTACTGGAAAACAAGCCAAAACAAATCATAAACGTATATTGTTGCAGTATATAATGGGGTGAACACTACCTTTCTCACCTTTCTGTTCACTTCAATCCATCTTTAACTCTCCAAAAAAACTCTCTCGTATTAATAAAGCCACGTATTGCTAATTTTCTTCACAATAAGAAATGCACAGTGACATATATTATGATTCAATCAGTCGTGAGCCAATACATTATAATCTAGCTGCAGCAAGTGTGCGCTCGAGGAACGAGTGTCCCTGCGACAGTGTGTGTATCAGCCAGATGCAATTTCAATCTCTCCCCCTTAGATTGGGACATTCGCGCAACTTATTGAAGAGGTGCTGACTGCACAGAAAAATGCCAGAGTCGGAGTTTGTAGTAATTACATGATCTGCTTCTGTATTATTTGAACTTTAATAAAACTGCATTTAAGATGTAACACTGGGGTGTTTCCTTTAAAGAGCTCTAACAACACTTATTCCACACAACAAGAGTGCTTCTGTATTTACTTATTTGGTATTTTTGTATAATTCCATTGTACTTTGTGATCTACATAAACTGAAGCTGATTGGAAAGTTTAGAGTGCATCTGGACTGTGATCTGTATAATTCTTCCTCTCCTCAGTCAGGTGTGAGCTGCAGTGCTGCTCTTGCGCGTCATCATTACAGTTAAATGTGATCCCATGGTACGTTAAATGAGATCAAACAACTATTCGACAATGAAAATTTTTGTCGACTATTTTTTATTGTCGCCGTTGTCGATAACGTCGACTAATCGTTTCAGCCCTAAATAGAATGAACAAACTCTCAAAATTTCAAAGGGACTTTCAGCACATGTACAGAAACACCTGTTAGCACAATAATGTTATAATTTATGTAATTCCTTGCACTCTGTTTCTGGACGCCTATCATAGGCGAACAGTCATGGAGGATAATATAAGTAATCCCCGCTGTTCACTTCTTGCCAATAAAGTGAAAAGAGCAAACTAATTATACCAAGCTTTTTCAAACAGATTTTCCTAATTCAATCCTTCTGTAGGCAGAAGCAGCATCTGGGATTGGAGCACTTTGCTTTGCGAGTCGTTTTTGATCATAACATTGCTGTTCTAGATAAAAACGTAGTTTAATTTAATTATTAGGATAACCATTAACTCCACACATTGTCCGGGAAATTTTAAAGACATGTTACAACATTTAAAAAGCAAGAATCTAACCGCATGGCACACAAGCAAGCAGAGACCGGCTACAAACAAAACCATCTAGCCTTGCTGAGAATAATCTGAAAAAGTATTGCAACATTAAAAAAATCGCCCCCATTCTCTTCCATTGTAAGTGTCTCACTGTAACCTCAAATTTGACTTTTTTAAAGAAAAGGACAGTTGAGTCTAAATTAATTTTTGTGGTAATCAACATAATGCCACAAATGCCATTGATTGAGCGTAACAATTTTAGATGGATCGAGTATGGGTCCAACGAGCCCGATCCAAATCTGATACTGTCATGTCAAGCTCCAAAAATTACATAAAAGAACCATAAAAACACCAAGTAGTCCATATAACTCATGCATTTTTTTCAAAGCCACTTGAAGACATCCGATAACTCTGTGAATCTTAATAGTCTGTGCTTATTAAACATAGTTTGCATGCACAGAGCCAGTGTGTTATTGAATGGCGCTGCTTTGCAGAGATGGAAACTCGAGTCGCAAATAAAATTACTTGCGACTTGACACAGACTTGTAAACAATTCACTTGGGACTTGACCTTGACTCGAAATCATAGACTCACAAAACTCAACAAAAACTCTTTGTTTAATTTAAATCATGTTATGTTTTACCATGATAGCAATGATCCATGCTTGGTTTTACCGGAGGTCACAATGGTCTTATTACATAAAATCTATTGTACATTTTCATAAGGGCAAATGCAAAATAGAATAAAAGCTTTAAAACCCTAAAGAATTATGGACAAAGCTAGCTTTCTTTCCATCTGTTCTCTTTTAATGCCAAAAAAACAAAAATTATTGATTGTTTCCTGAATAAAAATAAAATCCATGATTAAAGCAAAACCTTATGTGCTATATAGACATAAATAAACAAGGCAATATCTTAAATTAGTCAGTTTTGATATTTCAAAATTTAATTAGCCTTATACATGGTTTATTAAACTAACTTTAAAAGACATGAGACTTGACTTAGACTTGGCATTGAAAGACTTGAGACTTGACATAGACTTGGCATTGAAAGACTTGAGACTTGACTTAGACTTGGCATTGAAAGACTTGAGACTTGAATTAGACTTGGCATTGAAAGACTTGAGATTTGACTTAGACTTGGCATTGAAAGACCTGAGACTTGACTTAGACTTGGCATTGAAAGACTTGAGACTTGACTTAGACTTGGCATTGAAAGACTTGAGACTTGACTTAGACTTGGCATTGAAAGACTTGAGACTTGACTTAGACTTGGCATTGAAAGACTTTAGATTTGACTTAGACTTGGCATTGAAAGACTTGAGACTTGACTTGGACTCTACCTCAAGACTTGAGACTTGACTTGGACCTCGGGGACTTGTGAACATGTCTGTTGCTTTGTTGACACATACATAAGCATGACGCACAGGCTGGTGTGACACTGCTATTTTCAGCCTCAACTATTTTCAGCCTTGCGCGGTGTGCAATATTTGGGCACTACTCACAAACAACATCTCAGATATTGATGCTAAATAGTTCGGTTCACTTATAATATGCATTTAGAAAGGAACCTGAGGAGCATTTTACCAGAATTTAAATACGAAGCGAATTAAACTACTGTGAAGGTGCACTACTGAAATATATTACTGTTGTATTGAAAATTCTAAGTCAGTAATAATAGTAATAACAATATCATTTTTATTTGTTTATAAATTATAAAAATTACATACAACTAAATTGAACAAAAAAGATATCTGAATCCTTTTATGTCCAGATACAAGTTGAAAATACATTTAGCAAAATATATTTCAAAAAGTCTTCTTTTCTACTTAAGACTTTCACTGGAATTACTGCTAATTTGCCGCTACCTTATTCAGTAGACTAGTTAACAAAAATGTTTGTCTTAATAGAGTACATATTTATATTGAAATTGTGTAGTTAGAGGTTTGTGTTTCTTTACATATAATTAGTTCCTGATTACGCAAAAAAAAACAAACAACAACGATACTGGATCGGAGATTTCAGATATCGGAATCTGATCGAAAGAGAAAAAGTATCGAGAAAGGTATCGGTGCATCCCTAGAATATTCCTTTAATAAAATTGTTATTACTTTTTTCGAAATGTTTGAATATTTGATTCAAGTTTGGTCTGTTACAGTTCGACACACATATTTTATTTTCATTTTGCACATCATCATCATCAACTAAAAGATGATATTTTTTAAAATATTTTTTCAGATTATTAAATGCCATTTTAATCAGAGAAAAAACAATGACTAAAATTAATGAATATGACATTATTTAAAGGACATTTTCATCAGAATGCTCAAACTATGACAAAAAAAAAAAACCCAACACAAAACAACCCTAATTTGCAATTTTCTTTAGAACCCATTCTTGATATGATCAGAATCTGAGGGAGTAATATCTGTCCTGTGTCACTGAAAGTGTAACATGCTCTAAAACAGCTCTCTAATTCCAGTGCAACTTCCTGTTTTACAAATTTTCTTCATTTCAAACAACAGCATTGGTTTAACTACATTCCTGAGAGAGTGAATTGATTGTATAAAAAGGTTTTATCCACTAAATTCAAGAATAAACAGCATATAACGAAGAAACAACTTCAAGCAAGAGATGAAAATGTGGCTATGGATTTGCTGGATCATTTGTATGGATAATTTTTCTGGTGAAATCTATCTTGCTCCCTACTCAGTGTTGACAGTAAATTACAGTTCTGTTTCCATCTCTCACATGATCGAGCCATATCTTTTCAGTAGCAGCTTACACGGCACCTCTCATCACAGATTTCCTGTGGTTTATTTAAAACATCCCCGTTCCTCGTCACAGAGCTTTCTGCTCTTTTTCTAAGCATCTTTCGGAGAGTCTTTCTCTTGTCTCTAACATGTGCACGCATTGGGTTCGTGTAGGGGAGAGCTGTGTGAGCCTGCCCCTCCGTCGCACCCTTTGCTCAGTCAGTCGTTGCTTTTCGGATTAATTAACCTTGATTAATTAATCTAATTAGTTAACATGTTGTGCAAATGAAACACAACTGTTAGCTCAAACAAAAGAGGGAGAAGGAAGAGCAGAGAGAAATCATAAAAATAAGTATTTGCTGACATTGCTTATGGCAATTACAATTTTGAAGGTCAAGATTGTCTCTGTTCTGTCAGTAAATGGCTTTTGGGTGCAGTGAAGGGTGCAACAAACATCAAGACATGGGCAACCTTTGTTAAAGATTCACATCAGCATTTTATAATGGGCTTGGGTTAGTGCTGTGCAAGTGTTATACTTATTTTAAGACTTATTAGAAGGAATCTGTACCCACATAACTCCAAAGAAAACTCAACAGAATTGCAACATCATTCTTTCACAAAGTAGAGTTTTATACACCCACTGCTTCTATTGTGTTCGCTTGTTAAATATTTTGGCTAATTTAATTATTCGTTCCACCAACAATAACAGTATATTACATTTTAACATGCTTAAGTTGAGTTCACACTCGGATTTGAACATTCAAAATTATTTCTGACACCACAATGGACAGGATATGATGTCTGCTGCCAACTCCATCCATGCGATATGGGACACTTCACTGTCCACTGCCTGAACCATGATCTTAGGATGAACTTCAATGTAAATTAACTGCCACAAGCTTCCAGCCAGACTACGATGCACCTCTCTGACCTCTGTTGCATCATCTTGGTCATAGGATTGACTGCACTCTTAAAATGGAATATATACATAAATTAATTGCCAACTAAAAGACTGACTTCAAGATGGACTTTAAAGATATTTAGCAATTCATCTTACAGTTAGTTTAAACATTGGCCACCAACATCTACTCAGTTTACTATTTTAAACTATGACTTGTTATATATATATATATATACACAAAGGTAACTAATATTGGTAATGTATTCACCCTGTTTACTCAGAGGGGAACTGGCTCCCCCGGTGAGCCTGATTTCCTCCAAGGTAATTTTTCTCCATTATCTACATTTTATATAGAGTTTTGTGTTCCTTGCCACAGTAGCTATTGGCTTGCAAGATTTAGGGGTAGGTTAAGTTTAAGGGCAGCCAATCCAGTTTGGGATAAATGACCAATGGGGTGACCATTTTATCCAGAAGTTGAGAAATGCAAATGTGACTCAGGTGTGGAAAAAGTCCCCTGACAGACAACTTAAGAGGATTATTTGGCATGGCAACAAACACGTAAGGAATCGTCAGTCAGTAACATGCAAAATTGGTATATAATCAGATGTATATGGGCCTGTGGAATTTAACACCCCTGGCCAGTACAGAATACGTCCAAAATTCAACAGTTTCAACAGGATTTTACTGGTCCGGATTCAACTCTTTTCATGCAGTGTTATTCACTGGGGGTCTAAAGACAAGCAATATTTTTAAGGCTTAATCTACATAATTTCCTGTAACAAAAACATACCGCTCTGAAATATTTATTTTTTGTATTGAGCCTAGAGGTTGTACTGAACCACCTGCTTAACACATTTTACCTTTAAAGTGCACTCAGTATTTTTTTATGTATGCCGTCTTGGACTTACACTCACAGCTAAGGACATGGATGCAGCATCATCATCATTCACTCTCACATTCTCATGTACCTTTAAAGCTACTGTGTGTCGATTTGTTTAGGTTAAAACAACTTCTCGTATTCCAGCTTTATATGCATAGTCGACTAAACATAATCCATCCGTAGGTTTATTTCACCTAAGAGTAACACTGTAGCTCTTTGGTACTTTTCAAACATTCCTCTGTTCATTTTGAGCAGCCTGTCCGGCAACATTTCTGACCAATGGTGCGAGTCTGGGGTAGTGCTGTCTGTTTGTATAACCACTGGAAGGTAGAGGAAGTTTTTTAATCTGTTTGAAAACAGTGATTTTTTTACAATTCCATTTGGTGACTCTAAATGGCTTTAGCTTTAGCTTACTCGTCTAAAGCATATTATTATTCAGCTAGCATATACTGTATATGCTTTTGTGTTCTGCATTAGAGAAAAGTAATACAGGTTTGAAACAATATGTGGGTGAGTAAATTAGGAAACATCTTCTATTTTATTTTTGGGAGAACTATTCCTTTAAAGGTGCACTTAGTAACTTTTTGTTTATATCATGTTGGACTTACACTGACAGTGATGTGGATGCAACATCATTAAAACGCAATATTTTTCAGTTATCAATGCTATTTTGGAAATTCACTATTCACAGTGAGCCATGATTAATTTAATCCTTGCGTGAAACTGTCCAATAACTGGGTGGTTGCTGAGATGAAGCGAGTAGCATTCAGCTCCTCATGTGATTCTAACATGGCAGACCCCATGAGGGGACCCTCTCCATGTGGAACAAAACAGCTTTTATAAGGTTAATGATGTGACTTAAGTCTTCACCTCAAGTAAGCGCTTATGATTATATACATAAGTTTCAAAATATCTTTTCATTTCTTAAGGAGTAAAAATGTTAAAAAAAATTAATGAGTGCACCTTTAAATCCATTTAGCAGAATTTACTAAATCAGTGCAAAAAAAATTAAATAAATAAATGTGAAGATTCGGTCTGTTCCTACTCATTTCCATAACCACTCTTCATAGAGTCCTTAGGCTCTTAAAACAACAAAACTAGACCATTAAAACAATATATTTCAAGATACCCCTTAATTACACCACATTCTGACCACCCTGTCATGACTTTAAACCAGAGAATATAAACCAAACCCAACCTAAAACAGAGGCACACCAACCACGTCCTATATCCCAGATTGTTGCTCATGCAGGTTATCTGAAAATTGGAGAAATCACATTTCTCTTGAACCTCAAAAATCTTCCTTTGGCGAAAATAATTTTTAAGTGTCCCATTCAGTGCCTGATTGGAAATATCTAACATGTTGTTGTATTTTGTCTTAATCATGGCAATACATAATTTAATGTCTAATTAAATATCCAAAATATATCTCAAAATGAAAATAATAATCCTCTGTAGAATTTTGTACTCTCAGTGTAAATTCTCTTCGATTTATCCAGTGATGTTTAACGGTCAAAGGGGATTCATTTAATGTTGTTACAGTTATTTTTGTAACTGCATGTATAATAACAGAAAGATAATGTTATAATTTATTATCCAGACAAAGGGGATACAGGTGTGCATGAAAACAAGCTTTGTGGTCAGTGAAGAAGCAGCCCCTTTCTGTGCGTTTCCACATTCACAAAAGCAGGTGCCCAACGGCCACCGTCCAGACCGGTGCAATATCTGCATATCTTCAAAGACGATGCCACCCACAGCGACCACAGGTTGGTCTGAACAGAGAGTTTGGGCACCATTCGACGCCTGGAGCTATAACATACTGGATGGGCCCTCGTTAGCTGATGCAGCCCTTTGCAGTGATAATAGTGTGTTTACACGCTAAGGCCTTAGATTTAGCTGTGTCTGCTGTTATTTGTGGGGAGCTGTGGTCTGGAAATCTGCTTTTGTGAGGTTATTCAGAGACACATGGAGTCAGGACACAGGCAGGTCTCTTTTTGATGTTGCAGGCATTTGTACATATCACTCGCTCCCTCACTATTCAAAGCAGCACGGCAGCCAGATGTTCTACTTGGACTTCCATGTGAAACAGTCTAACAATAATGTCCTTAAAGTGATAGTTCACCCAAAAATGAAAATTCTCAGCATTTACTCACCTTCATGCCATTCCAGATGTGACTAACTTTCTTCTGCTGAACACACAAAAAAATATATTTAGAAGAATATCTTAGCTTTCTTGGTCCTCATTATGCAATTAATGGTGACCAGAACTCAGAATGTCCAAAAAGGACATAAAGGCAGCATAAAAGAAATCCATTCAACTACAGTGGTTAAATCAATGTATTCATAAGTGATATGATGGTTGAAGGTGAGAAACAGATCAATGTTTAGGTCCTTTTTAATATAAATCTCCACCTTTGACCAGCCCCAACCAGTAGGTGGCTGAATGTGAAAGTGAAAGTGTAGATTTACACAACAAATAGGCTACTAAAATATTGATCTGTATCTCACCCACAATTATCATATCACTTCAAAATATGTGGATTTAACCATTGGAGTATTATGTACTACTTTTATTCTGCCTTCATTTCCTTTTTGGACCTTCTGAGTTCAGGTCACCATTCACTTTGCATTATATGGACCTACAGAGCTGATATATTCTTCTAAAAATCACAATTTGTTTTCAGCAGAAGAAAGTTATACACATCTGGAATAGCTGAGGGTGAGCAAATAATGAGATAAGTTACATTTATGGGCAAACTATCACTTTAAATTACATTTTAAATGATTTTTACTATTACTAACACATGGGGTTGGATATTTGAACAGACCCCTAACCTAATGTATTAAGTTTGGTGCTTAGCTTGACCAGCACCATTTGTGCTACAAACAAGAAATATACATCACCTCAAATCTGGTGACTTGTTTAGTATAGGTGTACTATTACTTTTCTAAGCCATAAGAGAAACATTTTTAACTAGAGGAGAATTAAGGGTGTAAAATATCCCAAAGACTTACACTGCAGCAAGGATCTGAGGCTATGGACCTGGAACAAAGGGACATGGTTCAATAAGCAACCATCAGAATACCCCAACAACCACACACCATAGCGTGGTGGTGACTTTCACACAGGAAAACACAACTCATCTAGTTTTATACATTAGGATTAACACACAAACATACATAGCCAGACAAATGTTTTACATTGGATAATAGCACAGTTTAATCAGGTTTAAAAGGGAAAATTAAGCCTATTTTGTGGCATTTTATAATGGGAATTTTAAAGCTGGATAAATGAGCAATTAGTGTGGGATTAAAGTGAAACATTACTGTGCAATAGGGAGTGTCATGGGTGTGCACTGGGTTCAGTGACCTAAGTTGGCTTATTTGTGTCAAGAAATGATATCTCTTAACACCAGTAATTAAGCATGATACCATCATGGATTCTTAACACAATAAATATGACAGAGCAAGTGAGAACATACAAATAAAGATCTTGGATTGAATCAAAAAGATTAGCTTTAATACCTAGCAGTAATAATGTATATGTGTGACCTAGCGTTAACGCCATTTAACACTGTAAATTCAAGATAAAGTCCATATATTTGAAGGTGCCTGAGTAAGTTAAGATGATCATAGGCTATTAAAACTATAATAGCATATACTGTAGAGGTGTGACTAATGCACCAAAATTTCCACAATGAGACAAAGAATCCTTAATTTTTAAAGAATGATCACCTGATACTTAATTCGTTCACTACTGCTATGGCAGGCGACTAGCACGCCTTTCATATTTCTACCATTTTGCAACCACAAATGCCCCCTTGCGACATGCACCGGATGTGTAAAAGCAGAGTCAGCAAATATGCTGTTCCTTTCCTGTATTACGGGTAAGGTTTTTGGCACAGTACCAGGGACAGCAAGATCCAATCTGTCGATGTACTAAGACAAGATGAACAATACCTTCTCTGGAAATAGATCAAACTCTTGAAGCCAGACATGTTTATACAAGTTACTCTGATGAACTTTTCTTTTTGTTCTTTTTTAATTTAAAGAAGTTCACTCAAAAAATAAAATTCTGTCATCATTTTCTCACCCTTGTGAAATCAGACCTGCATTACTTTCTTCCATTGATCACAAAAGGAGACATTTTAAAGAATGTTCATGCTGCTTCAAAATTATTCCATACGTCAGTTATGTTTTTGAAGTCTTCCGAAGCCACAAAACAGCTTTGTGTGATAAAAAGACCGAAAATCTAGTTGTGATTCATTGAAAATGTGCATATCTCTCAAATCTCATTAAAACATTCAAATGCATCTTTAAACTTGGTGTGCCATGATCAATCACAAGAAATGAATCAATTGTATTTGGCATGACTGATGTCAAACCTAGCACGCATGATGCAGTACGTTTGAAAATGTGCAAGGGCAAATTAGATTTCAGAGCTAAGCTGAAGAGAAGATTTTCAGTGAATAATGACTAAAATTTTGGTCTGTTCTTCACATATCATATGGCTTCAGAAGACTTTGAATATAGCTGAAGAGTTGTATGGTATGTATTTACAATACTTTTTTGTAACTTTTGGATGCTTTCAATGCTTTCATTGTCTGGACAAGAGCATCCAGGACATTCTTCAAAACATCTCATTTGTTCTAAAAAAGACTGTATGCCTTACAAGTTTGGAATGAAATGGAGGCAATTTTAGGCAAGTAACTCAATGCAAGTAACTACAAATTACTTCTTTAAAGTTGTAATCAGATTACAGAATTCACGGATTACGTAAATTAGAATGTAAATCATATTACTTATTACTTTTAAGTTACTTTCTAAAATGCACCACAGAATATTTTTTTGTTTTTCCATTCAACAAATTAATATCTAGATTTCCTTCTTTTTCATTGTTGCATGCAAGTCATACAATCAGAACCACATTTTCTCCTTTAAAATAACTTGTTAGGATGTGCATTCCCATTAGCTGTCACAGAAGCACAAACCGACTTTATTAATTATTTAATTCATACATAATTCATGCTTTAAAATTATTATATATAATACTATTTTAGAAATATGTGTAAAACTTCCTTAAAAGTAATGAACTGAGGGGGCCTGGGTAGTATTGATTCTGACTACCACCCCTGGAGTCGCAAGTTCGAATCCAGGGCATTCTGAGTGACTCCAGCCAGGTATCCTAAGCAACCAAATTGGCCCAGTTGCTAGGGAGGGTAGTCACATGGGGTAACCTCCTCATGGTCGCAATAATGTGTGGTGAGTTGTGCGTGGATGCCGCAGAGAATAGCATGGGCCTCCACATGCACTACGTCTCCGTAGTAACATGCTCAACAAGCCACGTGATAAAATGCGCAGAATGACGGTCTCAGATGCAGAGGCAACTGAGATTCACCCTCCGCCACCCAGATTGAGGCGAGTCACTATGCCACATTGAGGATTTATGGCACTTTTCCACTGCATGTTACAGTTCGACATGACTACTCGCTTTACTTTTGTGAGCTTACTTTTCCCCTGCTGTTTAGTGCCATCTCAATGTGGGTGGGATTATAGGCTGATTGTCATAGTTGCTCCGCCTCTACTGCTGTGACATCAATTTAAACGTGAAACAAAACAATAAACAATAACATAACCGCTAGCTGTTAGCTACTAGCTCATTGTGCTGCATAAAGCAGTTGTTGCATGGTGATTTTACACAAGTGTAACAGTTAAATTGGCCTGGTTGTTTTAGAAGCAAGCATTCCAGTAGCTGGTCGACTAAATAAAGAGACGCTTTCAAGCAGAGTATTGAGTTAACGTACCATCTCCAGCCGTGGCCGAGTCTACAGATAGTTCTGTAGTCACTTTTTTTTTTTTTTTACTTTTCCCTACACTGTCGGTGGCAGTGTGCGGCCGTTTGCTGCCAGTGCAGATAGTGAGGACAGCTGAAAAGATCATCGGGGTCTCACTTCCCTCCATCAAAGACATTTACAAAAAAACACTGTATCCGCAATGCAACCAGCATTGTGGATGACTGAATTGACCAACAGATTTTAAAATTTAATGGTACTTTTTAATGCATTAACTCTACACCACTAAAAAGTACACTTTGTAATCAGATTACTGCCAAAACTGCCTGAGGGTAAGTAAATTATATCAGGATTTTCAACTGTTCAGTTTAATATCGTCAAGAAAGTCTTCAGCTACAAAAAAAAGCTACCTTGAATGTAGCCCAGTAAAAATCATTATTTTGAAGGCTTAGATTAGCTTTTGTCAGAGTGAAGGAAGGAAAGACTTCATAGAGTCTGCATGGGCCAAAATCTTGACTTATTTACACTGCTTCCATGCCAACAGAATGGTGAGATCCCTGAGCCATTGTCTTTCCAACCAATTTGACTCGTGTTTGTGAACTTCTACTCTGACATTTTATTTGGAGCCTCAGGTCCAGCCCAACCTATAATTTGGCCTCTTAAACAGCAGCCTGATTGTTTGTCAGAGTGATGGGCTTAGCTGCTCTTTTCAGTGCCTCATCGCCTGTTGCATTAGAGATCTCCAAACCAGCAATTATCAGTCTTTTCTTCCAACTCGTTTTTTCTTTTACTCATCACACTATGAATAGAAGTGATGCTAATGTCATGGGTATCTCAGCTAAGCATGAAGCAGTGGCATTCTCAAAGGTTCATGGACTTCTGCAGGGTTCATTCTTCTTGCTTCATTACTATAGAAAGACACAGGTGTACTTTAATGTCAGAAGAAGGAAAAGCAAGCCATTATTGCAACATAATGGGCCAAAAATTGTACACATTAAAATGTTAAATACATACAATTTTTACATTGTCTGAAGAAACTTCAGTGGTGCTTATCTGTGCCTAGAGTGTCGTTGGATTTTCTGTGTGTTTTCTTTCTGGCCAAAGTCAAATAAGCCCAAACCTTAGTCTCTATGATATTCTGGTCTCTTGATATGGCTCTAGTCTCTCCTTCATTGCAAGTCTAGGGGATTCTATCATCTGTTTTGTTGTCCATTATTTAGCTCACCAGGGCAATCCAATTGATTAGAATAGCATACCTCTCAACGAAAAGCTACCTGAACTGAGGTATTATTTATTCATTCATTCTTTCTTAGGGGTTTGATAAAATCTGTAGTCCTAAGCATGAACAATAGTAATGGTGATACTTGCCTTATCAAACTTATTGATCATTATAAGTAGGGATGTCCTGATACCATTTTTTTTAGAATGAGTACATGTACCGACCGATACTTGATACTTTTTGGTACTCGCCGAGTCTGATACCTGTTTTTTCCCCCTCTAAACTTCATATCAACAGTTTATCAAAATGTAATCATCAAAATGATGTTTAAGTAAATTAATTAAAATTTTAATCAAATGAAAATATAACAATTAATTTTCAATATAATATTATATTATTTTTTATCAAATCAAGTGCTAATATACAGAACCTCACAGCACAATCCAAAATTCAACATTGGAGTTATATTTTGTCAAATAAAGTGCTGCATAACACAGCATCACATATGTTAGATTCTGATACAATTACTACTGATTTTATTATTATTATTAATATTAGTAGTAGTAGTAGTAGTACAGTGAATATAACATAACTTTACAGTAGTGATATATTTGTCATATATTTCCCCTATAAATTTAGATTTTATTTTGACAGAGCTTTTATTTTGAAGTGTTTCTGTGTTGTTTTGGCCAAGGAGCTCTGACGTTATGATAGCAGCTTCCCACTCCGGAAAAGCCAGTCGCTAAGTGCCTCAAAGTGATTATTAAACTGCAAAACACTGCTATTTTATTAAATAAGTATGCACTCTGTATGTGCCTCACGCTACAACATGAATTTGCACTCTGTTTACTGTCATTTGCTACAAACAGTGCGTGCGATGCTTATGATGGCGTTTCCCCTGTATGAGTCAAGGAGCAGCTTTAAAAAGGTATGAGCAGCCGCCGTCAGCACTACACTGTCTCCACACATTCACAAGCGCTCACATTTGAATTACATGCAAACTATATATTTATCTCATTATAATTTGTGGGCTGAATGTTTACATATGACATTCGTACATCAGATGGTATCGGAGCGTTTTTATGAATATGAGTACCAGTACATGAGCATGGTATCGGGACATCCCTTATTATATGTATTCATGTGTACTACGGCTCTTGCCGTATGTAGTGATGACATTTAGCTGTGGGTCGACAACAGTGAACACTAATCTGAAGTCGTGAATCTGACCACAGAGATCTCGTAGAGGTTTTCATCAGTTTATTTCCTCTTTTTCAGAAGTTTGTAGAGGCACGGCTATGGTTTCTGATGAGCGAGAAATGGAGTAGAGTGGAGAGACACAAGGTTTCAAGACGAACCTGCAATTACTTCAAAGCTCTTAAGATTCCTTTGGCCTGAGTCAGTGTTTACTGTTGAAGCACTCAATCCGCCTGCAAATTACGACTACTGGCACTGGCATCAAATGCTCCACAGTCACGAACAGGGCAGGGAGAGTCTCAAATGGGCACAGTGTGCCATATAAGAATCTCGGCTTTGATCACACAGGTGCACAGAGCAATGTCTGCGTATATTTTCTCATGCTTGTTTTCCTTTCTCAAAACCGGCCATCTATTTGACTTGTCATAAGCAATATTATTTTGCAGCTACAAAGTGTTATTTGGCTACTTGTATGGAAAGTTGATTAAAACATGAATGTGAAAAGTAAACATTTGGATATGATTCCCGAGTCGAGGAAGAGCTATTACAGGTATGACACTTGTGATGCCAAGACAAACTCAAGGAAATATTCTGTCTAAGCTGACAGCAAAAAATGCTGCATGATGCAACAAAGTTACAGCTAATCAGAATCTGATTTTGAATTTAATACACACAGAATCTTGCACTAATGCAATTTGTGTGGGTGGGGCAATGCAGTGCAATGCTGCAGAAATAAAAACAAAGTGACTGACAAAATCTCTTGTCACGGCCGCCATATCTTAGATTTACTTGGAGATAGCTCCAATATCCAACTTCCATTGTTGAATTCTTCATTCTGATTAGTTGAAAAACATTCTATGGTGTTCGAAATAACCAGTTTTAAGGCTAATTTATACTTCTGTGTCGAACTTATTCCATAGGCTACGTGTAGCTTAAGTGATTATGCCGTAGCCTGACGTGCACTTCTCAAAAATGTAACTGCGTGTCATGTCGATGCAGAACAAAACAGCTGTGATTGGTCCACTTTGTAACCAGAGACTGGCCAGTAGGATGATATCAATGAGATTCTAGGGGTAGTGTTGCATTCTAAGTATATTTTAACATCTATGCATCATATCACATTGTATTTGGACTCGGGACCATTCAATATTTATATTCTGTTTGTGTTTCATGAAGTTACAAGTGAAATACGACCTCTAAAAGCCTTTTCTCAGGGTTTTTACTTGATATTAATTTGATATGTGAGTGAAATAATAATTAGTATTATTAGGGATGCACCGATACCATTTTTCTGAAGTACAACACAGAGAGACTAATGATTTTAGGACAGCTTCTTTATAATTATAAACAACTGTAACTCAAATACATTATGGAAAAAAACTATTATCTGCTTGTCACCAAGTTGTCAAAGCACAAACAAATTTCAGTGTCCAATAACCTCCTCTACTAAACCAAGGGCATAATAAAAAAATGAAATAAAAACATCGTCTGTCACAAAGTTGTCCAAAAGCTCCAAATAAATATCACAGAACAAATGTTTATAACATAACACTGTGTAACAATGTAATCACAACCAAGAGTTTAGTAAAGTGAAATACAACAGTGTACTGTTTAATCATGGTGAGCAAGTGAGCAACACTATAACTGTAGGAGTAGTGTTCATAAGAATTAAGCTATATAAGCTAAGGATGTTCCTCATAGCATATGTACAGTAGGTTTTTGAAGATGAAAATTCTAAAAAGACAGTGGTTCAATAACTGACAGTGGTTGATCATCAAGAATTATGAATTGGGTAAGCATCTCTGTTATTTTTATAGCTCTTGGGTTATCTCTTGGCATTTTCTCTCGTCTCACTATGGTTTGCCGCAATGTTTGTTGCCGAGTGCTACCGCTAGCGGCAAATTCTCTGTGCTCATTTTTGTGTTTCAATTTCAGATGTTTTATCATATTACTCTTATTATACGAGCTAGTTTTTGTTCCTTGTCTTGATACTTTTGAAGAACAAAGTTTGCAGTCTGCCATGCGTGGGTTGTCATCATTAATTTTGAAATATTTCCACACTGCTGAGACAGACGTTTTCTCTACTGCTGCCGCCGGTGTTTCTGTGCACTGAAAGTTGTCAATTACATCACGAGAGGTATCGGTCTTTGGTATCGGAGTATTTTTACGCTTACAAGTACATGAGCTCAGTATCGGGCCCAATACCGATACTGGTTTCGGTGCATCCATAATTATTATTATTTAAGTGACTCAAAAAAAGCATACAGTATTTTCCTCATTTATTTTCTCCTTGCAATGCAGGCAACATGTATAATAAATAATATGTACCTCAATTTCAACATTTTCACATACTTCGAACTTGATCTAATGACAAAATCTAATAAACACTTCTGAATAGACAAATTGCATTGCTTTTGTTTATTTATGAATGTATAATTAGCATTTTGGCTGTGTACTAGCAGAACAACACTGACACACCAATGCAGAACTATAAACGCAAACCAAAGCATTGGCCAATAAGCGGAGCATTCGCCCGAAGGTTTGACGCAGAAGCATCAATCAGCCTTTATGTGCAATCTGATTATAAAATAATTAATAACTGTAATCGAATTACTTTTGGTGCAAAAAGTGGTGTAAGATTACATTATCCATTTTTGTAATCAGATCACAGTTATTGACTTTTTGAGCCACTAACGTGTCATTGTGGGGGAAAACTGTGGTGATGAGTTTATGACCCATGTGTGACAGAACACGGAGGAATTAAAGACATTATTTTGAATTCGTTGAGCGTGAAAAAAAAAACTAATCGGTGAAGTGTTTAGAAAGAAACTTAAAAGTAATTAATAATGTGAACAAGGCCGACGAAGAGACTCCAATTCAGGCAGCACAAATGCTTGGCAGATAATTATATCCTAAACAACAACCTAATGAAGGGCTTTGAAGTCATAGCCGTTGATGTCATCTCCACGGTCTCCTTCATAATGCTCTTGTCAGATCCATGTTTGCAGAGCATCGGAGTGCTTGAGTGTTTATGTTTATTTGAGCGAGTGGACACGGAGTTCCAACGCGATTATGAGTGTTCTTGAGGAATATCATCACATGACTCAGCATGTTGTGTTGGGCATACATTTCTCTGGAAACACTGCAGCCACACTAGAGCAAAACACGCCCTAAATCACAGGAGGACAAGAAAGTCCTACGCATGATTTCTAAAAGCAAAGAGGAACTTTCCAAAAGAGTTTTACCCACTTCTTCAATTGCAAATGGTGGATAATCCACCAATGCTGGATAATTTGGCACACGACAATGTTTTTAATAACATCACCATTTTGACAGAAGTGAAGTTCTTGACGTGACCTCTTCAGGCAGTTTGACATATCTTGTCAGCGATGCTAATATGCGAGACTCAAAATGCAACGTAGAACCGATAAACAAACAAGCAGCCAAAATCCCAGCTCTGCTGCTGCGGCTGGCATAAAGCTGAATGGTGGGAGTAGGACGCTGTTAAAGGGGCTTTATGTCAATCCACTCTCTCTTAATCTGAGCTTTGCTGGAGCGGGGAAAACCGGTCGGGGGTGGCGTTTCTCAGGATCTGTCAGGTGCTCAGACTGATACGCCTCTGAGGTGCTATGAGATCTCTGACAGGATGTGGGCACTGCTCGTTCTCAAGTCTCAAAAAGAAAGAGAGAAAGAAAAAGAAAGAAAGAAGTGGACCAAGAGAAAGGATGAGTGCAAATAGATGTCTAAATGTATTATAGTATGCTCTAACTAGGGCTAGATATAAATATTGATTGTGAAATGCTCTCATCTCCTCCTCGGCCCACAAAACCCAGGTGTCATGAGGTTACTTTAGATTTCTTTATAAACTTGTAAAGGCCAAACATATTTGTAATCACGCAAATGTGCAACTGAAGTAAATCTGCAGCACTTTAAAAATAACACGGACAGTGCACATTAGTGACACTAAGAGCACATTCAAGGCTCTGTTTGTTGCTCACATTTGTGTGTGACAGCGAAAGAGGGGGAGCATGTGGGGAAGTGCTTTGCACAGATATTAAAAGTGATTTCGGATAATATAAAAACTTATATTGCTTATACTGATCAAGATGCTGGGGTGCGTTTACATCAAAGCTCTGTTTGATGGTCACAACTCGAGTCTCTATGTGTGTGTGTGTGTGTGTATGCATGTCTGTCAGTGTGGGTGTGAGGTGTAAGGGCACTTTTCAGCAGAAACCAAAATTCTTATCTGATGTACTGAGACAGTGTCTTTGTTTTTTTTGCTGTGGTAGCCTGTACAGCTCTTTGAAATAGCAAACAATTTGGCATGATATGGAACTGTAATGTTGTCAATATCTAGAACTACTTCAAAGCTGTGTGTTTACTGAAAAATAACAGCACATCTTAGAACATCTGTTAACCAATCAGGATCAAGCATGCGTTTCTGTGAGTGGCAGAGACTGTGATCACGATTAAAAAACAATTAATTGTGCACCCCTTACCCAGATGAATCAGAATCGAATCAAATTAAATCAAAATTGAAACAAGAGCTTTGTGAAATCGGGAGTTCAGGTAATCAGTATCAATGCCCTAGCCCTAGTTTGAACATACGCCACACACACACACAGAGGCTCAAGTCGCTGCAACCAACAAAGAGAGCCTTGATGTGAAAGCATCCCTGTGACTTGATCACTACAAAAGTTTTTATATTATCCAAAATAACTTTTAATATCTGTGGAAAGCACCTCCCCTAGTGCTCCCCATCACCCTCTGTTTTGCTCTCAAACACATTCTCACATACACCCCCCCAAAAAAAGCATTTTAGGGACAGAAACCAACAATTTTTAGATAAAACACTGAATTACTGGAAAAAGAATGCACACTCAAGGCATTACCACCTCAGGATGTGCACTATTTTTAAATAATCAGTACATACAGTACATACATATACACACACACACACACACACACACACACACAAGGTATATATAGTGTAATTATACAAAAATATCTGTAATCGAATCTGTTAGCCTAGCATCCATTACAGAAAAATATATCCACAAAATGATACAATAAATATATGAATGTACAAACATTCTTTTTTTGCTGCCTTTATCACCATGTCAAATGTCTAACACTCCAGTACATCAGTGCTCGACATACAGGAATCCTTCTAACACAGCACATCTGATGTCAGCTGGGTTGCACAGTTCCTACGATTTCATAATCTGACGCCTACAGAAATAAAACTACTGGCTTACATATTAATGCAAATGCTGCCGAATCAATCAATTGTGCTATTAAAGGCTGATTGAATCAAAGATCCCAGCTCACAAACAGACACAGCGGTTCAAAAGGAGGTTCAACTTTATGAACAATGCCCTAAAGTTGAGCTTGTTACAATAAAAGACCCACATTTGTGTTGGCAAGGTGGGGCGGTTCAATCAAAGCAAGGCGAGTGGCTCTGAGGCGTCTTTGCTTTTTATGCTCACATTAGCGTAAAGTATGAATATACATATATTGATGATTTGGGATTTAGTGTGGATTCTGCTAAAAAATAGAGATGTGCATTTGTAAAGCTGTGCTTCACACCTACACATATGCACTTCAGTTTGTTGAATGCACCTATTCTGGATCTCAAGTCCAACCGGAGATAACGGCTAGGGTGACACTGCTGAGTACATAAACAATGCTATTTAAAATAGTCTGCATTTCCACAAAGAAACTTCAGACCTCACAGAAAGGTATCAGCATAGTGATTCTATGCTTACACTTTGCATATTTTTTTTTAACCTTTTGGCTTTGGAAAGCTTGAACCTGCAGTTATCAACACATCGGGAACCGTGAAATGTTTCAGAATAAATTTTAAGTGCGAGCCACAATTGCCTAAGGAAGCACTATTAATGCCAAATGAAAACATTTAAATAATGTCTTTGTTAAATAATATCTTCTTTATCACAACAAGAAAATCATCTCCACTGCACCAACGTCCAATGTTAACACTAAATGCCTTGGTGTTCCACCTTATATTTAAACACCAGACATCCAGTTCACAACAGAAAGCCTATAACATGCGAGCCACACCTGAATACATCTAATGTCAGTTGGAATTATTATTAGTCCAATAGACCTTTTATGAGAACAACAACCTTTGGGATAAACATGAACACCCACATCACACTATGTTCTAGAATGTGCCGCTGAGATACAATACGAAAATGTTATAGTGCCATTTAAAAAAATATATATAATTATTTTCAATTTAAGTAATGTCTGAAAATAAATAATTTGCCTATTGAAAAATTAGGGCAAGTAACAAAAGAAGAAAAAGCAGAAAAGACTGACATAAGTCAAACAGAGAATCCTCTTGGTAATTTGTGCCTACTGCAGAGTATTTGACGTTAACCAGTGCCCATGTCAAGAAAATTCATGGTCTAATTTAATGTGTGCTTAAACGGATAGTTCACCTAAAAATGAAAATTCTCTCCACACTCACCCTAACACCTTCCCAGATGCACATGATTTTCTAATGTCTACAGACCACAAATGAAGATTTTAGAAGAATATTTCAGCTTTGTAGATCCATTCAATACCATACAATTATTTAATGGTGACCTGAACTCCGAAGGTCCAAAAAGAACATTGTGACTCCGGAGGTTAAATTATATGATAAGTGTGGGTGAGAAACAGATCAATACTTAAGTCCTTTTTACTGTAAATCTTAACTTTCAATTTCACATTCTAGTGTGGAATAGTGACTTTCAACCGATTGGTTGGAGCTGGTCAAAGGTGGAGAATGATGGTAAAAAAGGACTTAAATAATGATCTGTTCCTTACCCACAACCACACATATCGCTTCTGAAGACATGAATTTAACCACTGGATTACTGGATCGTATGGATTACTTTTATGCTCCCTTTATGTCCTTTTTGGTCCTTCTGAGTTCTGGTCACCAATGACTTGCATTGTGAGGACCAACAGATCTGCAATATACTGCAAAAAATCTTTGTTTGCGTTCTGCAGAAGAAAGAAAGTCATACACATTGATGGTATGGCATGAGGGGGAGTAAATGATGAGAGAATTTTCATTGTGAACTATCCATTAAATGCTGCAGGGGGTTCTACGATGCTGACGTTAAACCGATTCATTATATCTCAACCCTTCAGTCATCTTTCTAATACATCTTTCCTTCTGTTTCACTCATTTTCCATTTCTCTTGGATTTGGTCGATGCTTATCCCTATTTAAAATCAAACCATACCCTGGGCTGTTGAACAAAATCCATGACAGTGTTTATTAATTTCTACCCTAAGGACTTGATGAATTTGAACTTGTATGCTGTTCATTTGGCATATTTAAAAGAAAAGAAAAATCTATAATTGAAGATAATTGTTTTATTATAATTTGCTTTAATTGAAATAATAATAAAGATTTTAATTGGCACAGACAGCCTAGAAATTAATTGTTGCATAAGGGTTTAATGATGATGGTTACATTTCTTTCTTTGTTTTTTATTTTAAGGAAATGTTTTAACAAGGTTCAGTACAAGTTACACTCAATCAACAGCATTTGTGGAATAATGCTGATCACCAAAAAAAAAACCAAAAAAAAAAAAACATTCTGATTGCTTACCTCAATTAATAAAAAATAAATAAAGCAAATAATTGAGGTTACAGTAAGACTGTTACAAGGGAAGTGAATGAGGTCAGTCCATAAATATAAAAATACACACTGTTTCAAAAGTATAGTAACAAATTTAAACATTATAAAAGTTAACACGCTTTAGTGTGATAAAATTGCTTACTAGCCTATCTGTGTAAAGTTAAACTCAATTGCCATTACATTTACATTTATGCATTTGGCAGACGCTTTTATCCAAAGCGACTTACAGTGCCCTTATTACAGGGACAATCCCCCCGGAGCAACCTGGAGTTAATGCCTTGCTCAAGGACACAATGGTGTTGGCCGTGGGGATCGAACCAGCAACCTTCCGCTTACCAGTTCAGTGCTTTAGCCCACTACGCCACCACCATCCCCTGTGATTCATTGAAGGACTGAATAGACCAGCCCATACAGTAACTCGAATGGGCAAAACTTGGCTGGTGTTCTTTCTTTTATTATTTAACTTTGTTTCACGAATGAAGCAAGTTAACACTAACGAGGGTTAAATGGGTTACAACACCACATTTTGAGGGTTCAAATATCTTTGTGTGAAAATAGGAGTTAAAATGTGAATAACTTTTTAACATACTGTGAAAAATCTCTATATGCATATTTAAGCAGCCTCTGAACTGAAACCTTATATTATTTTCTACAACTTTTTGTATTAACATTTTTTAAATCAGAAGTATTGATAAAACTAATAATATGAAATCAAGGGACAAACATTCTTTTAAATTATTTTTTTGCATTTTTGCACACTTGTTCGGCGTTGCACTACAAAATAAATACACTAATAACTTTACATGTCATAGGAGTGGTGTACCAGATGAAGGGAACAAGGATTTGTTTCAGACAATTTACAATTTCAAATATATTTTCTAAAGAAATTGCAAAACAAAGTCAAGCCATTTCATATCATTAAAGGTTAGGTTATATAAAAAAAATAAAATAATCGCTATTTGAAAGCTTTTTCATGAATAAAAAAAGTCAAGGGACATGTTTGTCAACATATTTTGATATTGACCCAAATGCTGTTATAAATAACCTATTTTGTGAGAAACAAAGCTTTCTTTACAGGAAGGGGCATTAGACAGCTCACAAAACTGAATCCTCCATTGATCTACATTTAAATCATTCAAAACATTTTATATCTCATATAATTTTAAGTAAATTGTAATTACTCTCAGACCATGAGAAACAAAATTCTCTGGTCTGATGAAACAAAGATGGAACTTTTTGGCCTGAATGGCCAGCGTCATGTCTGGAGGAAAAGTGGCCAATACCATCCCTACAGTGAAGCATGGTGGTGGCAGCATCATGCTTTGGGGATGTTTTTCAGCGGCAGAAACTGGGAGACTAGTCAGGATTGAGGGAAAGATGAATGCAGCAATGTACAGAGACATCCTTGATGAAAACCTGCTCCAGAGCGCTCTGGACCTCAGCTGGGGTGAAGGTTCATCTTCCAACAGGACAACGACCCTAAGCACACAGCCAAGATAACAAAGGAGTGGCTACGGGACAACTCTGTGAATGTCCTTGAGTGGCCCAGCCAGAGTTCAGACTTGAACCTGATTGAACATCTCTGGTGAGATCTGAAAATGGCTGTGCACCGACGCTCCCCATCCAACCTGATGGAGCTTGAGTGGTCCTGCAAATAGCATCATACTCAAAAGCTCTTGAGGCTGTAACTGGTGCCAAAGGTGCTTCACCAAAGTATTGTGTACTTTGAATACTTTTTTCGTTTTTTATTTTTAATAAATTTGTGGATTACTTCCGCCAACGATAAGGACTCCATGCCGGCATGTACTTCCTCAAAACTCATGGGTTTTGGCGCCAGTGTAATGGGTTCTACGTGTGTGGACAAGGATGAAGAGGAGGACGGGAAATTTCAACTCAAAAAGTATGTTTATTTTACACCTTCAATTTTTTCACATTTTGTTATGTTGCAGCCTTATACTAAACAGTTTTAACTTATTTTTTTCACATAAATCTACATTCTATTCCCCATAATGACAAAGCTAAAAAAACAAATATTTTATAACTTAAAAATTATTAAATATTACATAAGTATTCAGACCCTTAACTCAGTACTTAGTTGAAGCACCTTTGGCAGCGATTACAGCCTTAAGTCGCTTTAGGTATGATCTGACAAGTTTTGCACACCTGGATTTGGGGATTTTCTGCCATTCTTCTCTGCAGATTCTCTCAAGCTCTGTCAGGTTGAATGGGGACCATCAGTGGACAGCCATTGTCAGGTCTCTCAAGAGATGTTCTATTGGGTTCAAGTCTAGGCTGTGGCTGGGTCACTCAAGGACATCCACAGAGTTGTCCAAAGCCACTCCTGTCCACTCCTTATATCAAACACAGTTGAAAGCTATTTGGTTCGTTAAATTAAGCTTAACATTGTCTGTGTTTGTTTTTGAGTTGCCACAGTATGCAATACACTGGCATGCCTTAAGGTCAATATTAGTTAAAAAATGGCAAAAAAGAAACCGCTTTCTCTAGAAACTCATCATTGTTTTGAGGAATGCAGTCAATTTCAATGCTTGAAATTGCCAAAAAACTGAAGATTTCATACAAAGGTGCAGTCTTCATACAGTCTTCAAAGTCAAAGGACAACTGGCTCTAACAAGGACAGAAAGTGATGTGGAAGGCCAGATGTACAACTAAACAAGAGACATAAATCTCTAGTTTGAGAAATAGACGCCTCACATGTCCTCAGCTGACAGCTTCATTGAATTCTACCCACCCAACACCAGTTTCATGTACAAAAGTAAAGAGAAGACTCAGTGGTGCAGGTCTTATGGGAAGAATTGTTAAGAAAAAGCCACTTTTGAAACAGAAAAACAAAAAGAAAATGTTTGAGAGGGCAAAAAAATAACAGACATTGGACAACAGATTATTGGAAAAAAGTGTTATAGATCTTAACCTCAATGAGCTTTTGTGGGATCAGCTAGACTGTAAGGTGAGTGAGAAGTGCCCAACAAAACAGCCAGATCTATGGCAAGTGCTAAAGGAAGCGTGGGGTGAAATGTCACCTGAGTATCTGGACAAACTGACAGCTGGATTGCCAAGGATCTGCAAAGCTGTCATTGCTGCACGTGGAGGATTTTTTGATTAGAATACTTTGTAGTTTAAAAATAATAATATTTTTTTTAATTGTAATAGTAATATTTCATGTTATTAATGTCCTGACTATACATTGTGATCAGTTAAATACTACTTTGGTGAATAACAGTACCAATTTCTTTCAATAAGAGCAAATATATATATTTAAATATTCTATATATATATATATATATATATATATATATATATATATATATATATATATATATATATATATATATATATACATATATATATATATACATACATACATACATACATACATACACACACACACACCACTTAAAATATTGTTAAAATATTAAAATATATTATGTTTAGTATCAACTTGATACAACCACTGGTACTGACATCAATACAAGATGATAAAAAAAACATACATAGATTTTCGGAAAATATTCGTGGCTCAAGACCCAGATACCCAGCCCTAATACATCTCATTGTTCTTATTAAGCTACTTGTTAGCAACATATGTTTTTAAAACATGGAGTTTGCAAATTTACATTTGAGCTTTGACTATGTGTAATTTATCTTGTAGAACAAAATACGAGAGTTTACTCAATAATGTTAATCACAGAGCTTATTTGACTCTTTTTGCTATTCTAGAAACCACTTGAAATTCCCATGGCTCAAAAATGCTAATTCTTTTTCAGGTTTAAAGACTAAAAACTGAACAGCTCTATAAAGGAGATAAAATGTCCAGGAATAAGGGAGAGAGAGCATAAATAAGTGAGGGCATCTGCTGCATAAATGAGGCTGGGTAAAAGAGTAGAGGAGAAAGGCACAGCCCTCAAGTATAGCTTCACCCTAGACCCACACTGGCGACTGCTGCCCCTGATGATAAGAGTGCACTTAAATCAGGAAGGAACAGTACTCAGAAAATAATTATACAGTCAAACTAATTGGCCAACTATTTAAGTTGAAGTGGCATAAGGAAATGCTGGAAGACTGATGAAGATATGGTAGAGAGGTAGGGAGAACCACTCAGATTTACCAGAAAAATAAGAATCAGTGAATTCTTAAGGATTATTCACACAAAGAGTAAATATTTGATGACCAAAACACTCACTGGAATGCCCAGTTCAGACTGGTCAATAGTGGCAATTTTCGGTGAAATAATATTGTAATAGTAATTATTGTGATTATATAAAAAAATAAGAATCAGTGAATTCTTAAGGATTATTCACACAAAGAGTAAATATTTGATGACCAAAACACTCACTGGAATGCCCAGTTCAGACTGGTCAATAGTGGCAATTTTCGGTGAAATATTATTGTAATAGTAATTATTGTGATTATATAAAAAAATAACACATTAAATAATGTATGCAATTAATCATGCCCCCTGATGCGTACGTAAATTTCGTAGTAAAAGTACAGATTATACTACCATAAGAGAAATTCATACCTGAAGTGCATCTGTTTCCATCTGTTTTTACATGCCACGTCAATAGGTGGCAGCGTATTTCAACCTGCCTGATCTCAATAATATGAATAGCTATTTGTACGTTTATAATTGTAATATTCAAACGTACATGGTTGTCCATTTGGACAGACAGCAAAACTAACAATATGGACGTTTTAAAGCATCTAAAACATACATTTTGCTACATATTTACAGCTTTAGAAATGTAACATATTGATCAATTCATTACAAATATATTTGCATACACAAATCAATTCTAAATATATTTGTACATTTTTACTGTTTTATAGATCATTTAGATCCCTTAACCCTACCCCAAACTCTAAACAGAACCACTTTTCAACAATATAAAAACATGAAACAAGTAGATCAATGTATATTAAGTTATACACTCACCTAAAGGATTATTAAGAACACCATACTAATACTGTGTTTGACCCCCTTTCGCCTTCAGAACTGCCTTAATTCTACGTGGCACTGATTCAACAAGGTTCTGAAAGCATTCTTTAGAAATGTTGGCCCATATTGATAGGATAGCATCTTGCAGTTGATGGAGATTTGTGGGATGCACATCCAGGGCACGAAGCTCCCGTTCCACCACATCCCAAAGATGCTCTATTGGGTTGAGATCTGGTGACTGTGGGGGCCATTTTAGTACAGTGAACTCATTGTCATGTTGAAGAAACCAATTTGAAATGATTCGAGCTTTGTGACATGGTGCATTATCCTGCTGGAAGTAGCCATCAGAGGATGGGTACATGGTGGCCATAAAGGGATGGACATGGTCAGAAACAATGCTCAGGTAGGCCGTGGCATTTAAACGATGCCCAATTGGCACTAAGGGGCCTAAAGTGTGCCAAGAAAACATCCCCCACACCATTACACCACCACCACCAGCCTGCACAGTGGTAACAAGGCATGATGGATCCATGTTCTCATTCTGCCACATTCTGACTCTACCATCTGAAATTGAGATGGTAGAGTCAGAAATTGAGTTGAAATTGAGACTCATAAGACCAGGCAACATTTTTCCAGTCTTCAACTGTCCAATTTTGGTGAGCTCTTGCAAATTGTAGCCTCTTTTTCCTATTTGTAGTGGAGATGAGTGGTACCCGGTGGGGTCTTCTGCTGTTGTAGCCCATCCGCCTCAAGGTTGTGCGTGTTGTGGCTTCACAAATGCTTTGCTGCATACCTCGGTTGTAACGAGTGGTTATTTCAGGCAAATTTGCTCTTCTATCAGCTTGAATCAGTCGGCCCATTCTCCTCTGACCTCTAGCATCAACAAGGCATTTTTGCCCACAGGACTGCTTTTTGCCATACTGGATGATTTTCCCTTTTCACACCATTCTTTGTAAAACCCTAGAAATGGCTGTGCGTGAAAATCCCAGTAACTGAGCAGATTGTGAAATACTCAGACCGGCCCGTCTGGCACCAACAACCATGCCACGCTCAAAATTGCTTAAATCACCTTTCTTTCCCATTCTGACATTCAGTTTGGAGTTCAGGAGATTGTCTTGACCAGGACCACACCCCTAAATACATTGAAGCAACTGCCATGTGATTGGTTGATTAGATAATTGCATTAATGAGAAATTGAACAGGTGTTCCTAATAATCCTTTAGGTGAGTGTATATATTTTACAACCACTAATCCCACACCTACTCCTAAATCGAACCATAAACATTTATTAAGCATATAAAACATGTAACAGACGTATACATTTAATCACAATAATTAAAAAAAAATAAAAGATTAATTAATAAAATAAATAGCAAAATTCAGTACAAAAGTAGTCCAAAGGGCAATGCGCTGCGTCAAATGTGCTCCAATAGCTTGCTGTGAGGTAGAGAGTGGAATTTAAATGATTAAATCGCTATAAATCCTCTTCTGATGCACACAGTAACTGCGCTGTCATATCTCAGAAAATAATCATGAATGCGATAAATTGCGATTAATTTGGTTAATTAATCGGCATGTCAATGAATTAATTTGATAAAAAAATTATCGATTTACAGCCCTACTAATTATTAGTAATATTTATTAATAATTACTGCAGCATATCACTGTGTACTGCTGTATCTCATCCTGCAAGTTTACTTTGGGTAAACTTCGGTCCGAGTTCAGGACGCGACGCAAATCTTGTCATAAGCTGAGTGCCCAAGCACTGAACATGCACAGCCCGATTTTTCTTACCACGCGTGTTTGAACGCGCATGGAGATATTTGCGCGGATTAGTTGCTGGTGGCAATACTCAAATTTGAGCAGTTGCTGTCACGAAGAAACACTAGATGATGTAATCGCCGGTAAATAACAGGAAATTACGGTAAAAACTTCAACAGAGGATTCGGATGGCAACAGCATGTGTGTGAGGAGGTTAGGAGATACCTGTATTTGTATAACTCGAGTCTGAAGGGATATAAAGACAACTTTTTGGGTCTAAACTATAGAAAAAGTCTGGTGTGCGCCAACTGCCTGTGTACAGTATGTGCACCGTCAAATGGAGTATACGTTGACAGGCTCGCGTTCGGTTGTACGCAGATGCTGACCGTTCGAGTCGAAATTTAAGTATACTTTGGGATTTAGTTCCCATATATTCAAATAATTTAATCTCAAATCAATGTTTTATTTTAATTTGCACAATTCTTTATTTATCAGCACTTCATGTAAGAGTTAATTTTGCATTAATGACTAAGCTGACTGTACATTACAATAGCAATAACTGTCAATAACTGGATAGAAATATCTGACAGCTGTTCACAATATTTGTCTCGGAGTAAAAAAATAATACCATAGTGGTTACAAACAAACAAACAAAGCAAAAAGAATGGACACGGAAAGCAACTGTCGACAAAATAAAAATTTGATTAATATACTGTATATTACACCATTCCTACTTTGCACCACTTTATTACAACAGCTGTCCTATTATTACTAACAGTAAACCTCTATTATTGTCATAATATTATTTATCAAATTATCAATGGTTGAATTCCAAACATAATTTTTGTGGCCATGAAGAGCACTGTGAGAAGGGGACGCTACTTGAGGCTCGTTCAAAACTAGTGATAAACGAATCTTCATACAGTAAACAAATGCTCCCTTCAGAGTACCCACTTAAAAGGGCTCTACTTATTGGAGTGAGTAGGGCATAGGGATGCTCACTTTCGATTGAAATTCGCCCAACATATCAGTGCATTGAAGCTAGTCAAATTTATATACTAAGATAGTTAAAAATGTACATCAACATAAGTGAAATCTGTACTGTCAGATAGGTTGTATCTTGCATGAGAATGACCAGAGTTTTTTTTTACTCTTGGTGTGAACAGGCCTGTCTTCTGCAATTTGTTGTGCTTTTTTGCTTCGCTCTTGGTGTAATAGGCCTTTAGGCACTGTTTTGGAATTGGATTTAAAAATAAGTATGGTATGAGGGAGAGAATAAATTCTAGCAATTTTGGAAGGAAATATTTTTTCATTATTATTTTGATTAAACAAGCATGCTCTATACACATACATACATACATTTCAACAATATCAACAAGTTGTTGTTACATTCATTGCCATTTTTTGTTTTATTAATTCTCATTGTTCAATTCCAGTTTTTATCTTTATTTTTTCATTTCCATTCAAACATTTTCATATATCAGTTATATTGACTTTATCAAACAACAACAGATCCTCTCTGTAACGGCAGCCAAAAGTGACTTGTTGACCTGGCACGTGACTCGCTGAAGTTGTCTAAAACGATCAGTGGTGGTGGTGGTATCCCTGAGGGCCGGCGGCGCAATCCTCCCTTTCAGCCTTTGCACAGGAAGTCAGGTCTCGGCAAGCAGCCTGTACTGCTCCAGTGGAGTGAGACTGATCAGGCTTGTCACAAATACCGAGTCTCAGCTCGCTTCACCAATGCCTGTACAAACTGGGACAGCTGACATTTAGAGCCGAGCGGGTACCACGTTAAGCCAAGCAATAAAAGTGCTCAGTCCATGTCTACTGAATATGATTGGTCCAAATCTGGTCTGCAATAATGTGAGCCTGAGGTAATACACTCTCTGTTGCTTCTAAAGCCTGAAATGAGCTTCTGGAAATTTAGACATCAGAAGTCAAAATATCACAGCATTTTAAAGCATTTAAAGGCTGTTTTAAACAGTAGACTGCAAAATTATGACAAATAAATGCACCACATTTTAGCCAAATCTAAAGGCCAAAGTATAATTTGCGCATCTGCATTGCAGATCACTCCGCGCACAGTATGCGTGATGTAAATTTTGTCATAATCTAGTCCGCTTGAGTGCTTGTACACCATCTCCATTTCTTGACCTACACAGCCCTGCACACTCGATTTCCATTGGCTGATCACTGTATTATTTTATATATGAGTTGTGGAGCATCATACACTACAAGATTTCCATTGTAGTCATGGATAGTCGGCTCAAAAATATCCTCCGGTATATCCGACAAGATAGAATCATAGTCAGAGGGTAAGAAATCTGTGTAGGTTCCCATCATATAGGATACTATGCAATTTTCTCTGACTCTAACTGGCCCAAGACCTGTAGACTGGAGCCTAATAGTCTCAACTTGCACAGACTATCACTCGGCCCGACTGAAAACTGATAAAGACACAAATCTCCAAAACGGTTCACAAGATTACTATCAAAGAACTTATTTCAAATCAGATGTAAAATCTGACAACAATGGTATCATAAATTGTGTTTCTTTACCTCAGATCACGCCAAAAAAAAACTATATTTTTCAGGCTGGTCAAGCTAATGTGCAAGCACGTTCTCGAGCTGTCTGGCAGGCAATATCTGTAGCTAAAAGATAATTGCCTCTTTTACCTGTAAGGCAGGACGTACTTTCTAAATCAGCCGTATTGGGTGTTCAAAGTGCTCCGGCTCAGGCTAATTAATCTCTGGTGTAATCCAGCCTTTATATGGCTTGACATTTCACATCTGCCTGTGACTCGTAGCAACCATTCTTTCATTTGGACAACTGCAGACATAAATGCACACTGCAGTTGCACTGCATCAGACAATGCTACACATTCATTGTTGTGTCTCAAAAACAAAAAGGAAAAACTCAAGGGTTTCTGAAAGTGCTACATTTATAACTTAGCAACATGCTAACATCAACGTCAATTGGAATCAATTGTGACTGTCGAGTCAGCACTAACTGAGTTCCTGCCGATGTAGTTTGTTTCACATAAGTCACATCTGAGTTTCCATCTCATTTAGGACAGCATATATCCACTGTCTACAAAAGCAGCTACCTTCTAGAATAGTGTATTTTAGTTATATACACGTTTAGCATCAGCAGGTAAGCAGTTATTCATGTATATTTTTGAGCAGTTGGTGGCTCCCTGTTCAATAAGAGCTTCTAAAATCAAATAATAAAAGCAAGACAGAATGGCATCTGCAAGTCTTTCAGTCCATAGCATGAAAGAAACAAATGATGCCTGATAACGTTGCTACACCTGTGACGTTGTCATGGTTATTGTGCTCTCTTTCTCTTCTGCAGTGCAGGCTGCTCTCATGACAAGCCCAGCATGCCCTGAGGGACACAAGTGGACTCGGAAAGGTAAACATGTCCAGCCTATTAAGATAAAACCAGCGAGATGGCACACTAAAGGCAACGATCACGGTGCGACACCACTACTTACAGCACATTCATGACCTGGCTCTGCTGTAGTATGTCACGAAAAATTCCATGAAGGTCTGAAGTCTAAATACCATATGCCATCATCTTGTTAGAAGATTTGTAAAAGCAGCTGTGATGTTTGCACCTTCTAAATGTAATTTTTTTAAATGGAAAATAATGGTCAGAAATAAAGTAAAGGTAGGGTTGGAAGACTCACAAAGACAATAGAAACACGAAAGATCTTCAACAGCCACAAACACTGTAATGATAACTTAAATCCAGAAGAGATTTAAACATACACTGACCAATGAGAATCTCAGAGAGGTAAAATTTCTCGCTGCGATTAACTTTTTGAACCGAAACAATGGATTCCAATGAAGCCATTCACACCTGGAGCAAACATTCGCATGCTGACATAGGCAAGGTTTTTTTTTACAGTGTCGTTTTTTTTCCTTTTCTTTCCGCTGGGCAATGAAATACCCTAACCAAAAATGTATGAGCTTTGGATCAAGTGTCAGGAGCCAAGGCACTTAACAAAACCAGTGTATCTGATGCCGCTTAAGCACAGAAAGCGGTTTTGACAACGGACATTAAATGCTGGAGGAACTCGAGGAATCCTGAACCAGCAGTGAAATTGAGTATTTTATTAGCATCAAATGCCTTAAAAACTAAAACATTATTTTTTTTAAATATTTCTCTTAACATGTAAATGATATTGCTGAATCACTGCCTTGTCTTCATAATGTATTCCATTTTGCTGCATTTTTTGCCTTTGCATTTAATCGCATGTGATTTCTCTTATATCTAATATAATTTACAGTATATCACGGCATATTTTCCTTTGTATCCCTTTTTTTAATAAACAACTTAAATTACGGATCTTAAGTGTTTTTTTGGGGGGGGTTTGCCAAAAGGTATTAAAATACCTTTGTATACCAAAAATGTGGTGGTTTCTCCACAAAATTATATAATTATTATTGATGCGCTATCATTTACAGTCACTGACAGCCATTGAAGTTTTAAAGTATCTAATAATGGAATAGGCTGTAGATGGGTTTTGTTGGTAGGGATTTTTGTATGTTATGTGCATTCTGCTCACTAGAGAACTTGTTTGCTTGTCTTGGTTGTTTTGCAAACTTGTCTGTTTCTTCTTCTCATCCATCATTGGAAGAGGGCAGATCAGCTCAAAGGTGCTCTGAGCCATCTACTGTAATGGGATAAAATTGCTTGTCGATTAACACGACCAGTTGTAAAGACGTGAACGTGCTAACAGCGAACATTCGCATCACTTTCTATGTGAAAGGGCCATCTGTTAACGATTCACTTCACATAACTGCGTCATCTCCGGTTTGAAAAGGCCTTTACTGTGAATCTATAGAATGAAATGCTTAAATGTGTATTAAAATTCCAATTAATACACGCATGTGTGAGCTAGGAAATATTGGCTTAATATACATTACACATACATCACATAACCAGAATAAGGCAAATTTATGCTTAATATTGGAACATTCTTGAGCATGCAAAATAATCTCGAACTCCAGTAAAACGATGCATGACTTCTCTGATTTCATCATGCAGGTGGCAACATTGCTCAGCAGTAACATCAAATAAATTGACCTGATTTTAAAGACAAATGAGTGGTAAATGAATAATACCTTTTGTCCAATAAATCCCCTTGCCTTTTTTCATTAACACTTTCAGGTCTACATGCCAGTCAGGCAATTGCAGGTGCTAATCTCCAGAGTTTATCCATTCTACAGATGAACACGTACCACTGGCCTTCCTAAAGCATCCAACCTCCAAAAAAAAAAAAAAGAGCTAAATCTGTGGATTGTCGGTGGGGAAAGCAGTCTATGAAAAATTATGACAAACAGTGTCCCACAACACAAGAAATCTCAGTGGTGGAAAAGAACGGTCATGACTTTTATAATTTCACTAACAAATATAAAACCAAGTTCATATATTATGAAGACCATAGTGAGACCAGACTGAGCACATTAATACTTTTATGAAGATTTTCACAAAGTAGCACCCCCTTGGTAGATGTGAGCAGGGAAAAAAGTGCAGTAGCTTCTCATTAAAATTATCTCTAAATAAAATCTCTAAACCGCTCCTAAATTATACAGTTTCGAATATTTTGGCTATCTGATATCAAGGCACAGCTGTTTGACAGGAAACAATTTGCAATTAATGAGTTAAATGTGATGTGTGGAATTTGATCTTGATAAAATTCAACTATAAGTAAGCTTTTTGTAGGTTGACCGCTGAGGCACTTTTTGGGAAACTTGTTTGGAAAGCATTTTCATCAAAAACAAATTTGTAAAATGTCATACAATATCTCCATGTCTTGATATATCAAGCTTCACCTAACAGCAGTTAGCTGGGAGCAATGACCCACAGTGATGACCTTGCAGGAGGCTGCTGACCTGAAGCTGAAGTGAATGCGGTCCACTGGGAGTGAACTGTACATATGTGTGTGCTTGAGTGTAGTGTACTGCTGAGGGACTGAACGCTCAGATGGTGATGCTGATGACGGATGCCGTTTTCCGTATGTTTAACATCATTTCAGCTCTTTTGGGGAGGACAAACATGGCTGCGACTGGAAAAGGCCATAGAGCAAGGCACTCCTGAGGCCGTACGTGCTCTCTCTTGAACAAAAAGGCACAAACATACACATGGCCATGCGCAAGAGAGGGAGTACAGAAAAAACGAGGGGAGGGAGGACAAGACTGGGGGTGACTAAAAGGGGAGGAGAGAGAGAGAGAGAGCGAGAGAGAGAGCGAGAGAGAGAGCAAGAGAGAGAGAGAAAGCCTAAAGACACAACACAGCTCAGAGCTGATTGGGAGTGACAGGCTGCTGATTAGTCAACTCACAGCCTAGACACACACACACACACACACACACACACACACACACACACACACACACACACACACACATACACATACACAGACGAACATGAGCAGCGAAATAAAGACTAGCAAAAAAAGCAACCGATTCTTTAATGTGCTTTTACATGCAACACTTTGTAGAAACGTTTCTGCAGTAATAAACAGGAAAAAATAGCTTTTCTCCAAACAAAACTATATCTCTAAGATATAGAGCCTTGTGTTTCTACATGTGTGTGTACATTGACAGATGTGTCCTACCTTGAGAAGATAGATGGGGATGTTACTGAAATCCACTGGGAGTTTGAGAAGGAATCGAGCAGAGAACTCTCCAGTCTAGTAAAAAAAAAAAAAAAAAACACAACAACAAGAGCATCAAATAGTGAACAAAAACACATATACTTTAACATTTCTAACCTACTTGGTTACCCTACTTTTGACATAAGCACATTCCCAAATACACGTTAATATAAACACATTTAAGTAAGTAAAACATGTAAAGATTTATCAACACATAATAATGCTTAGCTGCATGCATTGCGATTCTTTATATGAAAATGAAACGAATTGAATATATTGTAGATGCTCAATTGACAGCTTTTGTAGCATAATATTGATTCCTACAAAAATTAATTCAGACTCATCCCTCCTTTTCTTTACAAAAAGGCAAATTCTAAGTTACAGTGAGCACTTACAATGGAAGTGAATGGGGGCCAATTTTTTGTTAAAATACTTAGTTTAACTCATGTTAACATGATTTTTGTGAGACAAAATTGCTTACTAACATTTCTGTGTAAGGTTATACACAATTTTACAATTTTGTTGCCATGATGATGTAATGTCAACAAAACCTAAAATCCCCCCCAAAAAATTAAACAACTTTACAGCTCAAATTATACATGAGTTTTAACAGAAGAATGAATGTACATACTTTCATAAAATTATAAGCTTCAAATTTCTACCTTTAAACCCTCCAAAAATGGGCCCCATTCACTTCCATTAGAAGAATATTTAAACTCTGTAGGTCCATACAATGCAAGTGAATGGGTGCCAAACCTTTGATGTTCCAAAAAGCACTAAAGGCACCCTAAATGTAATCCATACGACTCCAGTGTTTTAATTCATATTTTCAGAAGTGATATGATAGGTATGGGTGAGAAACAGATCAATATTTAAGTCCTTTAGAGGATTGGGGATTGTATGCATTAACAATGTGAATCATCAAAAACACAAGAAAAAGAATATGAAAGTGATCTGTTTCTCACCGAAACTTATCATATTGCTTCTGAAGACATTGATTTAACAACTGGAGTCTTATGGATTACTTATATGCTGATTTGTGTGATTTTTGTAGCTTAAAAATGTTGGCACCCATTTACTCGTACCAAAAGAGCACAGAAATTCTTCAGAAATTTGAGTTCAGCAAATAAAACAAATTCATACACATCTGGGTTGGCATCAGGGTGAGTAAATGATGAGAAATGTCTTTTTTGGGTGAACTATTTCTTTAATTGTGCAGAAATAGAGTAACAGTTACTAACAACTTTAAGGTCCCTGTGAAATGCCTTGAAAAGAGCAGCTTTCTTTGGCCTGTTGACATATTTCCAACTGAAACGTGAAGTTGGGGCTGTATTTGTTGAATGGCTCTTGCCTTAAAAAACAGCCAGTAGGCTTTAACATTCACAGCCCACACAAACACATCCGACCTGTCCACCGTGCTTCTACTAGAGAGTATAACTGGTACAGAAACTGAGGAGTGATCTCATTAAAGAGTCCAAACAGTTTTCCACTGATGTGAGAACTGAACGATGATCATACCGACCATGTTACTACGTACCCAGCCCACAAACAAACACAGCGCAATGTGGTCTTTGCTCACGACCAGACTTGATTCGTTGTGCAAATCAATGTAGATTAATGAGAAACAAGCGAGTAAAACATCACAGTATACCGTATCAATGTTTTGAATCACAATACACTAAACAAAGAACGCTTGTGCAATACTTTCCAAGAACCTCCAACAAAATGGCTGGATTAAAAATAAACTTTGCGTCTAACTCCCACGAGTGTGTTCCAATCAGAAGTGATCATCCATATGTCCTATTCCCTTCTAAGACAATTATCCTCCATTCTGATAGCTTCAGAATGCTGAAAGGTGATAACGGTCATTCAAAACTTGAATTGATTATTATTGGAAATTCTGTTTTCATTGACTCTACAGCATGGATTGTGCTCCCTACGAAGTGCCATGCGCTAAATAGATGTACGTAGATGGAACCTCTGTGTGACATCATGGATATTCCTTTTTCCTGAGTCTTTTTAGCTGGAAGAAAGAGACTGCAGACTTAAATTGCTTATGTCTTCAATGTTTAGAAGAACACCAGCATATAGATGACATAAAAGCTAATAGATATGGACTAAAAGCAGCAACAATTTAATTATGATCTCACTGGGTCTTTAACAGCCATAAATAGGGAAGCACAGATTGCAATTGTCCAATCTTGCCTAGATTCAGAGGTGATTTTTAAATTGAAATCACACAATCTTGAAATCACACATACACTGCAACTCCAATGAATGAGCACTTTCTCAGCCCTCAAAGCACAACATTGCACATTGCACGATACTAAGCATTTGAGAAATTCAGATGAATATGTCAGTTTATTTAAAAAATATGTTTGAATTACATTTGAATGAAAATCATGGTGCCCATTTTCAAGAGTCATAGGTGATGGAATGTGAGTGTGCTTAGAATCGGAACATCTCATTAAATAGCATCCATGAATCCCAACCATGTTACATAAAATGACAAAATTAGGCCTGAAAACATCCGTCGCAAATAAGCGCCACCTAGAGGTAATATAATATTAATATGACTATAAAAGTCTTTGTCAAATGAAAGTACACAAGTCATATGTCAAATGAAAGCTCTCATTCTCAGGAATGTGACTATATTGTCTATTTTGTTGCTCTAATACCACAGTTCAGAATATTTTCAAAAGAATCACAAAGTGAAAAATGACTTCTGTAAGACATCAAATATAAAAGTTATTAACGTGCTTAATAAATTGTGATTTGTGTTACAACAAAACTCAAAAGAAGGTAAACAAATCAAAGATGCTAATAATTTCTCCCTGAAGTAGTTTTAGAGCTTGTAATGGATATATCTCTCTTATTTTTGAACGTATCTCTTCTGTGTGTGATGCACTCATTGTGTTTACTGGTTGCCAGTGTGACACAATGATCTCTGATAGTTTAACAGAACTATTCATAACTGTTTTTAATGCAAATAAATGTAAATTGTGGGATATTAACACATGACTGCAGCATATAACTTATAAAAGTGTGGGAGGGGGTTCATATTTATCACACCAATATTTATTACTTTAAAAACAAATATCAGTGATCAGATCAGTATTGGCCAATCACTGTGTTTTTTCTCCACAATTCCCAATGCAGAAGTCCTCATGGTGGCATAGTGACTCACCTCAATCCTGGTGGCAAAGGACGAATCTCAGTTGCCTCCACATCTGAGAAAGTCAATCTGCGCAATTTACCACATGGCTTGTTGAGTGCATTGCACGCACAACTAACCACGTGCCCCGCCGAGAGCTAGAACCACACATTATAGAGACCATGAGGAGGTTACCCCATGTGACTTTACCCTCCCTAGCAACCGGGCCAATTTGGTTGCTTAGGAGACCTGGCTGGAGTCAATCAGCACGCCCTGGATGTCAATACTCGCTGAGCTACCCAGGCCCCCAGCCAATCACAGTGTTAAAATATGGGTGATCAATATCAGCCTCAAATTTCATGATCGGTTTATAGCACTAGCTATAAACACGAATTAGGCTGCAACATTATCAAGGAAACATTCTCACCATTTCATTGACACTAAAGCTGATTCTGGTGGAACCTATTGGAGAACAGTGACCACAATATAAAGGAAAGGCTTTGAGGCACTTGAAATGTATATGGAATAGGATATCTGAGAAACTCTTCGGGGTACTGAAATTACATTTACCTTATTCATTAAACAGATACTTTAATACAAAGCAACTTGTGCTTGAAATTGTACAACACAAACAATTAATTATATGAAAATAATAACTGCAATACCAGGTTACAAAACTGGCTAAAAAGTCCAAGCTCATACAAAGATTTAGGTGTGACAAAGTACAGAAGACAGAAAAGTTTGGAAGCTAATTCTGCCATTCAGGAACAGTAAATGTAAATGTTCTGGAAAGCGATTTTGTGCCTAGATGGTGATGGTACCAAAGGAGAATTTCAAGTGCTCTGCCCTCCAGAGTAAGTAGGCCATAGTGATACTCACTTTCATTCTTTGACTTCTTGTTTATGTTAGCAGAAAATACATAACTTGGGTTACATCATAATAGGTGAGCATTACGCAAATGTTTCCCAATCACAGTCTGTTATCCCACAGACCAGTTATCCTCACCACATCCCTTTAAAGACTAAAACTTGTGAAGCAAGACACTCACACCCACAGTCCAACAAACTACACTCTTCCTAAAAACAACCATATTACAAAACCATCTGTGTACCAGTGTGTGATGGCATGTGTGTTAGTTTTTGAGCAGTTGTGTAACACTCTGCTCCTTACAGGGTAACCATTGCCCTCTGTGTGTAACCTGACACTCAGGCCTATGATGCAATGCAAACTTGCAAAATGCAATTTCTTAACAAAACAATTAGTGTTTATTGATAATGCAGTCAATAAGTGTACTGTATTTAATAATCGCAAAGCTTTAATAGTAGTGTATTTTATATATAATAAAAAATTGGACCAGTTGCTAGGGAGGGTAGAGCCACATGGGGTAACCTCCTCATGGTTGATACAATGTGTGGTTCTCGCTCTTGGTGGGGCGTGTGGTGAGTTGTGCGTGAAGCCTCCACCCGCTATGTCTCCGCGGTAATGCGCTCAACAAGCCAGGCAATAAGATGCACAGATTGATGTTCTCAGACGCGGAGGCAACTGTGATTCACCCTCAGCCACCCACACTGAGTCAAGTCACTACGCCACTATGGGGACTTAGAGCGTATTGGGAATTGGGCATTCCAAATTGTGGAGAAAATCCCTCCCAAAAAAGAAAAAGACTTGAATTAAGTGTTAAATCTAACCTGTTTAAAGGGCCTTGAATCTATTGGGCACTGCCATCTAAATGTTTTATTGATAAATGGGCCACACACAGTTTGAATATGTCACAAGCGGTTTGTTACTGTGAACTAATAAATTATGACAGCATTCATATACTGTATCTGACTATTCTTATACTGTATAATAACGCTTTTCTTCACAATTCCCAATGAAAATTCCCAATTCCCCCAAAAAAGGAAGAAAAATTATTTAATAAATTGCAGAACATTTTATACCTTAATCTAAATCCTGTATTAATATATTTACCCCAGATTTGGAAAGGCCAGACTTTGAGGATCAATACACTAGGGGTTCACTATCCACCAATTGGGAATCCCTGAACTGGAGCATTAATAAACATGTATGAGGGAATGCATTATAGGTACCCAGCTGTTTTTGCGGCCAGCATAGACCTCCATACTGCGGCCGTAATTGGGGTCCTCCAGCAGGCTGTCATACTCGAAGAGAAGGCGAGAACTGTCACGAAGCCGTTGGCACTGGTACTGATGGTACTGCTGCAACAGCTCTTTCACCAGCTGCAAGAGACACTCAGGTTTACCAGCATCCCATGACACCAAGTGCTATCAGAGGAGAGAAAAAGGGAGGTAGTCAACATTTTATCCTAAAAACAAATAAATACAGTAATTAATAAAACATACCAAGCTAAATAAGAAGATAATAATAGTCTCAAATGCTAGGCTTTTAATCGAATAGTTGAACTAAAAATGAAATTCTGTCATCACCCTTATGTCGTTCCAAATCCACATGACTTTCTATTCTCTGCAGAGCACAAAAGGAGGAATTTACAGTAGGGTGTCCCATTCAATGACGGGATTCACTTTAAAGCAAAAAAACGACTTGTGCGTCATATACCAAGCCTTAAAAGGGCATTCAATAGGTTTTGGTATACGAAACAACCTAAAATTTAAGTAGTCAAATAGTCCAAATTTGCGCATATACATTCATGAGTAAATGAGAGAAGCTTGTTTATGTTTTCACGTGAGAACCTAGACTGTTTTTGGTACTGCAAGGTTTAATTGTGCTCCATTGTGTGATTTTCACTTGCAAATAATTTACATATTGGCTTGTTTCTCACCAAAACCTATCATGTACCTTCAGAACACTTAGAATATGACGCATAAGTAACATGGACTACTTATACGACAATTTTGGGTAAAGTGAGTCACTATCAACTGCCATTCCACCTAAATCAGCTAACGGGAAATCCTTAAAAATTCCTCCTTTTCTGCTCAGTAGTAGAAAAAAAAGTAATATTGCTTAAGAACAACATGAGGGTGAGTCAATGATGAATTTCCAGGTGAAAACTTCCTTTAACTATCAACCTTTTGCTTATTCAATCCTAGTGCATCATGATACACGCAAGAACAAATTAAGATTCTTCTCATTTTATAAGGTGCCTTAAACCTTGTCCCACTTATCATGATTTAGAAAAAATATATATATATATATAATAATAATTTTTAGCTATCACCTAAAGCCATCATATGACTTTTGGTGCTTTTTTGTTCTTTTGGAGCTCACTTGTTAAGGCCTAGGTATACTTCGGTTTTCTGTGATCTGGATCAGATCGTGCCTGGTCGACCACGTCCGCAAGTAATTATGAATTGTTCGAAGCATTGCACACTACAACTTCTATAAATACTATTTTAGTACAGTCAACTGCAGGCGCATGTACTGACAATGTGCACAGACAAGGAATGTTTGAGAAAGTCTACACTGCATGCGGAAAGTCTGCTCAGACAGTGCTGTTGACAAAATTTGCATTACTCATACTGTGCGTGGATCGATCAGCAATGCAGGCAAACAATGTATAATTTGACCTTTACTGTTAGCTTGATAGTAAAAATCACCATACGGCTTTGTTGTGCAGAAAAGAGAAGCTTGGACATTCTGCTAAATATTTAAGGACCTGTGGGTTAGAAAATGATGTCAATTTCCATTTTTGGGTGAACTATTACTTTAAATGTACTTAATAAATGTATTTCCCTCAAATAAACATGTGTTGGCAAATAACAGCAAGCGGTTACTAGACCATTCAACTAGCTGATGCTTCCTGAAAAGGTTGCAAAAATTAGGGTTTCTGATATGGCGTAGACATTAGGAAGAAATATGTAATGTGCCCGACCACAGTGTTATAACCCTTTATTATATCAATGTCAACTTGATGTGGTGGTTCCCCCTCCACCTTTCTTGGGGCAAATGGCAACACCACAGGATATCCTGCACCGGTGAGGATGCCTTCATCTCTTGACCCAACTTACATCACATCCAGACGCCAAAAGTCAGTGCTATGTTTCTTGGCAAGTCATTTTAACAATGTGCCACAAAGGATATGAAAATTAAGCCACTGAGATTAATGTAAGAGGAAACTCTGTTCTCCCAGTTTCAAGATAAAACAGCTCAAGACAATGTGCTGTATTTTTTTTATCCAAGCAGTGAACAATGGTTTGGTAAGAAAGCTAGATTTTTGAAGTTTCAGACAGCAACCGAGTGCAGGACTATTTTCAGATTATCTTATTGTAAACACTCCGCTATTAGGGAAAGAAGAGATTTGAGTGGGTATATGCTCATCACAGAATTTGCATTGCTGTGTTCTTGCTGGCTGCGTGAGCGGAGAAATGCTTGCATGCCAACACGGACTACTTGCCTTTCCTCCTCTCCTCCCACAGGCTGACCTCATTTGCATAGGCGATCCCAATTTGCATGAGCTTCCCTGACTGGAGCAGTACACAGGTATGCAAATTCAGAGTTAGGGGGAAAAAACGAATTGCCACCTTTTCACAAAGTGTTCCACCATTCTTCTGCCTGGCCTAACTCTACCCAACAGCCAGCTTTGTCTCCGAGGCACAATTGCTCCTTGATGCGTGAGATGTACATAAGCTGAAATAACATTTTTGTGACACTGACGGAAAAAAAAGTGGAATGTAAATGTTTGCCAGCATGTAAATAAACATTACATGCCTCTCGCTTAAAGAACGCTCCTCCCTGTCAAGGGTTAAGAATAAGACAAACAAATAAGCATTCCCATCATCGCAAAGCACAAACAAACACAGGCTGTGTTAAAATTATTTTGTCACACGCTGTCTTGAATTTTCAAAGGATAAAGATGCAATTTCAACTTGATTTTCATCGCTCCCGTGACTCACTTGATCTACGAGCCTGACTGAGTCACATACGAGTAGAAGAGAGAAGCAGAGGAAGCAGTCTGTCCATTGAGGCACATATTATGCAACTTATTAACAACACAACCCACCGCATACAACCGAGCTTGTTACATTTATTGGATCAAATCAAAACTTCTCATAGATGATGGAAAAGAGGGGGAAAAATGCGAGGAAAAAGATTAGCTCTTCACCGTGACCAGTCATGATGATCAGCAAACGAGTGTTTATTGGGCAGTTTGTTCACAGATAAACAAAAACACTTAAACTAAAATGAGTTTTTCAAGACTGCAAAATATTTTTTCTTCAAACTATTTAGAAAGTTTCAATATTTGTTTTCCTCCTTTCCTGAATAAAAATGGTGAACAGGTTGGAATTGTGGCCTAGGGCCAGATGCTCCATCACATTGAGCTGAGGTGCTTATATGTGTAACACAAATTCAAATTGAGATCAAGTGATTTTCCAATCCCATTTCTTCTTTCTCCCCTTCATTTCCTGTCCTCTTTCTACTTGCCTCTAAAAAGTGCCAAAAGAAGGAGGTCTGAATGAAGTCTTCAATACCTGGAGAAATCTGTTTGCATGCCAGTTCATCTCACTGGTATTTGTTGAACCTTTGTGCACTGAGTTCTAGAAAACATTTTTGAGTTGTAAATGTCATGTGTCTAATTACAATGGAGCTACAGGAAATATGTCCTGACCATGCTGAGAGGCTGGTGGTACCACAAGAACATGCACAGTCCCAAGCCATTCACTAGCAACTATCCTGCTGGTACATGAGTTGTAATGTTATCTGTTATGTTAATATAATAAATCTGTAAGGCATTCTGCTTTTAAGAGCCCTCCAAACAATTTGTCTAATATATTTCAATGTAAACATGCTTTGACTGTTGTGCCATTTTTTTTCTTAAGCGTCTCGTGCAGGAGTGGAATGTTTTTAGACGCTGTGTCAAGTTAACTTCAACTTTTAAAATGTGTGTTGAGATACCTGGGTTATTTTATATACGTTGCGCTGCATTAAGCTTTTTAATGTAAAAACGCATTCAATTGGCCAAAAGATTGTCTTATCTTTCCCATGCTGGTGGAAAGTGACCTTAAGAAGACCTTAAGAACTGTTCCACAGAATGACATTCTTTACAGGATCAGGGGGTCATGAGAAAGTTAATGTTTCCACAGAAGAGGAGTGGATTTCTGGAGAATGTCTAAAGTCTTACTTTAAAAGTAATATGACATCACTGCTCAGCATCGCTCCCCTTGTTAAGGAGTAATACATGCTTAAGTCCATCATTACTCATCACATGGATACGGGGTGGAGATCTCCTATGGTAAAGATAAGGATAAACATCACTTTGAGTAGAGTGTCTATTTCAATCACTGTTTAGTAGATGTGGCCTTAGGCTGTCCGACGATGATCAATTGTCAACAGGCAGAACTACAACTACAACTTTTAGCTAAGGCTGGGTATTGCCACCGTTTTCTAGATTAAATTTGATTTAGATTCATGTCTTCATTCGATTCAAATCAATAAGAACAGGAAAAACTTGGATATAAAAGAAATTCTCAAAAAGGAACTAAAAATGATCTACGGACACACAAATCACAGCTAGTTTTAAATGTGATAGATAGCCATTTAATATCATCTGCTGATGGACTCCCCAAACAGCAAATGCAGGAACTGAGCTTCAGAATCAGGACAGCTAAAGTAAATCAGAGACAATATCCAGATTTGCCTTTTGCCACATCATTGTGATTTGGAGGAAATGTGAATGACATCATTTCATTATGAGTATCATGGTGGTTGTGTGAAGTACAACCACTCATTTAACCGTCTTTCAAAATATTGAATAAGAATGACCCAAGAAAGCATCTGAGGTGTTCAGCGGCTAAAACTGTACCAGAAACAGTTTGAGACCACTGATGATGATATAACCAGTCGTTCACATACACAGCAAAGCATGTCTATTGGCCACTTCTAACTCTCAGTACTCTATATTTAGATCTATCTGTTTTCAGATCGGATGGGTCAAAGGCCAGAGCTATTTGCATGCCACATAAAAAGAAAGAAAAGAGCCAAAGCACTGAACACTTAACTCTTCTGCTGGTGAGAGGAGATGAAAATAACAGTCATCTCTCAGTGTTAAAGATGACCTCTGTCTGTCTGGCCACTTGTCTGTATGTGTCTCTTTAGATCAATCTGAGCAAGGAGAAAGATGCCATTGTGCTGAAGAGGAAAGGGTTCATCCTTTCAGCCAGGAGAGGAAGCTGGGGCAGAGGCTGGAATCTTACACCAGCAATGACCTCATCACCCTTGGCTGTCTACTTTTACCAGCAACAATGGAATTCCCGCAACGTGTGGGCAATGGAAAACAAGTTGGATATTGTTTAGGTATGATTTTTGATGAGGCAACGCACAGCACAAGGAGAGTTTTGGCAACAAAATCATGTAGTCTTTCTATTAGAAAGGGGCGATCGGATTTCGTTTAAGGGGGAAAGAATCTCAGTTGTGGTAGAGCAGCCTATTCGAAGTTAAGGTAGAGAATACACAGCAGATCTTCAGACAAACACATGGGAGAGTTGGTCCTGAAGCAACTGAAAGAGGGCCTGGATAAGATAGACAATTGTCATCTCCCAGGCAAATTCAAGGATGGACACTAAGGCCAAAAAGTTTGTTTCTCAGATGTAGCGTTGTTTGGAAGAAATTATTTAAAACTGCATCTAAAATTACTCACACTGGGCTACAAGCAGGAAAAGACCAGGATTGTTTTGGAGCTATGAAAATCAACAGAGCAGGCAGTGAGTGAGTGTAGGTCAAGTCTAAGGCAGTACTTGGAAGGCAGAGGAGGTCTTAAACCAGGTGGTTTCAAGACTGAAGCATCAAGAGATTTTTGAAAGAACAGTCAGGAAAAACAGGCCTTGGATGGGGGGTGCTCCCAAACTGTGGTCAGAAACCTCCCAAAAACTAAGATGGGGGGGGACATCTGATGATGGGCTGACCTGTGGAAGGTACCCCAGGCCAGGCTAAGTCTAATAAGATTCACCTACAATACCCTATCAAGCCTTGGGAATTTGTCTCTGTGGTATGGCAAAAAGGAGAGTTGCCCCCTCTGTGAGGCCCCAAGAGCAAACTTGTAGCACAAACTGGTCAGTAAGAATGCTCTGGCACAAGGACGGTACAGGTGGTAGCATGATCGTGTCCTGTGGAAGTTGGCAGAGATCCTAGTGGTGCATAGAGTTAAGGCAAACAAAGGCAACCATGCTCCCCAGAGGCAGGGTGTTGATTTTGTTAAAAAAGGGAGGTGCCGCACAAGGCACAAAACGGAAGGAAGCCAGACCAATCTTGGCACCTGGAAGTGATTGGTCAATGATAGTCGACCTTGGCCAGCAGCTAAAATTACCTACTGAGGTTGCCATTAACTCTTTGAGGCTGGATGTATTGTTGTGGTCAACTTTAACTAGGAAAATAGTAATGATTGAGCTTACTGTTCTATGGGAAGGAGGTCTGGGGAACCAATGAGTGGAAGAAGTTCAAATGTGCTGGCCGCAAATTGCTGGGGAAATGGATGGAGGACTACCACCTACCCTGTAGAGGTTGGGTGCTGAGAATTTATGAGAACATCAATGCAGCACCTATTTAGAGACAATGGCATCGTAGGAGCAGCTTTAAAATAAGAATTTGAAGGAATTGCAGAGGAAGCTGAGAAAGGGAGTTTCTGGCTATGGTTAAGAAGGAAGGAAAAAAAGTGGGGGGTTCAAAAGTAGGAATCTAAGGAATAGGGAATCTGGGTAATATTTGGTGAGGCCTTGTGCTGAGGTAGTATGCCATACGGAACCGGTGGCATGGAGTACGCATCTCGTGCCTGTTGGCCAACAGGCTGGTACATATGGTCGTGTCGAGGTATTATGACATATAGAACCCTGGTTGCAAGTAATTTGTGAAGGAAGGATGTCTGAATGGGAAGGCAAGGATGCAAGACTTGGGAGGGGATCTGGTGTCCAGCTTCGGGGAGGTGGGTGGGGGTGTCAGGGAGACGTCCCTGACTAGTGCCCCACCACCAGGAGATGTTCCAGGATAAATTGGGCAAAACATTGAAGATAGGTGGCTTCCGGCTAATGACCCCGCAGTTGGGCTGAAGGCACTGGTGGAGGTGTGGCAGGCAATAATGCCCTGCAGATTATTACAGCTACCTGTGCATCTGTTTAGCGAAAAGAAGCCAAGGAATGTGCTGCATCAGACAAACTGTGTTTGGACTTGGAGAGTCTCTTTGAAACATTGTGTTCCCCAGACAACATAAAAGAGACAGCAGTTGGTTGCAAAACTGTAGATACAGACAATGATACAAAGAGCCTATGCAGGTACAGTGATGCAATATTTACACTCTTTCTGAGTCACCATAAGTCCTGTCTGCCTGGAAACCATTTCTTCCTCAGAGAAAGGACAAAGCAAGTTCTCAACACACTTCATCCTCTTACATTACTGCAAACATTACACAAATTACACATAAATACTTTTTGACCTCATGGTAGGAAATCCAACAGGGAGACCTTTATGAAAAGTGTTGAACATCTACACTTTTTAACAAGTGGCAGCTTACTACAAATCAGAACAAACTTTACTTTCATTAAATCATTTTGAGCTGGTGGATAGTGAAAGGACGCAGATATGGAATGTCCAGTGTCCTACATAAATGTGGAACCAACCATTCAAATTGGATTAGTTCATACCTAGTGTATTAAACATACCATCAACAAAATATTTCATGTAATCTTCAAACTTTTTTAGAGTTGTGTTATTCAATAAATAACATTTTCATTCAACTTCATGTCACGACTAATGTTTTATAAAATTAAAAAAAAAAAAAAAGTTTACATTTTCACTATTCTGCTGAATAATGAACTTTGTCTCTAAGCTTACATTGTTCTGATATTTTCTGTATACTACTGTGTTAAACAAATACATACAGTAAAACATTTGTATGTTTAAAAGTATATTGGCACATATACTTAAAAAAAAACACACACATAAAAAGGGATACATTTCTGCCATGACCATTTACTCACACTCATCGTTTAAAACCAATATTACGTATTTCTTCCCTTGAAACACAAGATTTAGTGGTGAGAAGATGCGACTGTCAAGTTCCAAAAGCACATGAAATCACCATATTTGTCATCCATATCACTTGTGCACTATATTTAAGTTCTTCTGAAGCCATACAAGTGTTGTATAAGGAACAGACAGAGCTTTAAAGGTATAGCTCACCCAAAAATGAAAATTCTGTCATCATTTACTCAACCTCGTCCCATCCCAGATGTGTATGTCTTTCTTCTTAAGCAGAACACAAACAAAGATTTTTAAAAGAATATCTCAGCTCTGTATAATGCTAGTGGATAGTGATCAGCACTTTAAAGCTCAAAAAAGCACAGACAATCATAGTAAACGTAATTCATTTGACTCCCAGTGGTTAAAATAAAGGTTTTCTGAGAAACAGATCAATATTGAAGTCCTTTTCACTATAATTGTTTACTTCCAGAACTTTGATCTCCAATGCGCATCTATGTGGGGAATCAGTTCATGCTGCCGCTCGCGAGGTGCAAGCGAGCTGGCATGTCAAATAAAGCAAAACCAAAGCAGCTTGCGAACAGTCAAGTTATTAAAATATATAGGTATTTCAAATGTACTGTCCTTCTCTTCGGGTAAAACAGAACAAAATATTATTGACACTTGTGACTACTAAATCTTGTACAGTGTTGTATCAAAATTTGATCAATAAAATACGCTCTAAAATAAGAATGCCCCCTCCTCCTAATACCACCAGTCACTGATAAAAGCAACTGGGAAATCAGGGTTGGCAGCTGCAACTTAAACTAAAGACTAATGGCTATTTAATTGAAATTGGACCGTCTTTCTGTTTCACTAGGAAATTTGTCATTACAGGAAAGGAAACTACCGTTCATCAAACACTTTCACATGACATGGTCAGGGCTTCACAGCAGCTCTAGCATCATGCATTGCTTTGACCTCTACGTGAAAAGCAATGCAAATGGTATTTTTACTTTATATAAAGAAAAAAAAAAAGAGTTTTGGCAAACAAGCTGTATATGACACTATTGCTATTTTCACATGCAAATAAGATGATTTGCCGCAAATTATTGCCAAAGTTTGCACCGGTAGTGATGAATGTGCAGCAAACTTTTGCAAACAAACGGACAATTTGCCACTACTGGCAAACACTTCTATGGCAACAATGAAGAGTTTGATGCAAGACTTGTTAACATGTGAAAAATAAATAGTGGCAAATTTGCAGCATGATTGCCACAGAGGTTTGCCAGGTAAATGATAGGTGTCGTGGAAGGGCAAATTTATGGGACTTATAGGTTACATTGACATGCTGTTGTTGTTGTTTTAGATTTTTGGAATTTCATGATATGCCTTCAACTCGATGTACCAAGATATGCATAAGTGCTGACACCACCCATGTAAAGGCATGTCGTGCAAATCATCTGGTAATCATAATATTACAATGCTTCACCTGTGGGCAACATGGTACCAGAGGCAATTCTGTAAATTTGAGTTTAAGGCATTGGGGAACGTTGACACAAATCATATACAAGGGCCATTACAGAACTGTGAACCTACAGTAATAATGAAAATTAACCAATAATAAAATGAATGGTTCAAACATCAATTTTACTCTGTTCCGCAGAGCTATACAAAGTTACTACTATGTGGCCCCAGTAGGAGCATTTTGAAATGGGGAGTGTGTGTTCCTGTAGGTTGATCTGTCAGAGCACGGCCAAGGCTGATGTGCCGTAGGTGTGTCACCTCCAGGTTCAGTAACGCCCAAATGGAACACCCAGCAAACCAAACCCTCAGCGCAAACCAACCTCCCTCCCTCCCACACACACACAAACACACACTTTGTGCATCAGTCACATCAGTCACGAAATATATATATGAGTGAGCGTGATAAATGATAAGAATTTGTTGATAAAACCTCAGGATTTTCCAGATTGGTTGGATTGATGCTTTCTGACATGAGCTTTTAGCATTTACAAATTTTACAAACCAAAAATTGACAAAAAAAAGGAACATGTGTGAGGCTGTGTAAAATAGCAAGCAAATATACAACATTTTCCCGAGAAATGTCTTGGGGTTTGAACTTGCTTCAGTTTCTGATTCCAAAATGAATTGATCTTGTTTGTTTATAAGAAAGGTCTATAACAGGAGCTGTCACTGAAATGCAGAGATAAATATTTAGGGTAGTACTTATATTTAAGCGCCTTAATATAATTTTCAGCGCCCCTGGCAATCAGCCCCGAAAAATAGCAGCAAACTTGAACAGCAAATGAAAAGGCGAACAAAATATTTTGAGTATTAAATTAATCTGAGCTAGCGTCTAATTTGAGAGTGGGCAAGTGTTTGGTTTTCCTACTGAAGAGAGTCTATGGAGTGCCAAGTATAAGATCACACTTAATTGATTCTGTCATGTATTAAAAGAGACTTAGCTGATGAGGTCCAGAATATTCTCTTCACCTGAACATGGTGCTTCTGATAAAGAAAACCTGTAATAAACTAAATGACACATTTCACAAAATGGGTCAAACTAAGGCTTGAAACTTTTGTTTTTCTTTTTCTAAATAAAGTGTCTATGAAGAGGTGTTTATCCATGTTGTTCTCATGAGAGTAAACTAAATATTATGTCAACTGATTTATTTTCATTTTAATATATTTTATATAGTTTACTTGTCATTCCTCATGCTATAAAAAGGATTCAAATGTTGTTAAATCGTCTGTATCAATTTTACAGAATGCTGTATTTAAAAAGAAAGAATAATGGAAAGAGCCTAAAACAAAAAGTAACTAAAGATCTATTAACCTACACCTTTACACAGATGCATCTGGACAACATACAGATAACAGAACAGAAAACAAGATAATTTGCAAGTAACAAAGATGTGTTACAGTATATTTGGCTTGACCTTACAAATGTTAATATATATATGCCACCAAAACAGCTAACCCGCATCTCAGAATAGCATTTCACTATTCTTCTCACTACATTGTACAAGAGTGGTTATCCAAGTTACCGTAGACTTTGTCATTTTGAACCAGTCTGGTCATTCTCTGTTGACCTCTCTCATCAACAAGGTGTTTCCATCCATAGAACTGTCTCTCACTGGATGTTTTTTGTTTTTGGCACCATTCGGAGTAAATTCTAGAGACTGTTGTGCGTGGAAATCCCAGGAGATCAACAGTTACAGAAATACTCAAACCAGCCCATCTGGCACCAACAATTATGCCACGGTCCAAATCACTAAGATCACATTTTCCCCCATTCTGATGGTTGATGTGATCATTAACTGAAGCTGCTTACTCGTATCTGCATGATTTTATGCACTGCAGCCAAACGATTGGATAATTGAATAATTGCTGGTTTGAGTGTTTCTGTAACTGATGATCTCCACGGATTTTAAAACAGTCTCCAAAATTTACTCTGAATCTGTAAATAATATAATAATTAAAATAAACAAAAAATGCTTGTCAGGCAAGTTATGACAGTGTTTTGCTTGAAAAAATGTTTTGTAATATAAGAATACGGGCTCCATGAATAAGTGTAATACAAAAAATGTCTTGTGTGAACTATTATTTCCCACTTGGAATTTATTATTATTTTCCAGGCCTAGTAGACATATTAGAAAATTATCTCTTTACAACCTAATCTTGGTCATATAGGTGAGGTCTCCAGGGTTCAAGCCTGGTTCCAGTAATAGATTTATTTGGTTCCACATAACTGGTCTGAATCAAAACAAGGGCACACAGATTAAGTTAAGAATAATAATAATAAAAAAAATGCAATCTTTTTCAAATGAATAGACTCAAGCACCAAATAAGAAATAACTTGATAAATAAAAAAGTTTATGGGTTACCACCTAGTTTTACAGCAATTAGTATCATCTGGCTGTTCCCAAAATTGCATATAACGCTTTCCAGCAGTTTCCTAATCAGAATGAACTGAGTGCTCAAGTCTTTCCAATGTATAACTCCTGCTACCTCCCAATTGTCAATGCTCCATATCCTTCCCATGATGCCAAGTGACTCGTAAAAACAGAAATACTTGTGTGGCTGCCAGAAACAGGCCAAATAGAAAACAACAAAATTCCCGTATGCCAATGGGAGGCTCTTCCACAGGGACTGATGGGAAATTATGGATTCAAAGGAAGTAGCTGGGACAAATTCAAACACTTCAAACCAAAATGTACAGAATGAATAGACCATACAGCAATGATACCATTTCCACTTATTGCAATCCTAAGTTGTGTACCAAAGTGTGTTTTACACATCCTGCATCTGGAGCATGCAAGAAACAGGTTTTCCTTTCAGTAACCATATTAACAGGTTACAATTCACACCATACACGTAAGCAGTATAATGCTGTACAGCAGTATCAATGTAGAAGCAGCCCTGCGAGTTTTGTTGTTAAGCCTGTTTTTGCTGCACAACTCACAATAAACTGCAAAAAATGCACGGTATACTTAATTATGAACACAATATTTTGCAATACAGACTCATGTAGACAAAAATAAAATACTAGACTGAATCACCTATTGTTTGGGGAAAAAAGACATTTGTTTAATAAGCCTATATGCTGGGATTTTGGTTGTGTCATTTATGTATTTATCATTTGGATGTACTGTAAAAAATGGCCCACCTCCTTGTGTAAATTGACCCTTCCCTAATATCCATCCCCCACGGTTACTGTTGCTCGCTCTGACAAGCTTTGCAGAACTCTCCATTAGAATTAATGGGAGACTGCCCTGAACAGCTTAGTTTTTGGCTAAATATCCTCATGATTGGAATTGATAATATTCTAATGTGGGCTGGAATGAAGAGTTACATTGTAAAGCATATTTATCTGGCCTCTTTTTTTTGTAAAAGAAATGGTTAAATTGCATATTATTTTGAGTGAAAACTCTGGAGACCATGTATCAGAATCAAGGCAAACAATTATAACACACAATTATAACAAACCTCATAACAAAGTGTAAGTAAACAGAACCGCTCATAACACACTAACGTGCTGTGAACTCTTTATTTAGTATTGCATTTACTTAGACCTAAATCAATATATAAATGAATTATTGTTAAGTTATTAGCTTTACCTTGTAGCAAATGTAGGTGTCCTTGTTGATGTTAAACATGTTAATTGGGAATGATGGCTACCACCGTTTAATCTATAGCATGCTGTTCTTGATATTTATTTGATGATTTTGAAAACACTGCATGTATTCTCTCTGGGTACTTTGTGTCACTATTACAAGTGATCCAGCAAAAGTTTGTGTATTATTTCTATAAAATTCTGCTTGAAACAACTTAAACACAATGGTGTATGGTTAAGATGTTAAGATAGGACTGGTCAGAAATGCTTTTAAGTTTGGGTTAGCGAAGGGTCAATTAATTAACAACAATTGCCTGGCACACATTGCGCTATTACAGCCAGATGAAAGCATTTATTTTTCTTAGTGGAAAATATTTTTTTCTCATCTTAAGCATAAACTTTACTACATGTAGTTAGATTTCTTTGAAATCAAGACAAAACTAATTGATCTTGTTTTTAGAATGTTTAGGTATTTTTACTGGAAAACAATTGTGGTCACAAATCATTAGGGGTTCAAGCCTGAAGGGCTGAAACACTACTGTAATTGTCAGGATTTTTAGGGGGCCAAGCAGCGAAGCTGCTAGAACCTTATTGTTATTATACTGATTTTCTTCTTTTTCTTTTCTTTTTTTGCCCTTAATGTGTCTGGGTGTCACAGACCACATGTCGTGGAGACACCAAACTTGGCAGGATGATCCCAAATCCTCCCCACTACTCAGGTGCACAAACACACACCCATATGACCAAATTTCTTCCTCTGATTCCTTGAGATTCCAAGCCCTACAAAACGTATATCTCCGTATATATTTAATTTCATTCTAAAAATCGCCATTTTTATTTTTTTTAAACCTACTTTTTCAAACTTCTCCTAGACCATTTGTTAGATCAGCACAAAATTTGGTATTCATCATCAGCAGACCCCCCTGACAAAATAAGTTATCAAAATAATTTAGATACGTAAAATGGCTCTGAAGATATAAATGATACAATCCCTTCGGTTTAACGCAATCTGAGGAATTGATCAATATCTTTTCAATGCAAACTCCAATCACAACCAAACCTGGCATATATAGTCAACAGGACGTTTAGAAGATGGCATCACATTTTTCTACAATTCCACACTATGGGGCGCTACAGCTAAAAAACAGTCATGAATTTGCTGCAGTTTGAGCAAAAAAGTTCAAATTAAATATGCATTTTCTGTGGTTCAAATGCTAACATCAATGCTTTAAAAAATCGATTTGACAAATTAACATAAATGGCTGCCAATGGCCAATACATTTTCAGCACATTATAACTCGTATTGGGAATGGCCGAGGGTTATCGAAATTACTATACACAATCAGGGTGTCAACTCGAAGCTGCATATAACATTTTGTGACAATCGGCCACAGAGTTGCACTATAATGATCTAATTTGCATTTTTGCGAATAACTCCAGAACAGTATAGGCAACAATAAAGATTTGTAATTTCTCTGAATCCACCAGAGAAACACAATGATATGGTCACATGTATTTCCATTCCTGCAAGAAATCTTATCACATATATTTAAAATAATAAATAAATAACTTTCAAACTCGTCCTAGGCCATTTGTCGGATTCACACAAAACTTGGTATGCTTCATCTACAGACCAAAATGAATCAAAAGAATTCTGATATGTTAAATAGTTCTGAAGATATAATCAAATAAGTTTTGGGCTGTGGCCCATAATAACTAATTGGCCTGTATCTTGAGAGCAGAATTTTCAAGTTAGCAAAACTTTGTATAGATGCACAAAATAACATTCTGAGGTAACGTGCAAAATTTCATCAATTTGGCAGAGCTATAACATAAGAAATAGTTATTTCTACAACTGTAATTCATTCTGTACATAAATATGCTGTTGTACTTTTTGTCAGAGGGAGCCACACAACCAAAAATTTCTTCAAAGAATACTAACAGTTATATTTTGCCATTCAGCCACTCCTTGAAAAACAGATAAATAAATTATTAAATTAACAGCTTTTTTTCTTAATTTCTTTTTGGAAGAATAACTTCTGTTGTTTTTATTTGTCAGTCACTTTGGATAAAAGCGTCTGCTTAATAATGAAAGGTAATAAGCATATATAAGCCATTGATGATCTTGATTATTTTATATTTTTTTGGAAGTGAAAACAAAGGCTGAAGGATAGATTTAACCCCTCTTTGGACAGGATTAAATTTATATGTGGATGTGGGGGAATTTAATAAGTATTATATTATTATAGTTCGGTCATTTTAATTCCTTGTCATGTCAGTCATTTTATTCAGAATTTTTATTGTGTGCACGTTTTATCTACTATAAAACACCCTGAAATAATACACCTTGGTGATATTAATAGCCTGCGAATTGACACGTTGGTGAAAAGCCTATAAATTAGCACTTTCCAGCGATGTTGGCTAACAAGATGCCAGAAAATGTAAGATGTGCTTTATGCTGCGGAGTTCACTCCACAAACCTATGTAAGATTCAAGTTGAGTTCTCTGCATCATTATTCATCCATATGAACTTGGAGAATTCATCTACATATTCCTCCAGGTGATGATTCCCCTGATGTAAACGAAGAAGCTGAACTGCTGGGTTCATTTTGTGGTCAGGCATTCTGTAACGTATTCGAAGAGACGATGATGTGTGATGAACCCAAGTGCAGTTTATTTTCAAACATGATATCCAGGAACCCTAACCACAAACGTGAACAAATACAAAAACGTGAACAACTTAACTAGACTTGACATAACATGACTTGACTATGAACTTGGCATAAACATGACTTAACTTGACTTGACTTGACCCAACATGACACAAACAAACAATACCTGACAATGGACAATGGCAAACTTGAAAATGAGGCTTAAATACATGGACATGGGTAACAAGACAAACAAGTTAACCAATGACAAGACAGAACTGATAACAAGGTAACTAGACAATAAACCAATGAAAATAAGACACATGAACATGGAGGGAAACATGAAATCATGACCAGGGGACCACATGACAAGATCACATGACAAGGAAACAGGAACAAGTTAATAGCAGGTTTGCTGCAGAGTAAAAGACATTTTAAGACCTTTTTTCAAAACATGAACAAATAAAATTTAAACTGTATCCCCATCCCAAAACAAACCCAAACAATCTCAAAATAAATAATGTATCACAGACTCTTACTTAAACAGACAGTGGTACACATTCAACATGGCCTTAACATTGTTCATCAGTAAAACAGGGTCGGCTGAATGCATGTTGTGTTTTCCACATTTATATCACATTAAAATTGGTTTAAGTACCGATATATAAATACTGTAAATACAAATTAGAGGTCAACAAATATTGGATTATGCTGATACGATGTGTAAAGCAGTTAATCTGCAAATAGTTTTTAAAATTAGTAGCCTATATGAAATGTTCTTCGTCTTTACTACCTGTGATGGCGAGTGCCAGAAAGAGGCTACAAGAGTCCTAACTGAATTACATTTCAGATGCTTAATGGTTTATGGTGCAACCAATATACCAATAACTTGGTATGAAAAAAGAAAGAAAAAGATTTGATTCATGGGGTGGAACTTTTAACTTTAAAGGCTGAAATACACCAGGGACTCTTATTTTGAAATGTTTGCGCTTCGCTGCTTACAGCTGCTCATTTAAACAGATAAGAAAACATGCACTCCTACAATGATCTACAGGGTATTACAATATAAACAATTAAAAGTAAACATTGATATTTTATCAACACTAAATTATCATCATCAACAGTTGATCATCATTAGTGATTGCTTGTCATACATTTCCGACATAGCTTAATGATTGAAAACTTTTCTGCAACAGCTGGAAACACTCACAAGCCCCCGCGTGCTTGGAGAAAATCAACAGTGCCGCGTTTTCACTCTGAAGGACGCAACGCATGCACTTACATAATACATTGTATACTTTTGAAGTTTGACACTCACATTAGGTCATATGACGTTTACAGTCTTTCCGCCTCCAAATTTAAGACATCTTTAAATGATAATTATGAATTTTGTTGTATAATTTAAGATATTTAAGAATTTTCTGATCTTTAATTTGGGAAAACTGAATTTAAAACATTTTAAGACTTTTTAAGGATCCATAGGAACCATGGATAGATCTTTTTCAAATAATAATCCCGCTATCTGTGCCACATTACCATCACTCGTGGTGAAGATAAAAGCTGACATGCACTTTAGATATCTCATGGACTGGCAACTTCTAGTTATAGTTACTGAAAAAAAAATGAAAATGGGGATAGATTTACCCTAATTAATAATGTAATACTAAAAATGTAAATTGATTAACAATGCTTTAAATATGTAAAAGTAATTGAATGTTATCAGGTGAATTTAATTTAATAGTATTGAGTGTTTTGATAGAGAACTAATGTTTATTTTCTGTCATTTATTTTATTGTCCTTTAAAGAGGTCAGTGTTTATAAATTTTTACAATGATAATACTGCCATACTGGGTCCCAAAGTAATATTTTAGCATTTTCCAATGTTCTAATGGGTTTCAAAAATTAAGTCGTGAACCTTGCAAAATATTTTAAGGAAAAATATATTAAGGTAAATAATTAAATTTAATTTCTTAAAAGGGACAATACATATTAATGAACATTTTCACAAATGTAAATATGTCAGATTATAGCCTTAGGCTAATTTCCATCTGCAGACCCTCTGTCATAAAATAATGCCTTTTATAAGGCTACTATGTATCATTGTACATAACATATAAACATAAAAGTGCATATAAGTGAAAATTATTACATCTCTTAGGACCTGTAAAGGTCTAAGATCACATCTACTATTCACAACCTTTGCTTTGTTGGGTTTGTTGTCTACTGATTTATTTATTTTTTTATAATAAATAACTAATTTATTTTATTTTTTGGAAATAATATTTTTTCAATGTTTGTCCACAAAATTATCCAAAATACTTTAAACAACAGCACAACTCATGGAAGAAACTGTTAAGTTTGTCCATCACACTAATTTTCATCCCGTCTAAAACTAAATATGGCGCTATTGTGAATAAGATCCATCTGTGCTTAGCCCCCGATGATTGCCGCTTGCAGCTATATTATATAACATTATGACCATCATGCAATGAAATGCCAAAGATATCAATTTGAAATATCCCACATCCAAGTTTCATGTAACTTTCATGATTAGACTTTCATTCTGATAACAGTTACATCATGGCAACCAAAAAAAATACAATTCCTGCATTCGTCTCCAAAACATCACTTTCTGTTACAACACCAGTCTGTTATCATGACATACAGGGAGCTTTGTACAACAGTATTTGTCTGTTGTTAATTTTTGCATTTCATGATTATTTGAATGCACTTAAAAGCCCTAAGTGGCTTGATCCCCGATAACTGCTGCTTACAGTTATATTTCTTAGTGACCCCCCCCCGTACCTCAATCCTGACCTAACTATCTCTAGTTTTGTTTTACAGGCATTCACTTGACCTTTCAGACCATTTAATATTCATATTACAATTTTCCATTACAACGCATATTAACCCTGAACCTTTATCATAAAATCTCGATTGTACCGCGGTCGAATCAAGGTCACTCAAAAAAACAGAATATAGCAGGATTATGTCTTGCATGAATCATTAACATAAGCCTAAACAAGACATCACCAAGGGGCTAAGATATGTTTGCTGTCTAGGCTGCAGTCTTGATTCTTTAAAAGCCTGGTGAAACTTACATGGAGTGCGCTTTGATCTATCTTACTGTTTTCCCATGACTAACGTCACATGTTTCTTCCCAGAGCTCAGGCCACTGTCTCAGACAGCACAGCACAATTAGCAGCTCTTTCCTCAACGGCAAGAAAAACCACCAATTAAAATCAAAAGTAGTAAAGTTCTGGAGCGTGCTGCCATGGCATTGTGTGTGTTTGACGGAGGTTAATTAGAGAATGTTAAATGGAGGCATGTGGCTTACAGGCATTCCTGACTTTTAAATAAACGCACCTGTGCTTCACTCTCACTGTCATTCTGTTTTACATCAGACATGATATTTTTGATTTGGTTATGGACAAAGAGGCTGGACCCTGATTTAACAACAAACTCGAGGTCTGCAACGGTGAAAACATGGCACCAATCTGCACCATGCGACAAGATAAATGCACTTAAAAAATATAATTGTGTTAAGACTGGATTTCAGAGAATATCATGAATTAAATAAATTGTTCTAACCCCACTGGAACATACTGTAGTTCTTTCATGTTTTAACCACAAACCCCAATTAAATGTACAGTGATGGCAGTGGCTAACATGTTTTAGTTTTAAAAAACATTTAATCAACAGATATTTTCAGTAGATGCATCCATGTTGGTGAAACCAGGTAGTGCTAAATTATTCACAAACTATCTGCCACATTGTGTAAGTGTATGTCCTGTTTAGTGCAATTAACACTCATGCATCAATTTAAAAGTTAAACAGAGGTCTTAGAGAACAAAAATGTTTGCGTCAACAAACTGCCATAATAACATTATATATTAATATTATTTTCTGCTTACAATTTGTTTATTTTCTAACCAACATCAGTCCTGATTATAACTAATGAAGTCCTGATGAATTCATTCATTTTCAGGATTTTAACCCTTTAAATGCCAGTTTTCTTTACAGAAAACAACAGTTTTTTGTAATGGTTTTTTTACACACACACACAAATTTATCAATACACACATACAAAACACACTCTGACATTCATACAAACACACCCACACAATTTTAGCTGCATTGAATTTTATTCAATTGGCCTGCAGTGCTCTATAATAAATCAAACAGAAAATAGTAAAAAAGCACATATTTGCTCCATAGTAACATGAGAAAAATGACGCCATGTTGTGAAAAATATAAAAAATTACAATTTTGAAGCCAGGGCTTCTGAAAAGCATAATATCATAGAATTCATGATTTTATGCTTAAATGGCACTGGGATCAAATATTGCCATTTTAATGGGTTTCAATGGGGACATTTTTGTAACTATTTTGTGTAAACAGTGTATTATAGATATATTATAGGAACTGAGGTTGAAATCAAAACTACCCCACAAATACACACCTTTGGCTAAATTTATGCCGTTGGCATTAACACAGCCAAAACAATCGAAAAAGTTGCACAAGGGTTAAGTAAGACTGGAATAAAGTAACTTCTCTTCACCACATGCTGAATCACTTTTGGTCACTCTTACATTAGACTAGATCATTAGTTGTGGCTGGTCTGGTAAATAAAGCCAAGTCATTATTCTCAAGCTAATGACTGAAGAATTGACAACAAAGGACTTTGTAGAGCATTTTTGAAGAAGCAAGCATTTTTTTTTTATACGTTTTCAACAAAGTCCTCTTTAAAGATGATGTGGTTAATTTTTCCATGTTAAAATACTTTCTTCTATCTCAACTTGATGTGCAGAGACAAGAAATTAAGCCATTCGTAGGTTGATTTCCCTAAAAGTACAGTAAATACTGTGGCTGAGTAGCTCTTTTGCATTGTCGTATGTGTGCTGTTTGAAAACACGTTTCTTTTTTTGCACTTCTGTTTTGTGCCACTAGTGTTGCAGAAATAACACACTCCTCATTTAAGCACAGATCTTGCTAGACCAGAGATGCCCAAACCAGTGCGATAGTCAGGCTTAATACACCATAGCTCTAAGGCATTATAGTACTGTTAAATGTCATGAACGCATGTATAATATGTGAGAGTGCATCTATGTACCAGCTGCGCAAGCGCGAACCTCTCCACTTGCAAGCGGATTTCCTTCACTCTTGCACAAAACTATACGCTGCTCTATGAAATCTCCCTGCTCTCGCTCAGAGTTTGTGTGTGGACTCAAAACTTGTCCTATGCACTCAAAAATCAATTATAAAACCATCAGTGCTGGGTAGTGTACTTCTAAATTGTAATAGGGTACTGATTACAAATGACATGTCAAAAATTGCAATCAGTGACATAATTTTGTAGAATACATTTTTGGGATAATATAATCAGATTACTTTTGGATTACTTCCAACCCAACTTTTTTATTTAAGTTTATCAGGCATTTCTTAAGGGAGTTTCTAGAAATATGGAAATGGATGCCATCCATGTGTGGTAAGATCAGTTATATTTGAGAATCTGTGTCACAAAACTGGCCTGAAAGTTATCACTAAAGCAAAGCGTAAATTATTTAAAATGGTTATCAATAAATTAAACACTTTACTGCCATTTCCTAGTTAACATGTAACTATGTAATCCATTAAAATATAACTGTTGTCCAATTTTGAGTATTTTAAAAAGTAATTTATTCCAATTACAAGTATTTGATTTTTGTAATCTGATAACGTAATCCATATGAATTGTAATTATCTCATCATTTACTCACTCTCATGCCAACCCAGGCATATATGACTAACACATTTGAATAAAAACTGAAAAATACCTCAATCCAGAAGGCCCTTAAAATGCAAGTGGATGATGATCAGAACTTTGAAGCAACAAAAATCACAGACAGTCAGTGTAAACCATCATCCATACAACTCCAGAGGTTATTGTCTTTTAGAGTGATACGATTGCTTTTGTTGTGAAAAAGATAAATATTTAAGTACTTTTTAACTATAAATCTTTCGATCCAACCCTATCCCTTTAAGGTTATGATCATCATTGGTGAATTGCTCCAATGCATGAAATATTATGCATTTTCATAATATAACACTAGAGGAAAATACCTGATTAATCTTTAAATAAGTGGCCAGAATGTAATACTGTTTTTAATGGAAGATATATATATACACACATTTTTATATATATATATATATATATACACTGTGTATACTGTATATATAGTTGAAGTCAGAAGTTTACATACACTTAGTCTGAAGTCATTAAAACTAATTTTTTAACCACTCCATAGATTTCATTTTAGCAAACTATAGTTTTGGCAAGTCGTTTAGGACATCTACTTTGTGCATGACAAAAAAGTTATTTTTCCAAAAACTGTTAATAGACTGATTGTTTCACTTTTAATTGACTATATCAAAATTCCAGTGGGTCAAAAGAACTGTGCCTTTAAGCAGTTTAAAATATTCCAGAAAATAATGTCAAGCCATTAGGAAATTATCCAGTTAGCTTCTGACAGGCTAATTGGACTCAATTGGAGGTGTACCTGTAGATGTATTTTAAGGCTTACCTTCAAACTCAGTGCCTCTTTGCTTGACATCATTGGAAAATCAAAAGAAATCAGCCAAAATAATTGTGGACCACAGTAAAACGAGTCCTATATCTACATTACCTGAAAGGCTGCTCGGCAAGAAAGAAGCCAAAGCTCCAAAACCGATAAAAAAGACTACAGATTGCAAGTGCACATGGGGACAAAGATCTTACTTTTTGTAGAAATTTCTTCTGGTCTGATGAAATATAAACTTTTTGGGCCATAATGACCACCGTTATGTTTGGAGGAAAAAGGGTGAGGCTTGCAAGCCGAAGAACACCTTCCCAACCATGACGCATGGGGGTGACAGCATCATGTTGTGGGGGTACTTTGCTGCAGGAGGGACTGGTGCACTTCACAAAAGAGATGGCATCATGAGTAAGGAAATGATGTGGATATATTGAAGCAACATCTCAAGACATCAGCCATGAAGTTAAAGCTCGGTCGAAAATGGGTCTTTCAAATGGACAATGACTCCAAGCATACCTCCAATGTTGTGGCAAAATGGCTTAATTACAACAAAGTCAAGGTATTGGAGTGGCCATCACAAAGCCCTGACCTCCCTCCAATTTGTGGGCAGAACTAAAAAAGTGTGTGCGAGCAAGGAAGCCTACAAACCTGACTCAGTTACACCAATTCTGCCTGGAGGAATGAGCAAAAATTTCAGCAACTTATTGTAAGAAGCTTGTGGAAGGCTACCCAAAATGTTTGACCCAAGTTAAACAATATAAAAGGCAATGCTACCAATTAACTAACTAATATATATAGTGTGTCAGTAGCATGTCAGCGAATTCTTTGGTCATAAAATTTGCTTTCGTAGAACACAATGAGTTCTTCTGCACATCGTCAAATAAAAAGAAGCATTCGGCGAAATGTAGATTCTGCAAAGTCTGCTTGACAGAGACAGCCGGGACCACCTCAACGTTCACCAGACACCTGGAGCGTAAACACAGGGAAAGCTCTCTACGGATTTTCAAACTCTTTAAGGTAAAACCTTTCCAACCTCCCATGACCAAACAGATCATGTATCTGCTGAATTATTGTTGTTTATCATGTGTTCTTCTCACACGTACGGTATAAGTTATTTAGGGACATATTTTTTACAAGCCTCTCTAAGGACGTAACTAACGTTAACCTGATGAAGAGTGTAACTAACGTTACATGCTAAGTAATGAGATTTTGGGTAACTGCACAACTGACAGATGACTTTGAGCGCACCACCAACTGTGTGTGTGTGTGTGTGTGTGTGTGTGTGCGTGTAACCATAGCGACAAAATGACCAACTTTCGGATCCTGCACTTAAGCCTATAAATTATGAATTACTTTATATGTAATTGCTAAAAACAAATGAAGATTTCTAGAAGAATATTTCAGCTCTGTAGGTCTATACAATGCAAGTGAATAGAGAACAGTCCTTTCAAGCTCCAAAAATCAAATAAAGGCAGCATAAAAGTTTTTTTTCCCTCCGGTCTTGAATTGGTCTCGGTCTTGGTCTCGACTTGGTCTGTCTTGGTCTTAGTCTTGTCTTGGTCTCGATACCCTCTGGTCTTGGTAGTGTCTTGGTCTCGGTTTAGGCGGTCTTGACTACAAGTCTAATACACACTACCAGTCAAAGGCTTTGAAACACTTACTCATTCTTTATTATTATAAAATGTGAAGAAAAATGTATTATAATAAAGTCATCAAAACCATGGAATAAAATAAATGGAACTATGGGAATTATGTTGTGACTAAACAAAATGTTATATTTTACGGTGTTATATTTTAGCATCTTCAAAGTAGTCACCCTTTTCCTAGAAATTGCAGAAAGGTACTTTTGACATTTTCAAGATCAACTTCTTGAGGAATCACCCTGGGATGCTTTTTAAACAGTATTGAAGGAGTTACCATCTTTGTTGGGCACTTAAAAGGCTGCTTTTTTTTATTATTTGGTCCAATCAATTTCCAAAACGTTTTTTTTATTATTATTAAATTTTACTTTTGTAATGAACTAAATTAATATGGTGGCACAATTATATTTCTGTCTTCAAAACTAATTTCAAACATTTAAGCATACGCCTTAGATCAAATGATTTTTAAGATCATGATAAACTTTTGACAGACAGACAGACACACATCAGCCACAACAGTAAAATCACTTGCCTAATTTTGAGTAGGTCCCCCTCGTGCTGCCAAACAGCGCCAGCCGCATCTCAGATATTCTCACCACAAGTGTACAAAGCGGTTATCTGAGTTAAGGACTTTGTTCGAACCATTCTGGCCATTCTCTGTTGACCTCTCTCATCAACATGGCATTTCCGTCCAGAGAACTGCCGCTCACTGGATGCTTTTTTGTTTTGGCACCATTCTGAGTAAATTCTAGAGACTGTTGTGTTTGGAAATCCCAGGATACCAGTAGTTACAGAAATACTCAACCCAGCCCATCAGGCACCAACAATCATCCATGCGATTATCCAATGTGCCAATCTTGTGGCAACAGTGCATAAAATCACACAGATACGGAATAGGAGCTTCAGTTAATGTTCACATCAATTATCAGAATGGGTAAACATTTTTATCTCAGTGATTTGGACAGTGGCATGATTGTTGGTGCCAGATGGGCTGGTTTGAGTATTTCTGTAACTGTTGATCTTCTGGGACTTTCATGCATAGCAGTCTTTAGAATTTACTCCGAAGTCTACAGTAACAGATAACCGCTCTGTACAATTGTGGTTAGAAGAATCGTATCTCAGAATGCTATTCTAAGTTACGGGTTGGTGTGTTTTTGGCGGCATGAGGGGGATCTACACAATAATAGGCAGGGGGTTTTAATATTGTGGATAATCGGTGTATATATCGGTAGTGTAAGGAGGGCGAATTCTTGTAAATCTCAATTCCCTTAAAATCCTTAGATTTTTTATGTCCCCCTTAAAAACTGATTGGGCTCTCTCTCTTAATGTTCAATGAAATCATTAAAGTTTTGCATAATTTCTCTCACGTCACCTGTATTGAAATCCATTGTGAGTTGAGTCTCCTGTACTGTGCATGAGGAGCGCTATTTGTAGAATGGGGCTCCATTTCATTTAGAATGCTGCTATAGTAGCGAGGCAGCTCATATGGTTTTGTGATCAGCTACAATCAATATGCATGAGGAGAGACCTCCAAAAAAAAAAAAAAAAAAAAAAAACAACACGTACCTGTTTGGTTCAGCTAATCTGTATGTAGATTTTAGAGCAAGAATTGCTGTAAAGACCTGCTGATGCCTGTGCCAACAAGGTGTATGGCTTCTGTAATTGAAATGTGCTACTTTCTTAACTATGTTGAGTGCAATGATTTCTCCCATTCATATTTTAGCAAGTGGCCTGTCTCCTACTCGGTTTAAAAATAAATAAAAACTAAACTGTAGATACAGTCATTGGCTTGCCATTACAAGATGGCACAAATAGATGCTCAGAATGCCTGTTCAGAACTGTAATGCACTCTGACCTTGAGGTATTTAACTCATGCAAGAATGTAAAACATCAACGGAAGTAAAAGGGCTCAAGGCTTTCAGGTGCTGACTGCTATTTAAACTGAAGTATTTATTGAAAACGCTACATCCGCTGTTTAGAGCTATGCAGTTGAGTCATTATAGATTTCATGCAGTGAGGTCACACCAAGCCAAATCAAAGTTGTGATCTTTGTGGTTGTAAAACAATTTTTGCTTGGGTGTAATGTCATTATAAGTTATTATGCTTTTTGGGATTTTACCTTTCCTTTAGTGTGTTAACATAGCTCTTTGTATGTATAAGGTCGACAAAGTTAAAGCACAAAGTCCATGTAAAATTTAGTTATTTTCTCCCACTGCTCAAGAACTACAAGAAACAACTGGATTGTAGTCCAGCCATTTCTTCCACAAATTATCTACATCACTATGTAACACATTTGCATAATGCCCACCTAAGGGCTACTTTGGCCCACCCTTAAACAAATGCAGTTATAGCAGAGGCCAGAATGAGTTAGTGTTGTCGCCATGTCGAGAAGACGTTGTTTTCTTCACTGCAAAAGTGAAACCTCTTTTGTTTGTACTTCTAAAGGCAGATGAATTTAATAATCAGTGGTTCAAATTTATTTGAACTATTTAGCAGTACAAACACAAACAATGCCAGATTTTCAAGTCAGTTACTCCTGAAAGATGGTGCAGTTCCAACATTGTTGGGACAATCCTGCGCTTCAGGATCACAACCTGTAAGTATGCTTGATTATTTGTGAATTGATCTGCTACCGAGAGTTCAAATGCAGAGTTTTGAGTTGTAGCTACAGTGTACACCCAGTGCACAGCTGTAGGCCTCTGCTAACCTGCTAGCTTATGTTGTTTTGAAATAGATTTGCTAATCAGCTGTGGGCCCACTTTTACCTACACTTGTGTAGAATTATGCAGATTGTTTGTCGTTCTTATGATCATGAATAGTGATCAAGTGTGGAGATGGATTTATTTTTACAAACGGTCATTTTACATCTGTAATCCACGGTAGTGCTCGGCTAACCTGCTATGTAAATGTTATTGTTTTGGTAAGGTTTACTATTCAGCTATGGGCAGGCTTTTTACCTAAAACTGTGTAACAAAATGGTTGACCTCAAGAGTCATATACAATTACAAGATGTAATGTTACGGCTGCTATCCATGGTAGTAAATGGCTAACTTGCTCACTAACACTCTAATACACCCAGTAATGTCCAACCGGGAGTAAGCCTCTGTTCTCCATTCATATCTCGGGCGAAAAAAGTTCTTCTTTAACTTAGATGCACTTCGTGTCTTTTACTTGAAGCTGTGTTAGGTTCACAATAATCAACAGTGTACTTGTAAGAAAACTACAAAATGAAAACCACTTTGAAACTTCCGGCTCAAGTCATGCTTGCGAAGGTGGTTCGGGTCGATCAGCTTTTTCTTCCAAACGTTCATTATCGGACTCGGACTCTAACTGGTACGGAAAAAACAGACGCCACTGTTACCATAGTTACAATCATGTTTACAGCTGTTTAGGAAGCCTGAAACTCAGTTACGGTAAGGGGTTACATTTCCGACACGCGGTTGACCAATCACAACAGACTGGGCCAGCTGACCAATCAGAGAAATCTGGGCTTTTCAGAAAGGGAGGCTTAAAAGAGACAGGAGTTAAATCAGAGCGTTTGAGCCAGATTATGAAGAGAGAGGAAAAGCAATGTACAGAATGAGAAAAATTATGTGTTTTTTTGAACATTTAATCATGTAAACCTATAGTAGACTCTTTAACTTATGATGCCAATACTAAAAGCAAATAATGTAGTTGTAGTAGCCTGAAACATGCAAAAACAATTAGCCTTCAGACATCTCTACTGCTTTCCAAATGTTCAGCAGTTTCATTATGAATCAAACTGTAGTGTGGTAAAATGAAACAAATTAAAACAAATTAAACTCTAACCTTCAGCGAAAGAAAACAAGTAAAAGAACCTGTACACATTTTTATTTGGAAATGATGAGAACATTTTTATCACCTTTCTAAAAACATATTTTTAGCTTCTCATCTACACAACCATTTAGGCAACGGAAAACAAATCTAGTTTGCATCTAATAATACCCGTGGCAGACTGTAAATACCCTAAATGTTTTTGCTGAGACATCCGAAATTCCTCACAGCAGAGTGAAAACTGTGCTATATTACACGTAGCTGGAAAACAAGCCTGTGTATAGTGTCTGAATGCTGGTGATGTGGAAATTTTAAAAACCAAATATGTCTAAAAGTGATGAGTGTGGAAGTCTTCTCTAGACTCCTGATGCAATGGCTGTTCCAAACGGTAGGTAGCAAGTACATGCAGTCTTCTGGGAGCCATTGTTTTGGCTGCATTCTAAGGACGCCTTTTTTCACAAGGTAATCACAGTATGCACTGTGACAAGCATAGCCAAAATTATAGCAGAATATATGGTAACTAGATCGGTCTACATCTACAAGTTAACACATGCCATTATGAAAAATGTTTAACGTGTTAACTTGTTTTAATGTGATTAACGTATTTACCAATTTAGACATTAGATTTTGACATTATTTTCAGCTCATTCGATCATTTTTTGGATTGTGGATTTTGGGACATTATTCCCTCAAACGTTGAAAAAAACATGGCAGTTATTTTGAATAGTCTTTTCACTTCATTTTAATATATTTTTATTTTTATTTTATTTTGCTATCACTGAACATAAAGTGCATTTAAATAAATGCATTTCTATATTACTGTGCATCACCCAAAAGCTGAATTGTTTTTCAGTGGCTTTATATGACGTTAGGATGAAAATAATGTGCATTCCGCAGTGTTCTGAGACCAGTGCAGACAGCACACTGAAGGTTAAGTCATTCACTAAACAGGGAGCATGGGGACATCCAATAGCTTTCTATACAGCTAATGCATTCACTCCTAAAATCAGACCAAATATTTAGTTTGGCTGCATGTGACAAAATGTAACTTTCTATAGCTTGGTATTATTAACAACTTGGCCCACTGTCCACATTTGTGGACATACATTTTTAAGAAAACTATTTGCTCAAGAATTTTTTTATTTTGCTTGTTTATTAGGTGCTACTGGTTACAAATCATAAAGGGAAATGGAAAACATAGCAGTCACTCTCGGATCTCAGGAGGTTAAAGAGAAAATGAGGACACAAAATATCATTGTTAACTCCATCAAGCTAATGAGAAAATAATTTTGCAGGGGAGGCATTGACAGACAAAAAAAAAAAAAAAACACTATGGAAAAGTTCAGATCAACAATCTGGAATAAGGCATATCAAACAAATTAAAATATTTTTTTGGTCATTATTCTTGCCTCTGATGTGGCATATCAATATCCCCAGGCATTTTGGATCAGTTATGTTAATATATATATATTTTTTTTATTTCTTTTATTTTTTTTTTAAATCAAGCTTAGAGCAAAAAAAAAAAAAAAAAAACAGGATGAAGAGACAGATGGGGAAAATGGCAGCAAACCAGTTAAAGAAATATATTCCTGGAAAAAAAGAAAAGAAAAAAAAAAACAGACAGACCCACCGCAGCTGAGACGCAAGTCAAACACACAGGCAGAGCCCTGGCAGCAAAGAGGTGCTTCCCCCCACATGTTCTCAGCTACAAGAGACATGAGCAATAGTTACCATCACACAGACTCTGACATAAGCAGGGGATTTTTTTTTTGTCTTATTCCCGTTCCTCCTTAAAAATAGCCTGGAGGACAGCTTTAAGTAATCAGGGTCTGAGGAGTCTTAACAATGCAGTCCAGACATATCTAAACCATCCCTTCCAAACCACCTCTGGGAACAGGCGCAGAATATGAATAATGTTCAAAATAATACTTAATAATGAGTAATGAGGATTTTTTTTAAGCCCGTTTCATTTCAGAGTTTGTTGGTAAAAGGAATTGAATACTTAAAAAATCTACGAACATGCAAATGACTCTGGTGGCATTTCCAGAGAATACCTGGAATAACTGATAGCTCACTAATGAGTAGCTCACAAAAATGAAATAGTAGCAAGTATGTTTAACCTATGAATAGAATAGGAGCATGAATGTGGCACAGTGTGATAAAGGAGTCTACACTGCCAGGTATGAATGCTATTGAAATGTGTATTATTCTATTATGATATTTCCAGTATTGCATTGGGAATGCCGAGATGACAAATGTATGTGATAATAAGTTTAGTATGCCACCCTTTTGGCAGGACAGCATTTAGTGGTGTGTGATTAATTTTGAGAGGCAGAACAATAGACCTGGATCGTTAAGAATTTGTGAAATTTCTCAAGTGCACCGGAGACAGTCTGTTGGTCTACGCTTCTGACCACAAAGTCACAGATGTTTGATAAATCACACACACAAATTGTAAATATGCACTATGCTGCTTGTGCAGATAAAAACACGGTAGAACTGGCTCTTTAGAACACTGGAATGCCACGGGTCAAATCTGACGGCCGAGTCGATCACGCAATCGATACCAGCCATCTGATTTAACTGTTCTAAAGGAACTCAAAACAGCTAAAAGATGCTGTGCTGCTACTTAAAAGACATTCAATCATAGCAGAGATTTTTTACTGATATTATCCACTTTTTCGAACAACAGGGTTAGCCTGCATTAAGCATGCTTTTGGGTTCACTGACAATGAAATACAATTTGTTTAAAAAAAAAAATATTTTGGGGGTATGAGCCATTGTGCCTGCAGGATTTCATCTGAGGATACATACAGAAATACTGTGTGAGATACCGCTCCAAATGATTCAGTGAGCGGTCCGTACGAATTGTGCTGAACCACAAATCAATGCAAGCCTGTTTGGCCTATTCACTGAAACGACTCTAAAGAATTATTCATTTACAAATTGGGCATGGCTTGTTCTTTTAAACAGCCAACAGAAAGATGAGACACACTTGATGACATATTCTGAGAGTAAATGTTTCTCAGGCCAATCAGAGCACTCATTGTACGTACAGCTGTACAGCTGCAGGCGCAAAACTTTCGATTGTCCTTTTATTCCAGTATCATGCATGGCGTCAAGGATGCCACTCTTTTAATTGCAAATTATTATTATTATTTGCAAACAACACCATATAAAACACAAATATGTAATTAAACTATAGTAGATGTTTCACCAGTGATTGAATTTGAGGACTTTTAAAAGCTTTAAATGGACTTAAGTTTTCCCCTGTTTGCTGCCTTTGACGTTGCAACTTATGCACCGGCAGGATAGCCAATATGGGCTACAAGGACACCATTTCTCAACAGCTTCAGAGTTATTAGTCACATGTCATGTCCATTAATACCAAACTTCTATTATTACAGCACAACTAAACAAAAATATAACCACAGTAATTAATCATGTACAAGTGTCAATTACAGCATTCCATTTAGGTTGAGTTAACCTGTTCTACCATATTTTTGCAACAGTTGAGCACTGTTACAATCACAGACATGAATGAAATGGTGAGTCTGAATTGATTAGTCAGAAAAACAACAACTGGTCCAAAGATTATGTCTCATGGACATCTCAGTTTGCTTTGGATGTGTAGCCTAAATAAAGAATATGGCATCTACAATAATCATCAATTAGCATTTCTGTCCAAATCGTGCAACTGCAACCTCTTTTATATAATTGAAACAGAAACACATGGTAATGCCGGTAAATAATCAAAATACGCACTGGGAGTTCTGATGGTTCTGGCAGGAAGTCAGCGTCTTCTCCGAAGATAAAGTCAGGGGGCAGCTCTGGGTCTCTGGCATTAAATATGATGTCCCCTGTCAGAATAAAGACTTGTGTTAAATCACACCAACAATTACTTGATACACAATCTGAATTTATACACGTATGAGACTTAAAACCAGTTATGTTCAACACACCAACAATTATAACTGTAGAATCTTATCTACACAAGCCACTATATTTTTTTTCAATCTTGATGAATGCACCCATGTATAAAATAAATCTGACTATGTATAGGGATTACATTGTCAGAGATCTGCACATTAGATGTCTATATTGTGTTCTAACAATTCTGAGTGCACACTTTAAAGATAAAGGTTGCACGGGTGAAAAAATCTAATATAGTCAATTATCTGCATATATTTTGTTTTCCCATAATTGATGGTTCCAAAAAGCAACTATCTGTACCGATTAACTGGTAAAACCAATATATCGGTCTACCTCTTGTTTAGATGTTATACAATACAGACATTCTGTGTTTCTTTCTTTTGTGCTCTTCTGTCTTTTCCATGAATAAGAAACAGAGTAAAACAAACACTAGGCAACTATATTCCACATGGAGCACTGGGAAAACAGCCTATAGGTGATGTTTGTATTAAATCTGTCACATCCGATGGCATCTTGGAAAAGTTGTTGCAAATATCTGAAAAGCCTCTCGGCTCACTTCAGCCCTCTGAGATGGCAGTGGACTTGGCGTGGGAGTGTAAATGTTGGGCAAATATGCAGCACTTCCCAAATTTACATGCTGAGGCACTTAGTACAAGTTGGTACTACTCGAAAAACATTGTACCAGCTGAGGTAAACCATTGCAAAGAGAATTTAAGCCGAAGGACATTGCCTTGTGAGAGGAGTGCCATGCCTTTGCACGCAAACAGCAGACAGTCAGCACTTCTGCCAGAGTGCTCGCATCACAAGTAAACAATCTGCACTCTTTCTGGAGGAACAACAAAAGAAAGAAGCACCTGGCAAGCAGATCAAGCAACAGTTAAGAGATGCACAATGCAGCAGTCATAGTGCTTTAGACCAGTGGTTCTCAACTGATGCATTGTTATAATTTAACATTGATTTGCATCTTGATTTCATTACATACTAAATTGTTTTCTGTGGTTTGTCTGTTTAAGCTTTTATTTAACCATCTATAGCTACATTTAAACTGTAAAGATGGTGTCATGTTATGTGTTGATTCTTATACACAGCTAACAGAAAACAATGCTGACACAAAGCAGCTCTGTTGCCTTACATAAAACACTATTCTTTTTCTGCGCTGCAAGTACTGGCATTTCCTTTTTGGAAATATTTTTCAATTGTAAGCTATAGGACTAGATCTCAAATATCTTTGAGATTGTATTAACATAATGTTCCATTATTGATGATTAAATCTATTTTAATGATGACTCAAGCTATATTGCATCCAAGTAAATAAATGCGAGAAAATGTAATTCCACTGATGTTGAGACATGAATCCTGACACCACAGCAATCGAATCTATAAAAGTGATGCATCAAAAAGCAATGGAAGAGTCACAGATGATATGAATAGATCTGAAATGCACTGCCAAGTCATAGGCAAAACAAAGATGGCAGACTTGAGTCACTTATCAGCTGTAAAGCACTGGCTGCTGCAAAATTTAAACCCAGGAAGCAAATTCATCACCGATTTCTGGGCCTGTGATATATTAAACTTCTTAGAAATCATCTTAACTCTTTCCCCGCCAGCGTTTTTAAAAAAAAGTTGCCAGCCACCGCCAGGATTTTTGACGATTTTCGCTAAACTTTAATGGCCCGCAGAATATTTTTTTCCATGAATATATGAAGATGCTATATATCAAAATAAAGATCTGGGCCTCTGCTTTTAGGCAAAAAAAACGATTTTATTTTATCTTCATTTTTTCTTTTTTTATTGAGACTTGAACAGAGGTCAAAAAACTGAGAAAAAGGCATGTTTATGTCTGATATTTTGAGCTTCTCATACTCCACTTCTTCATGTTTGAGACGATCGCAGTCTGTTTCTTTGATCAAAGAGTTGCATACTCTTTCAAAACATGCGGAGGGGTGTTCCTTACTGTATAACACCTAAAACACGGAAACCCGGAAAATTCCGTGTTTGGCGGGGGAAGCGTTTTTTCATAAAACACGGAAAATTCTGTGTTTGGTGGGGAAAGGGTTAAGAATGGTTCTAAACTTTGACTTAAGTGTCAAACAATTCTTAGCAATAAGTAGGTAGTAAGAAAGTCAGCAGTCTAAGGCTGATTCTTAAGTGCTGACTGTGGAGATACTTAAGGATCATGAAGGACTACAGTGATGTCTACTCTGAATGGCCTCCCTCAAACACTGAATCAGCCAAATAGTGGGCTTGCAGAGGGTAATTTGTCAGAGTGGCATGACACCATTTATTCATGATTTAAATCAACAAAAAAGGGTTGTTCCGATAAAATCAGTAAATCACATTACTTTTTCTCACAGTATTGTATCGATACTTTAGAATCCTGAATCAATATTTGTATTTTATTATTTGTGTAAATTGCATATTGATTTTCACATTATCAAAACAAACAAGCAGGACAATTTACTAACTACATTTAATTTAATAAATTAGATGATAATAAAATAAAATAATTGTTAAAACACAGTATCGTTACTGTTCTTAATATAGTACTTGCATTATGTTTTAAAGCATTTCTCAACTGCTTGTCAGATTAACAATATAGCATTTTCTCTCGTGGAAGATAATCAATTAGACAATTTGAACAATAATACTTGGTAGTGTCAAAAGAATATTTCATTTAAATTTATGCAAACAATTTTGTAAAAAAAACAACAACAAAAAAAAGTGGAGCATGTGTCATTACTTAATGCGAGAATATGACTGTAATTAAAATTATGATTACTATGATTTATTGTGAGATGCACTATGGCCTAAGTTTGTGGACAACCCTTTCTAATTAACCAGTTAGGCTACTCCATTAATTCCAGTTAAGATGAATCAAAAATGAATTGACATACATTGTAGGAGGGACCCAAGACATATTTAGGGATACTGTAACATAGAGATCTGGAGGTGGGCTCTTTTGTTAGGTGGTTGCTTACTGACCCAGGACAATCAACAAGATCACCTTAGCAACCACATAATATTTCACTAACAATCAATCAGAGCACATTAGCAACCACACAGAAACAACCTGGCAACCACTCACAACACCCTAGCATCATGGTGGCAAACATCACTTAGTTTCTTCAAAAATGTAACAATCCTGTAGGGCAGACTATTCATCAATTCACCTTTGAGCTCTGACTTGACATGAAGGCCACTAACAGAAAACATGCAACACCATTAAGCTTTGATAACACCCAACTAAAACCACTGCTTCAGACAAGTAACAATGCACCGATAATGATCAACAACCAAGTCAGTCTTCCTTATAATCCTTCAGACTATAGACGTACTATAGCACAATATTACTTATTAGTCAATAGGAACAAATCTTGAAAAGGAGGAAAACTTCACTGAGTAATTTAGATTTCTCACTACCAGACTCCACGACCAACTCTACCTCGGAGAAACTGCTTGTATGTGGCCGCCATTAAAAACTGCTTGAGTTTTTGAGTATCTCATGACTCAACAGGAACACCCAATTAAGATTATTGCAGAGTTATAATTACCATCCAACCTCATTAAACTTCACTGAGCTGTGGTACTTGAAAGCATTTCAGACAAAACCTCTAAAAGCTCTTCTCAGAAGCTCATTCTCATGTCAAAAGCATTGTGCTGCTCAATACGTTTGCACTGTATGATAGATTCTCTCATCATTTACTTTCTTGACTTTCTTTCTTCTTCTGCAGAACACAAATTAAGATTTTTAGAAGAATATCTCTGCTCTGTAGGTCCTTACAATGCAAGTGAATGGGTGCCAAAATTTAGAAGCTCCAAAATCCACATAAGGGCAAAATAAAAGTACTCCAGACGACTCTGGTGGTTAAATCCTTATCTTTTGAAGTAATATGATGGTGTGAGTGAGAAACAGATCAATATTTAAGTCCTTCTCCCTTCACCTTCTTCTGATTTTGGTGATTCACATTATTTATGCATATCGCCACATACTAGGCAGGGAGGAGAATTTATGATTCAAAAAATGACATCAATGTTTGTGTTTCTCACCCACACCTGGCATATTTCTTTAGAAGTGATGGATTTAACCACTGGAGTCGTCTGGAGTACTTTTATGCTTCTTTTAGATGGACTTTGGAGCTTCAAGATTTTGGCACCAATTCACTTGCATTGTGAGAACCTACAGAGCTGAAATATTCTTCCAAAAATCTTCACTTGTGTTTTGCAGAAAAAGTCATACACAGCTGGGATGCCAGGAGGATGAGTAAATCATGAGAGAATTTTCATTTTGAATGAACTATCCATAACTAGCTCTAGAATTGTATTTTTAGAGAAGACATAAACATTTAATGCGTTGTGCTGAGCAGAAAAGACCACAGGTGCTCTTTAGAACTACCCACAAACTTCTGTGAGAACACAGTCAGAATGCAGAAAAAATAATCAAAGTCTTCACTGAATATTCATCGATCACTGAATTTTGTAAACAAACGCATTGAATTTTCATTTCAAATGTATGCATTTTTACAACTCTAAACATTAACTTTGATTAATGCTTCACATCACAATGCTGAACTGCACTGAATAACAAATTAAAGTTTTTATTCTCAGTTTTGTTCTATTCTTGAAAAGTTACATTAAATACGTTTTGAAGTCTAAGCCCATACTCATGTGGGTGGCGTGAGATTGAGTCCAGCAGTTTCCAATCCTGTTCCCCCTCTCCAAACCATGATTTCTTATCATTGCTCTAGTCAAAATCATAATCAAAATCCACCAACATCAAACCAAGAATAAAATAACCATGCTTGGTATATCTCAGTAGATATTTTGATAACAAATATGTTATGCTCATTAAAAACTAAATATCACTGATGTTTGCCACCTTAGCTTTAATAAACTTTTAATATCAATCTCAATATAGCACTGCCATGACTAAGCCAAGAGCTGAAGTTGATGTGACCATGTCAGAAATGACAAACACACGCAGCCGCTCTGAATAGATTACCAAAGCCAAACAACAGTCATCATGGTGCTTTGCATTCTCTTTCATCATAGACAGCTTCAGATTATGATATAAACAAATAAACCATGTTGAGGTATAGAGATTGTAAGCATGGTATGACTGTTATGACATTTCCAGGTTCTTTCTACAGTTGTAGATTGGAGTCAAACAAAATCCATACAGCAGTGCAATTTAATATAATGTTTTTTTAACATGCTATAAATAAATTATGCATTACTACTTCACATTAACAATGAGAACACAACAAGTATTTATTTAGCTCTCCTTCTACATATCAGACAAGAGCTTTGTGAACTACCCGGATGTACTAGGTATCATTACTAAACCGCAGAAGCCCCATCAGAGAAGTTTTATTTATGATCTGTTCATACTCTGCTAGAAGAGAGCTACTTACATTTAAGAGTCTCTCCAGCATATGGAATATGGAGTTTAAATCTGTCACAGCAAGGACCAGGCATCAATGATGTGCAGCTTAAAAGAAACAAAGGAACAAAGGTTTAATCACACTACAGTATGACAGCGGAGAATGTTAATAAGGCCCTATACAGCAGAAGAGATGTCTCCATGCAGATTTTTTCACAATCACTTGGGATATATATACATATATATATATATATGCACACACACTGACGGCCAGAAGTTTGGAATAATGTTAAGATTTTGATCTAATGGAAAGAAACTGGCAATTTTATTAACCAAAGTGATGGCATTCAACTGATCACAATGTATAGTCAGGATATAAATAACGTAAAAATTACTATTACAACTATTTTTTAAAAAGCTACTTCAAAGAGTTCAAATCCTTTTGTCCAGATAGATGTCTTTTCGGGAAATTCTCACGCACATTTCAGTCTAGCTGATACCACAAATGCTCAATGGGGTTAAGATCCATAACACTCAGGGTCCTGGGTAGTTCAGCGAGTAAAGACGCTGAATACTAGAGATGTGAATCTTCACTGGCCTCACGATTCGATTACGATTCAAATGGTAACGATTCGATTATAAAACGATTCTCCATGCATCTTGTCCTTCAATATCTTTCTTTTTTCAGTTTCTTCAAAATTAATTTTTTACTCTATTTTTCCTTCAACTGATTATATTATTATTTTTATTTTTAAGCATTTTAAATCACTTAACAGTATTTAATTATTATTTAAAATGAATCTATGCCATGCAATTCATTTTCAAGCACAAATCGAAGTTGTTGGTCCAGGATGAGAGATAGATCCGTTTCTATGAGAGAGCAGCTGTCATCTTCTCCTCTCCTCACCTGCACAGGTGATAGTAAAGCGTTTTTTGCTTCAGAAAATTATCAAGCGTCCCGTATGCACTGTTCTATCTGTATGTTCTGTCTGTATGCGAGTTGAAGATAAAACCTTTATCATCAGGTGTGCGCACTGTCCTGACAAACGAGTGAGAAATTGAGAGCGCGCAAAAGTAGAGAAAGGTGGAGGGGGTGGGGGAATACTTAAATGAAAATAATCACCAACATCACTCGAACCGCTGCCTCTTCATTATTTTCTTCTGTGTTTTCCCCCGTTGTGTGCAAATCAGTGCAATAATGGGTGCAAGCTCGTCTTTCATGTTGTTTGTTGGCTTCTTATCACGAATAAACTCTCCTGTTGCTATATACATGTTTGTGAAATTATTTCAGGATCGCAGTTTCATTCGGGCACAAATGGACATGTCTTTGATACAGCTGGTCTGCAAACAGACGTGTTTGTGCACTTGACTTTAGTGTATGCACTTAACTCGCGTCTTTGTTTCCACATCTGTCTTTGGCATGCATCACTGTTCTGCCGTGATTTAAACTGAACTCACAATCGATTCTGATTCTTTCGAGAATTGATTCAGAATCGTTTGTGTATGAATCCAGATGCATCGCTGAAAATATTTTTTCCAACAGCTCTAATTAATCCCACCCCTGGAGTCATGACTTTGAATCCAAGGCAGGCTGAGTGACTCCAGCCAGGTCTCTGAAGCAACCAAACTGGCCCAGTTGCTAAGGAGAGTAGAGTCATATGGGGTAACCTCCTTGTGGTCCCTATAATGTGGTTCTCGCTCTCGGAGGGGTGCATGGTGTGATGTGCGTGAATCCCGCAGAGAATAGTGTGAAGCCTCCACATGCACTATGTCTCTGCAGTAGTGCTCAACATGCCACTTGATAAGATGCATGGATTGACTGTGTCAGACACAGAGGCAACTGAGATTCATCCTCTGTCACCTGGATTGAGGAGAGACACTACGCCACCAAGAGGACTTAGAGCGCATTGGGAATTGGGCATTCCAAATTGGGGAGAAAAGGGGAGAGAGAGAAAAAAAAACACTCTTTTCCAATTATCTGTTGTTCAAAGTTTCTTTGCCCACTCTAACCTTTTGATTTTCTGTTTCAAAAGTGGCTTTTTCTTTGAAATTCTTCCCATAAAACCTGTGAGTCTTCTCTTTACTGTTGTACATGAAACTGGTGTTGAGTGGGTAGAATTCAATGAAGCTGTCAGCTGAGGACATGTGAGGCATCTATTTCTCAAACTAGAGACTCTGATGTACTTATCCTCTTGTTTATTTGTAAATCTGGGCTTCCACGTCTCATTCTTTCCTTGTTAGAGCCAGTTGTTGTTTGTCTTTGAAGACAGTGTAAACCTTTGTATGAATTCTTCAGTTTTTTGGCAATTTCAAACACCATATAGCCTTCATTTCTCAAAGCAATGATTGACTGACAAGTCATTTAAACCTAATATTGACCATAAGACTTTTGCATACTGTGGCAACTCAAAAACAAACACAAAGACAATGTTAAGCTTCATTTAAGAACCAAATAGCTTTCAACTGTGTTTGATGCAAAGGCGAGTGATTTTCTAGTACCATATTATCAATTTAGCATGATTACTCAAGGATAAGGTGTTGGAGTGATGGCTGCTGGAACTGGGGGCCTGTCTAGATTTTATCATGAATAACTTTTTTCAAATGATGTGATGGTGCTGTATTTTCATCAGTAATGGTCTGACTATACTTTGTGATCAGTTGAACGCCACTTGAATTAAAGTACCAATTTCCTTCCAAAACAGCTAAATCTGTACATTATTTAAAACTTTTGGCCACCAGTGTGTGTATATATATACACAGTGCATCCGGAAATTATTCACAGCGCTTCACTTTTTCCACATTTTGTTATGTTACAGCCTTATTTCAAAATTTTATTATTTTCCTAAAATTTCTACAAACAATACCCTATAATGACAATGTGAAAGAAGTTTGTTTGAAATCTTTGCAAATTTATTAAAAAGAAAAAGAATCACATGTGCATAAGCATTCACAGCCTATGCTTTGTTGAAACACCTTTGGCACCAATTACAGCCTCAAGCCTTTTTGTGTATGATGCTACAAGCTTGGCACACCTATTTTTTGGCAGTATCTCCCATTCTTCTTTGCAGGACCTCTCAAACTCCATCATGCTGGATGGGGAGCATCGGTGCACAGCCATGTTCAGATCTCACCAGAGATGTTCAATCGGGTTCAAGTCTGGGCCCTGGCTGGGCCACTCAAGGACATTCACAGTGTTGTCCAAAAGCCACTCCTTTGTTATCTTGGCTGTGTGCTTAGGGTCGTTGCTCTGTTGGAAGACGAACCTTTGCCCCAGTCTAGGGTCCAGAGCGCTCTAGAGCATGTTTTCATCAAGGCTGTCTCTGTACATTGCTGCATTCATCTTTCCCTCAATCATAACTAGTCTCCCAGTTCCTGCTGCTGAAAAACATCCCCACATCTCTCCAAAGAGAAACGCTGGAGCTCTGTCAGATTGCCCATCGGGTCTTGGTCACCTCCCTGACTAAGGCCCTTCTCCCCCAATCGCTCAGTTTGGCCGGGCGGCCAGCTCTAGGAAGAGTCCTGGTGGTTCCAAACTGCTTACATTTACGCATGTTGGAGGCCACTGTGCTCACTGGAACCTTCAATGCTGCAGAAATTGTTCTGTTTTCTTCATGGCTTGGTTTGTGCGCTGACATGCACTGTTAACTGTGGGACCTTATATAGACAGGTGTGTGCCTTTTCAAATCATGTCCAATCAACTGAATTTACCACAGGTGAACACCAATCAAGTTGTGGAAACATCTCAAGGATGATCAGAGGAAACAGTATGCATCTGAGCTCAATTTTGAGTGTCATGGCAAAGGCTGTGAATACTTATGAACATGTGATTTTCTTTGTTTTTTATTTTTAATAAATTTGCAAAGATTTCAAACAAACTTCTTTCATGTTGTCATTAAAGGAAATTAATGATTTTTATCAATTTTGAAATAAGGCTGTAACATAACAGAATGTGGAAACAGTGAAGCGTTGAGAATACTTTACAGATGCACTTTATATATATGTATACATTTACATTTATTCATTCGGCAGACGCTTTTATACAAAGCGACTTACAAAAGAGGAAGAACATCAGCGAATCATCTTAGGGAGACAGTGGTACAAAAAGTGCCATATTACAAAGTTTCACTATCATCAGAAAAGTATACAAAACGAATCGGTTACTAACGTAACCTCGGTTCTCTCTACATGAGGGAACGAGTATTGCGTAAGCTAGCTTACGCTACGGGAAAGATTCATCTTTTCTGAGATATTGAAGCCAAAAAATTATCCTTAATTTTGTATCCATTGTCAACGCAGTGCGGCAGCTGCAGACCTTGAGCGGGCTAGCTAGCAAGCTCATTGTTTGCTCTGCGGCAACTGCTGCAGCCTATAGACGAGCTTGGGCGAACTCGCATCCAATGAGAGGCGTCCGCACGCTCACTGCATCAAAGCCCGCCAAAAAGGGCGTGACTAGAGTGCATATAAGGGTAGTTCGTAGGCTGGAACCCAGGTTTTCATTGAATGAAGCGAAAAATCGCTCGTGGCGCGAGCACGGCCGGTTACGCAATACTCGTTCCCTCATCTAGAGAGAACCGAGGTTACGTTAGTAATTCATTCTCTTACGAGAGGTTCTCTCGTATTGCGTAAGCTATCTTACGCTACGGGAACCCTTTGTCAACGCCGTGCGTGCCAAGCATCCACTGCATGAGCCCCAGGGAATTAAGGGGGACCCGGGGGAGCCCTTGTGAGTGGGGAATTAATATTTGGCCGGCAAGAGTGCGGGCCAGTGTGTGTGTAGTACATAAGCACATAGACAGAGCGGCGGTGCCGGTCTGTGTGGACTGTGTCCCATTAATGCAGCTCACCAGGGGAGCTGTAGCGTATTAAACCGCTAGCAGTTTAGCCTGCAGAGCGGGTACTTCCAGATTGTAAAATCTGACAAAGGTGGAGGGGGAAGCCCAGCCCGCTGCCACACATATGTCGTGAATGGAAATCCCGCTGGACCATGCCCACGAGGAGGCCATGCCTCTAGTGGAGTGAGCCTTAATGCCTAGCGGGCATGGTAGGTATTTTGACGCGTACGCGGCAGCAATAGCGTCCACTATCCATCTGGACAGGGTCTGTTTCGAGGCGGCGAGACCTTTGGTGCGCCCTCCGAACGAAACGAAAAGCTGCTCGGAGCTTCTGAAAGATTCGAAGCGCGCAGTATACAATCTCAGTGCTCTGACTGGGCAAAGGAGATTGGCGTCGCGTTCGCTATCAGATGCTGGTAGCGCCGACAAGGAAATGATCTGTGCTCTGAAAGGAGTACCGACCACCTTGGGGACGTAGCCGTGTCTAGGCTTTAAAATGACCTTGGAGTCACTTGGTCCAAACTCAAGACACGCAGCGCTGACAGATAGCGCGTGAAGGTCTCCCACACGTTTAACTGATGATAGGGCAGTTAGAAAAACGGTTTTAAGTGAGAGGTGTTTCACATCCACGGATTGAAGCGGTTCGAAAGGGGGGGCTTTCATAGCTTCGAGAACTATAGAAAGGTCCCAGATAGGAACCGATGGGGGGCGCGGAGGGTTCATCCTTCTAGCTCCCCTGAGGAAGCGGATGACCAGCTCGTTTTTACCCTGTGACTGGCCGTGCAGGGGTTCAGCGAACGCCGCGACAGCCGCCACGTACACTTTGAGCGTGGATGGGGATCTGCCCTTATCCAGCAGCTCTTGTAAAAACACGAGCAGCGGCGACACCCCACATGTCCGTGGGTCCAGGTCTCTGTCGGTGCACCATTTTGAAAACACAGACTCCGGGAACCATGTTTGATTCTCCCAGCGCGGGGCTATGAGGAGCACCGAGTGGCGTGTTTCCCTGATCCTCTGCATTACCTGTGGCAATAGCGAGACGGGAGAGAAGGCGTAAAGCGGGCGGTTGGGCCAGTCCTGGGCCAGCGCGTCCTCGCTTTTTGAGAAAAATATTGGGCAGTGAGAGTTCTCTTCTGACGCAAAGAGGTCTATCTCTGCTCTGCCGAATATGCGCCATAACGTCTGGACTGTTTGAGCATGCAGGGACCATTCCCCTGGGGGAATATTGTCTCTGGACAGTCTGTCTGGGCCGTCGTTCAGGTGGCCTGGCACGTGCGTCGCCCTCAGCGAGCGCAGGTGGCGCTGGGACCAACTCAGTATGCGTTTCGTCAGATGGAAGAGGTTCCTGGATCTGACACCGCCCTGACGGTTTAGATAGGATACCACAGACCTGTTGTCCGAGCGGACCAGGACGTGGTGACCCTGAATGATCGAGAGGAAGCGCACGAGCGCGTACTCGACCGCTATCATTTCCAGACAATTTATGTGAAGGAGCTTTTCCTGAACTGACCATAGGCCAAAAACCGGAGAGCCCTCGCAGACCGCGCCCCAACCCGTGTTGGACGCGTCTGTCGAGATGACTTTTCGGCGAGATACAGCTCCCATCATCACTTCCCACTGATACCACTCGGCCACTGTCCAGGGCTGCAGAGCTGAAATACAGGTCTGAGTCACTCTGATTGGCTGGCGGCCTGTGGCCCAAGCCCGGCGAGACGCGCGGGTGTTTAGCCAATGCTGAAGCGGGCGCATGCGCAGTAAACCTAGTTGAAGTACTGCTGCGGCTGAGGCCATGTAGCCTAGCACTCTCTGAAACTTCTTCAGAGGTGTGAGGCTGTTCATCTGAAATGACGCGGCTAGTCGCTGCACACGGCGCCAGCTGTGTAGATAAGCTGAGCCGTCATTGCCACTGAGTCTAGTTCTATTCCAAGGAAGGAAATTGTCTGACTGGGCTGTAGTGAGCTTTTGGTCCAATTGACTGCAAGGCCCAAACTGTTCAGATGACTGAGGAGAACTGTCCTGTGAGACAGAAGCTCCGTATGTGATTGTGCCAAAATCAGCCAATCGTCCAAATAGTTCAGAATTCGCAAACCCTGACTCCGCAGGGGTGCGAGCGCCACGTCCATGCACTTCGTGAAAGTACGGGGTGCTAAGGACAGGCCGAACGGAAGGACGGTGTACTGATAAACCTGGCCGTCGAAGGCGAATCTCAAGAATGGCCTGTGACGGGGATTTATCTGAATCTGAAAGTATGCATCTTTCAGATCGAGAGAAATAAACCAGTCCCCCTGGCGCACATGCGCGAGGAGTTTGCTGGTTGTAAGCATTTTGAACGGTCTTTTTGCAAGCACTTTGTTCAAAACCCTGAGATCTAATATTGGTCTGAGGCCGCCGTCTTTCTTGGGGACAAGAAAATAACGGCTGTAAAACCCTGACTCGCTCAGGGGAGGCGGCACTCTCTCTATGGCCCTTTTGCACAGAAGGTTTGCTATTTCTGAACGAAGCATGCACACTGCTTCCGTGTTCACAGTAGTTTCGAGCCGCACTCTGAAGCGAGGAGGACGGCGATCGAACTGTAGCAAATAGCCCTGTTTTATTGTGCTTAACACCCATTCGGATATCCCTGGAATATCTTCCCACGCTTTGAAGCGTAATGTTAGAGGGTGAGTGGCCAAATCGCTCTGATTGCCGCACACAGCGCGCTGAACAGAATGTGTGAGCGCGCTTACTGTGCTTATGCTGGACTGCTCGCAGACAGCATGGACAGGCTGTTCTGTGAGTGACTTCCCGATTGAGGTGAATGGTCACGTCTGTTAAGTGATACGCAAGCACAGTCACGGGCACGGGACTTACATACAGAGAAGTGTTTGCTGGCCGTGTGACAGAGCGGGCAGAGAATGGGCGCGCGCACGTATTCGTGAGCGCATTTATTGACTCTAACACTCGAGTGGTTCGTAACCGCTTTTGAGTGTGCTCTGATGGGGACACGGAACGTGTAATGCTTGTGTGTAGAGGTGAACACTGGATTGTGGGCACATTTTCTACACATAAGGCTGGTCGTGTGTCAGAGCGGCCAGAGAATGGGTGCGCGCACGGATTCGTGGGTGCGTTTATTAACCCTAACACTCGAGCGGTACGTAACCGTTTATGTGAGTGTGCCGTGATAGGGCCACGGGATGTGTAATGCTTGTGTGTAGGGGTGAACACTGGATTGTGGGCACATTTTCTACACATAAGACATGTTTGCTCTCTGGTATGGACACGGGATGTGTAATGCTTGTGTGTAGAGGTGAACACTGGGTTGTGGGCACATTTTCTCCACGTATGGCATGCTTGCTCTTTACCAGATTTATTTGGGTCGCCGTGAAAACGGCGTTTGAGCGCAGGCAAGCGGGTGTTAACACCGGCTTGTTGGCTGCTGAATCTACCACTGTAGTAGCCTGAAGGAAGGGGACTGACAGGGGGCGAAGCTTTGACGGTGGTCCGGCTGCAGCGGGACTGATCCGTCGTTTTGTCAACAAAGCTAGGAGGACTTCGGTTGTTCAGGTTTCAGTGCAATTCTAGTCCGAGGCCCGCGGGGGGGCGGCAGTCTGCGGCGGCTGTCTGAGCGCGATCGAGAGCGGCCGCCCTGTCGACGCTGAGAAGTCTGGCTTTGTTGAGCTGGGCGCTGTGAAGAGGCTCGTGCAGGAGGCTCACGTGGGCGGCCTGCAGAGGAGCTAGCGCGACAAGGCAGAAAGAGATTCATGGCTTGTGTGGCTTTTTGGACCTCTGAAAACCGGTCAATGATACCACTCACCGCGGAGCCGAAGAGACCGGATGGAGAGAGCGGTGCGTCGAGGAACGTAGAGCGCTCTGCTTCTCCCATGTCGTCTAGCGTTAGCCACAGATGTCTCTCGGTCACAGTCAGCGCGGCCACACTTCCCTATAGCTTGGGCTGCAGCTTTGGTAGCGCAGAGGGCGAGGTCCGTAGCACTCCGTATGTCTGCAACCGCCTCTGGATGCCTGCTTTCCTCATCCCACTCCCGCAGAAGGTCCGCTTGGAGAATCTGTAGGACAGCCATAGAGTGCAGAGCAGATGCAGCTTGGCCGGCGGCGGAATAGGCGTGGCCAACACAGGCGGAAGTTGTTCTGCAGGCCTTAGACGGGAGCACTGGTTTAGACCGCCATCTCGCGGAGGGCGGGCAAAGGTGTGCTGCTACCGCATCCTCGACCGGAGGAATGGAAGCGTAGCCCTTCTCAGTGGCGCCGTCCACCGAAGCAAGAGAGGTGGAGACGTGGTATCGGACCCTGGCCGAGAAAGGCGCGTTCCATGATTTGGAATGCTCGGCGTGGAGTTCCGGCAGGAAGGGAGCGGCCCGGGTAGCGGGTGCTGCGCGGCGGCGGCTCTGTAGAAAGCAGCCGTCAAGTCTGTTGGGTGCCTGCTCAAGGGGCGGTGACCACTCGAGCCCGAGGCAGTCGACGGCCTGTGTGAGGAGGCGTGTTAGTTCCCCTTCGACTCCGGCGCGGGTCCTGCTGGATTCCTGGGCCGAGGAGGAGGCGTGTGAGCCTGACCACTCCTCGCTGTCCGAAGCCATGATGGAACAGCCCTTATCCTCCGCTTCTTCGTCCGAGATGGCAGCAGAGCAGCCGCTCGGCGGCAACTGCGCTGGCCCGGGTGGGCGGGGAGGGTGAAGGCGATGCTCGAGGGATGGGCTCCGGCGAGGCAATCGCTTCTACCACTGTTTCCGGCAGCCTTTGAGAGCGGCGCTTTTTCTGCGCTGCTGAACGGAAGGCGCGCGGCGGCTTCGGTCCTGAGCGCCGAAGTCGAGCCCGCAGGGTCGACATCAGCAGCTCCCCGCAGAGATCACATCCGCCTTTGGCGAGGGCGAGCTCTGCATGCCCCAGTCCCAGGCAGAGAGCGCAGATGATGTGGCGGTCTCCGGTGCTGAGAGGAGAGCGGCATGAGGCGCAAGTGGAGCGAGGCATCTTAAAAAAGACGCTCGTACTCTTTTGTGAAGTTCTTTAAGAACTAGCTTGCTTTTAAAAAAGATACGTCGCTGGATGGCGTAGCTCGCAGGACGGCTGAAGGTGGCAAAGACGGCCGGCTTCTTCGAGCGCTGTCCACGCTTGCTTGATGCCCCTCGAACGGCGACGCGGCTTCCGGTTCAGTGATGCGAAGAGCTTCGCTGAAGAGATGAAAATCAGGGTTCCAGCCTACGAACTACGCTTATATGCACTCTAGTCACGCCCTTTTTGGCGGGCTTTGATGCAGTGAGCGCGCGGACGCCTCTCATTGGATGCGAGTTCGCCCAAGCTCGTCTATAGGCTGCAGCAGTTGCCGCAGAGCAACCAATGAGCTCGCTAGCTAGCCCGCTCAAGGTCTGCAGCTGCCGCACTGCGTTGACAATGGATACAAAAGTAAGGATAATTTTTTGGCTTCAATATCTCAGAAAAGATGAATCTTTCCCGTAGCATAAGCTAGCTTACGCAATACGAGAGAACCTCTCGTAAGAGAACAGATTTAAGTGCAACAAGAAATGTAAAAAAATTGTTTAATTTTTTTTTAATTGACCGGTTAAGTGCTTTTGGAAAAGATGTGTTTTTAGCCGTTTTTTGAAGATAGAGAGTGAGTTAGCTTCCCGGACTGAGTTGGGAAGGTCATTCCACCACCGTGGTATGATGAAACTGAAAGTCCGGGAAAGTGTTTTGGTGCCTCTTTGTTTTGGTACGACAAGGCGACGTTCCTTAGCCGACCGCAGGCTTCTGGTGGGAACGTAGCTCTGCATAAATGTTTTTAGGTATGCTGGAGCAGACCCAGTGACTGTTTTGTATGCCAGCATCAGAGCCTTGAATATATATATGTATGAAGAAATGACCTACAATAACCTCCCCATTGATCAATTCTGTAAAGTCCCTTCTGCTGTCTGTCATTCTGATTAAGCAACACAGACAGAGCTTTGATTTAAAATAGTCTATTTTAATTCAACACATTAGTCACATTTGCAACATAAATTTAGAAATGTAATGTTCTTTGAAACTATTCTCTCCTTGTGCAGATAACAGCACACTCACCCACTCTTGAGATCAGTGATACGGAGACAATTAGAGGAGTCCAAACCAACCCGTCCATTGCGTACAACACTACAGAGTAAAGGCCGCAGTTCAGGAGAGATCCGGCTCAGTGCCACCTCTGGAGAGAGGCTGTTCATCTTCCAACAGGGTGATAACCTGTGATTAGAGACCATATCATTAGAGAAATCAAAGTGCTCATTCAACAAAACTGCAATGATCTAGTCTGGTTTTGCAGAGGAAATATAAATGGAATGATCAATAAGTGTTGAAAACTCAACAAGAATATATGATTCAGAATGACTTGGAGTACCTTGGAATATCATGTAAATACCATGGTACATTAATATGGTTATCATTAAATGCCACTGTATTGCCATGATACCATCACTGCCTCATAGCACCACAACAGTACTATTTCGTACGGGATTCTTCTTGTTAATACTCATTAAATAGCAAACAGGCACAGAGGCGATTTAAATACATCTAATTTGCAGAGGTAAAACAAATGTCGTTCAATGATATTTGAATGAAATTCAGCTGTCTAAAATAAATAGCCTATTTTTTTACTGGACATGATATAAACTGTCAAAAAGATGCACTGTGATAAAAAAAAAACACTGCTATGACCTCTGGCCTTGGCTGAGTTCAGATGCACTGGTAAAATTGTGTTTTTGTGTAGTTTGTGTGATATCTGCTATTTGGATTCGTATTGCATTTGTTTTGTGTTTCAGTACTGCATAATGTCAGTGTTACGATAACACGCTAACTCAGCATATTAATAACATTTATAGAGTTATTTTTCATTCATTACCAAAAGCCTAATTTCGCTAAAGTAAACATTTGCAGCTACTAAACGAGAAGTTACGGTTAGTTTTAGTACCTTTATATGAATTAAACAAATCTTCAAGATGAACTCATTCCACACTTCCGCTGTTGAGATTTGGGTCTTAACTATGGAAGACCAGAAAATTGCCTGATCATTTTTAACAAAACGGAAAAACATATCTGTGTAAAGTTTCTGTTCAGAAGCTCATTAGCACAGGTTATTAGACAAATATAACAAAATATTAGGTAAGGTAGCTGTTTTTATGTGCTTTTTTTAATTGGGGGAAAACACATTTCGGAAAATAGAGGGACAGCTCAAATGGTCCGCTGTCTTGTCACATGTGTTTGTGTACCTTCTGATTGCTGTTTTGACTGTTAGATCGCTATTTTAATCTGAGAAATCAGCGGGGAATAGGTAAAGTACTAAATATTATTGCGTACAAAATTAATGGTATGATATTGCATGAAATCTTGTAAGTTAGATAATGTTTAATCATGTTTATCTAACAGAATTTAGAATGTGCAAACAAATAGTAGACTTTGACCACAACATCTCGTTGGCTAAACCAGCCTCAATACTTACGTTTTCAGAAGTAGGCACATATTTCATTTTATTTCTATTAAATACTAACTCCCATTTCAGGATTATACAAGCCCAGTTAAATATTGCTTAAGAACAATCATTTTTCGACTGAATTTGTTTCTCAAATTAGTTTTGTAGACAAATATTGGCCTAAAGTATGTCTATGAATTTATTTAGAAAATATAAAAAAAATTCTCTGGAAAAAGAGGAAAAGCATCCAGCATACACTGCACCATTACTCATGACATAAATTTGATAGAATGCCAGTATTCGGGTCCTGGGACCCCCACAGTTTTATTAAAATGTTTACGTGGGTTTGTAATGCCATAGACATAGTCTCTCTCTCTCTGTAAATACTGTTGATCATATATTTTTTTAATGTGAAAAGCACTTATGCGTATAGCCTACATTTTTCATTGACCAGGTTTCTCTTCAGGTTTATACATAGATTAACAGGGCTGCCCAAACTCACGACTGGGACCCTGAAAAACTATACCTAATAGGACCCCTCAGTCCAGCTGGGGCAGTGTGGGGTTGAAGAAATATACTGTATGTCATGCACATATCGCATGGACACTGACAGATGTCATAGCGTGTAGGGATGTGCAAAATGCTATAATTTCAAAATCGACTTGTCAGTGGATTATGTCTACTGTTAGACGACTAGTTGGTCAATAAAGTCCTGTATAATTAGGCTGGAGTAATTGCCACAAGACACGTTCCTTAATAATAGGCAATAGACACCAAGCACATCACCTCAATAGGATAACAGATAAGTTATAAAAATAAAATTAAAAAAAGCTTAACTTTAACTTGTGTGTGCACTAATCTGTCAGTCATCAAAACAGACTCCAGATGATGTATGAAACAACAGGAACCTCATCGCTCCGAGCCGAAATATTCAGTTGTAAAATATTGGTGATGCTTTGCTGTAGCAGTGGTTTTCTCCATTGAATGCATGTTTTGCCAACACCTTTTGTGATATTGTGTTCACGTCTTCATTACATAATGGGTAAAAATTAATACATTTGAATATATTATTAAAAACAGTAGAACTATTAACACACCGAATGTGCAAAACACAGTGTGGGTAACATTATGCATATCAGCACATAAAATTGATTTGATAGCATAGGTGTATAAACTGAGCACAAAACAGGAATCTCCATGGCTGGCAGCGACTGGGGAGCGGCCTCCGTGGCCGGCTTCCATCTCCTCCGGACGGTCAGAAGCACTGGCAGCTGCAAAACACAAGAGGGAGAGAGGGAAATGCAGACACAAATGCCAAAAAATTACAAAACAGACAAGACAGGAGGGACTGTCCAGGCCAGAATGTGACAACATTTACATAGGCGTGAAATAATTTAATGTAAATTAATGAGCCACAAATTTAGCCTACCTCTACTTCATAAATTAATTCCAAGGGCTAATCTCTTTTGTGTTTGACCTTCTAATTTCAACTACAGAGTATTTAAACCTATACACTTTTAAAATCTGAATATAGAAATAAAATGGCAAGTCAAATATATAAAATATATCAACTTTATTAGAAGAATCCAAAACGTTTAATTACAAAAGGTAGCCTACCTTACTCTTAGACGATATGTCGAACGTCAGTATTTCAAATACCACGATAATGAATGAATAGACCTATATACTGTATATGAAAAAATTATAATTTGTAGATTCATTTAAAATAACTAAAGAACTGAACAGGGCATAGAATTTTAAACATAGGCCTCACCACATTTAAATAAAATGTGTTTCAAATGCCAGCTTGTTATCCGCCTTGAAGAAAAAGAAAAAATGGTTCCGGCCTAAAAAACGAAAATAGTAAATAATAAAATTAGTCTAGATATTTCACAGAACAAAATGTCTCAATCATTCATGCATCTACATATTTTTGTTCAGAAACAAAAGTTACTTGTTTATTAAAGAGATGACCTTTTCTTTTGGCTTTAGTATAATGACACTATAAAAGCCAATCATTTAATTTTGCTAGCATGTTGTCTTTATAACAACATTTACTATTTTTCTCACACAGTAAAAATGGGTATTTGTACATAAAAATATATAGCTGCAATTAATTTTTAGGAAGGGGGTTCTAAAATATAATTGCCAAAATATAAACCAAATGCACACCATGTTCTGGATTATATGCATAGGTTTGACTGTACATGCAGGATGTCCTGCCAGAAGAGCATTGCAGTAGTCCAGTCAAGATATGACAAGTAATTGTATAGCATGACATTTTGTTCACTACATAATATCAATACTTCCATTTGTCTTATTTTATAGTTCTAGTGACATTACTCTAAAATGTAGAAATAGTGTGTCCAAATTTTAGACTAGATTTGAACCTTTCTGTATTTTTAATTGTCTCAAATTGTTGTTTATTCTCAAAACTGCTCATTTTTACCTCACAATTTGTGCTTAATCTCAGAGTTATAATATGTTTTGAATGACGTAAAATAAGTTTTTCCATAAGAATATGTGCTTGAGGATGTTGAGAATGCAAGCACACACAATATTGTGCACTGTCAGGCTTTGGCTTTTTATTATCATGCAGTGAGAGTTGTGTATGTCAAAGGTTCATGTCCAAACAACAAAACAATTAAAGGGTTAGTTCACCCAAAAATGGAAAGTCATACACATCTGGGATGGCTTAAAATTAAATCATGAGATCATTTAGATTTTTAGGTAAACTAACCATTTAAAGCCATTCCAGTCATTAAGACTGATTAGAAACTGAGTAAGCAGAAAATTCAGTTTGAACTTCACTTATGTTGAGAAATGTAGGCTGTCTCTTAGCTAGGAGCCAAGCTTTCACAGTCCCCTGAGGCCTGCTGAGAGATTTGAGGAGATTATCACTCTACTGTTCACATACATTGCCTACATGCAAGGGATTGTATTAATGAAGGATTTCTATGGCTGTTGATAATCACATGATCCAGTCTTGAAATAATCGTCCATACCGCAGTAGGCATGTGTTCAGTCTGAAGCATTATTAGCAAAATGTTAACCTATGGGCAAAGAAAGATTAGAGCACGTTTTGTGAAATATGCTACATGATTTGAGTTTATATGTTTGTTTGTTTCTGATATTAGGTCATGTCTGAAGACGTGAGTGTTATAGTGGTGGGTTCCTGTATGACCGACTTGGTTAGGTAAGCTATTTGACTAGTTCAGCATCAGAAATTAACTATTGTTCTAGGCAAAAAAATCCACAAAAAAGTGAGCCTAATCCCCCATATATTTAAAATATGAGTTCCAAATGTCATATACTATATGATGATTTCATGCTTATGTGACAAGTTGTTCCTACATTTGAAGATCACACTCATTGCTGTGCTTGTGAAACATATTCTGCATGCAGAATGCAGACTTGAAGTTTTAAAATAACTTAAGTGTTATTTAAAGAAATTTGTGTTCCTGCAAATAAAGTCTTTGGGGAAGATTTAGGGAAGTGTCTCCTGCTCTGCCAGCTCAGGCTCTTATTAATATTTTCCCAGGGAACTGATTCACTGTCAAATGGGTTCTAGTCATATTGACTGTTCAGGTGCACGTTCAGATGCCTGGAATGGCCTAACTCGCAGCTGGGCAAACTGGCAACTTTAACCGAAAAATCAATACACAGTATTGCATATTAAGAGGTCTGTTATCTTTTATACTCAAAGGAAGAAATGTTTTCCAAAGCGCTGTGTCATGCAGACTCAACATTTTTCTTTAAATTGTTTCCATAATTATATAAATTATATTCCTTTCTATCTTTGTCATTGTCAAACAAAACTAAATGTCCTTAAAAAAATACAGTATAACTGTATACTGTATATTACTATTTAAAATTCCATCAACTATGTTGGCCTTTGATGAGTAGAGATTGCATCAATTAGGCAATAGTTCTGATGGGAAGTATGTGTTTGTTTTTTGGTGGGCTTCTTTTTGGAGGGTGGCTGACACATTTCCCCCATCAAAGTGCTATGCATGGCTTTGAAGTGTAAAATCCAGTTTTCAATGTGGCTTGTATTTGTGACAGTTAAACGGAATCAGGCACTTTGGAATGTGTCTCATGCAGAACATCTGTGTTTTTGTGTTGAAGCCATAGAGTGCCACCTACTGATTACAGACTGAACTAGGCACTAAATCTTCTCTGTTCCTGTTACAAATGTATCAATGCTGATTATGCAATGCTATTAATTTTCCTGGGCTATGAAAGAGCAACCTCTGAGAACTGTAAATGTATTTTAAAGAATACCATGGAATTACCATGCTCCATGTCCATAAAACCATGATACTGCAACACTGTAAAAAAAACTAAAATGTATTTGCCTCCTTTAATTTTGAGTCAAATATAAGTGGTACCAATATTACAAACTGCATCAATAAGTTCATTGCACTTTTTTACTTGTTAAATGGATGAAAAGAAATATGTTTTAATAACAATTATTAATATTTTCAGATCATGGTTCATGTCCAAAAAACCATGGCATTACCATGTTTACATGTCCATACCATGTTTACATGTCTAAGGTTCCCTGAGATGAAGGGAACGAGATATTGCTGTAAGCACTATAGGGAGTGTCCTTCACATAAGCTTGTTGAAACCCTTATACGATCACGGCAATCTTTTGATTGGCAATGGTGTCTGAGCCCCGCCCCTTTAGGAGTGCAGTCACTATTTATTCAGAATTTTCTGACTGTGGGGCAAGAGGGAGTCACTCATATTATAAAACTCTGAAGTAGTAGCGCAGTCAACTTTCACAATGTCTCATTTCCTTCATCTCAGGGAACCGAAGTTACATGTGTAACCGGAGACGGTTCCTTTTCGATTCAGTTCACTCGACATTGCTGTAAGCACTATGGGGAACAATATCCCATCTAGCCACACTACGTGACATTACACTCCCAGAGTTATGACATTAAATAGATATATTCATAAGGAGTCAAATACCACAGGCCGATGACTTATAAGTCATTTTAAAATGTATATGAATAGTCCCACATGGCGGAGGCCAGATGGAAACTATTGTAGTCTGGGATCTGTATGAAACATATAGATATACACAGTATGGATTATTAATTCACAATAAGGTTGGAAAAGTAGGTTTTATTTCTAATGGGAGTGCTTATGACTTTAAGAGAAGCCGTTCAACAGCATACAATTAGGTGACTTTATTGATTATAGTCAGTAGCCCACCCGTAATAAGGGCTTGGGCTCATCCGCTTGAAAGTAAGAAGCACTCTATACAGAGATTGCTTGAGGGGATGGACGCCACTTCCAGGTTATAAAACCTCACGAACGTGTTTTGTGAGGACCATCCTGCTACCAAACATATCTCCTGTAAGGACACACCATTTGTCTACACCCATGAAGAGGTCATGTCTCTGGTTGATTGTGCTTTGACACCAATAGGAGAATTCGCACCCTGTGATTCATAATCAGGGGTGATCACATTAACAATCCAGCAAGAGAGCCTTTGTTTGGAGATGGGCATTCCTTTTGTGCATAACAAATAAAGAGCTGATCTGACAGTCTAAACTGACGGGTGCGGTCAACATATGTATGCAATGCCCTGGGCATAACATATGCATAGATTGCTCTTCATCTTAATTAAATGGTGGGGGAAATATTTTTTCCAAATGAACCACCTGAGCCCTGAAGTGTGTTGATAAAACCTTGATAAAACATTTAAGCACATATCTTAAATCGTGGCTTTTGACAGATCTGGAGTCTGGACCAAACACCAGGAATGAGCTGTCAGTCGACAGTGCCTGCATGTCACCCACCCATTTAAACAAAGCCAATAGGAGTGTGGTCTTTAAGGAAAGCACCCAAAGCTCAACAGATTCCAGTGGCTTGAACAGGGCGTTTGTGAGTGAATTCAGCACCAGATTTAAGGCCCAAGTCGACACCATAGCATGGCAAGGGGGATTGAAACGCCTCCTTCCTTAATGAAATTTATGACTTCATTATGTTTGCCTATGGAAGAGCCAGCCTCCAGGGTGTGGTATGCTGAGATAGTCACTACATAAACCTTGAGCATTGATGGGGTAAGATCATCTCTTGAAGAAATGTCAAAATCTCAGCTATGGGGCAACTCACCAGGTCTTTACCGTGTGAAGAGCACCAATTTGCAAAAACGTGCTATTTAAGTGCATAGAGGCGACTCGTGGAGGGTGCTCTAGCCTGTAAAATGGTATTCAACACCGATTGAGACAATTCTGGCTCATCCAATGTGCTCTGTTCAGGGTCCACACATGCAGGTTCCACAGCTCTGGCTGGGGATGCCAAATCGTTCCTTGTGCTTGAGAGAGAAGGTCTCTCCTCAGCTGTATTTCCCATGGATGGCCGTCTAATATTTCTATCATCTATGGAAACCAGGACCGATTGGGCCATTTCGGAAAAATGTACAGAACTGTCGTCACAGACTTTGCTGATGACAAAATGAAGGAGGCACACCGGGGGAAATGCGTACTTGAGTTTAGCTGGCATTTGTGTGCCAGCGCATCCACACCCAGCAGGGCTTGGGTCATGGAGTACCAGAGGGGAGAGTGGCCATTCTCCACAGTGGCGATTAGGTTGACTTCCGCTTTGCCTAATATTTCCCAAATCCTGTCTGAGGATGAAGTCTCCATTCCCGTGGTAATAATCCCTGGCGTGACAACAGATCTGCTCGGAAATTCAGATAGCCCAGGACATGTGACGCACGCAATGAGAGGAGATGTGCCCGCTCTGCTGGAGGAGGCGTTGTGTCAAAGCTGGAAAGACAGCAGTTCTAGGCGGTTGATGTGCCATGTCCGTTTCGCACCTGTCCAGGTGAAAGTTGGGCATCCATCGCACACCGTGCCCCAACCTGTGTGAGATGCATCTGTGGTCACCACTTTTTTTCAGAAAATTTTACCCAGCTTAAGACCTTGTTGGTAGAAGGCCGGCAATGTCCATAGTGCTAGAGCAGCCAGACAGCAGCGAGTCACTGTAATGTGCATGCGTCCCGAGGCTCCAGGCATGATGCGAAACATGCCACTTGAGCCAGTACTGGAGAGGTCTCATGTGTAACAAACCTAATGGTATGATGTCGGATTTTGCTGCCGTTAAAAACCAACATTCTCTGAAATTTCTTCTATGGCAATGTTTCCCCAGTTTGAACTGAGACAGACAACGAAGAATGGGATGTACGTGCTCATTCGAGAGGTGTGCACAAATGCTCATGGAGTTTAAACAAACCCCTTAAAAGGATATTTGCTGGCTTGGGAAAAGTGTTTTTATAGCCCAGTTGATATTCAGACCCAGATTTTTCAGATGGCAAAGCATCTCTTTGTTCTCTCAATAGTGCCTCTGATTGGGTTAGTAATAGCTAAAAGTCGAGATAATTCATACACACACACTGTTAATTTCCAGTGGGGTGAGCGCCGCATCAATACTTTTTGTGAACGTGCAGGGAGCCAGAGACAGACCGAAAGGAAGGACTTTGAATTGATACACAGTTCCCTTGAACGCAAATCTCAAAAACCACCTGTGACGTGGTGCAATTGGTACATGAAAGTGCCTGTCCTTCAGATCTATTGATGCAAACCAGTCTTAAGGATGGAGGTGTGATAAGATCTGGTTTGCATCAATAGATCTGAAGGACATGCACTTTCATGTACCAATTGCAATTGGTTTTTGAGATTTGCGTTCAAGGGGCGGCTGTGGCTCAGATGGTAGAGCGGGTCGGCTACCAATCGCAGGGTTGGTGGTTCGAATCCTGGCCCACATGGCTCCACATGCCGAAGTGTCCTTGGGCAAGACACTGAACCCCGAGTTGCTCCCAATGGCAGGCTAGCGCCTTGCATGGCAGCTCTGCCACCATTGGTGTGTGAATGTGAGTGTGGATGGGTGATTGGGACACAGTGTAAAGCACTTTGGTAACCTCTAAGGTTAATAAAAAAGTGCTATAAGTGCAGACCATTTACCATTTACCAAGGGAACTGTGTTTCTGAGTTATCATTTTAAATGGTGCTTCGCGAGCATGCAATTCAAGCAAATGGGCTGAAACTCGCCATTTTTCTTAAGAACAAGAAAATAACAACTGTAAACCCTGCTGTGTGTGTCGCAGTCTGGGACAGTCTCTACCATGTTTTTTTTCGAGGAGACTGTGAATCTCTGCATGCATTTCCATCCCATGACAGTATTATGGCAGAGGTGAGCTGTGACCACCTGTTCCACCGGGGGAAGCTTTGAGTAGCCTTTTCCCTTGGCGTGGTCCACTTTAGTGAGGACGGCAGCATCTCAGACCTGAGTGCATGAAAATTAGGGCTCACGCCAGGTCTTTTGTGAGCTCCGTGTGGACATCAAGGAAGAATGGTGTGCTCCTCCGAACCGTGGTATGTCGGCGACGGCCGGTTTGTAAAAAACATTCATCCAGGTGAGACTTTTCTGGCTCTTCTGGAGGGGACCACTCAAGACCGAGCTCTTCAACAACCCTTGTGAGGACGCGAAGAAGCTCCTTCTCCGTGGTGTGTGCACAATCTTCACCCTCACTGGGGGAAGGAGTGGCAGCATCCTCTGTGAACCACTCACCAGAAGTTGCGACTGACACAGGATCATCCCCATCATCAGAGCCACCAAACGTAATGAGTATCACACAAGCGGCTCTTTAGTTAAAATTGTATATATAAATAAAGGATACAGTAATTCCAGCAGAGCGCTGTAGGAAGCAGGGAGGAGTTTCGCTGAAATGCCGCATTGATCAACAAAGAGCATCTGAAATGAAGAACCCGTTCACCGAGAACGTCTTAGTCGGCGATGTGGAGAGCTCTTCACCCGAACACAAAGGGGAGCGGAAAGCCTCTCTGTGCATGCGTTGATTACATGTCGGCAAGACACTGAACCCCAAGTTGCTCCCAATGGCAGGCTAACGCCTTGGATGGCAGCTCTGCCGCCATTGGTGTGTGAATGTGTGTGTGGATGGGTGATTGGGACACAGTGTAAAGCACTTTAGTAACCTCTAAGGTTAAAAAAAAGCACTATATAAGTGTAGACCATGTGACGAGTCCTCCTATTTGCATTTTGATTTGAAGTTCCATCCACTGTAAGTGTATATTGACGGCAAAGCAGAAAGGGTTCCAAGACAAAGATGGAGTTTGCAGTGTTGAAGGAAGAAAACTCTTAAATGGTGACTGAGTGCCTAAAGGTGCGGGGCTCAGACACATTGCCAATCACAAGATAGCCGTGATTGTACAAGGTTATGTGAAGGACACTTCCCATAGTGCTTATAGCAATGTCGAGTGAAATGAATAGAAAGGGAACCAGTTACCATGGTACTTTGAGACGTTGTTATTGAAATCCTCTGTCCCAGTGGCTTTGATTGACAAATACTGTACAGTACTTGCTCTGTGGACCTTAAAGGAGTGTTATAGGTTCAGTATAAGTTAAATTCAATTGAGAGCATTTGTAACATGTTGTTTATTACCTCAAACATTCATTTAGACTCGAGCCTTTTTTTCTTAAAAAAAATAAAAGCAGAAATCGAGGTTACAGTGAGGCACTTGCAATGGAATTGTATGTGGCCAAATTTTGGAGGGTTTAAAGGCAGACATTTGAAGCTAATAATTGTATAAAAGTACATACTGTGCATTAATTCTTCTGTTAAAACATATGTGTTATTTTAGTTGTAAATTTGTTTACATTTTAGTTTTTACAGTCATTTCATTGTTTTAGGGTTTAAAGTTTTATGTTGTCAAAAAAAAACTTTTTTGTAAAATTGGATATTTACACAGAAAAGGTCAGAAAGCGATTTCATGACACTAAAGACATGTTTATGTTTACATGCATATTGCTAATGTCTTGTAGCTGTAATTAAAAAAATAAAATAATAATAACAATAATTTAACGTTTACGAATTGGCCCCATTCAGTTCCATTGTTAGTGCCTTCCTGTAACACAGATTTTTTTTCTTTTCTTTTTTAGAAATGGAGGTGGAAATAATTTTTTTTGGTAATCAACAAAAATCCACAAATGCTGTTGATTGAGCTTAAAGGAATGTTCTGGGTTCAGTAAGGTCACTCAACAGCATTTGTGGCATAATGTTGATTACCAGAAAAGTGTAGTTTGACAAAAAACGAGGTTATAGTTTGGCACTTACAATGGAAGTGAATGGGGACAATAAAAGTGCATATAGCACTTTTTTAACACAGCAATTTTAAGCGTATAGTTTTATAAAAGCACTTGCATTAATTCCTCTTAAAACTTGTGTATTATTTGAGATGTAAAGTTTAAATCATCACTTTTGTTGTCGTTTTAGGGTTTATTGACATTACATCGACATTTACAAGTTGTAAAATTGGTAATAACGTGACACAGAAAAGGTTTTATCACACAGAAATCTTGTCTTGTGGCTATACTTTTGTGAGTATTTTATCATTAAAAAATTGGCCACCATTTACTTCCATTGTAAGTGCCTCACTGTAACCCAGATTTTAACTTTTTTTAAAGAAAATGTGGAACGAGTTGAAATTCGTTTTTGTGGTGATCAATATTATGCCACAAATGTTGTCGATGAGGTTAACGTTTGAATCTGGAACATCACTTTAACTTGTATTGAGTGCGGAATATTGCTTTAATCTACAATTGCACATTGTCAATGTTCCTGCTGTGTTTCTCAGTCAGTTTGTGGTCCAATCTTTATTGGAAACAATGAATTGGAATAAACATCTGCTTGCACCGCAGTCTACGTCACAGAACACCTGTTTGTGTTTCCTTTTTGGCTAAGAAGATGTACACCATTTGTGGTAGAATGACTGTTGCTCGTAAAAAAATGAAAGGACTGTAGGAGAGGAGTTAAGGTGAGGCCAAACTGTCTTTAATCTCATTCACAGACGATGACTCAATCAGACACACACAGACTGCTGGCTAATTGAACCAAAAGTCAAATAGAGGATATGCACTGTTATTGGTTACAAAGTTGTATCAGTGCTAATAGCAACGTAATTGTCCTATTTTAAGCGTCCGTATTTCTTTGCCGAACCACAGGTGTCTACAAATCTAAGTGAAGGCTGCTCTGATTAGGCTCGGGCTGCCTCCAAAAATGTCATGTTTTTCATTCATCATTACATGTTCATTATATTTATCATTTCATAATTGAAATGCAGAATTAAACAGTCAGTAAATGCATTGTTTGGGGTACACATGCCGCTTCAGATGTAGCTTTTGGGCCACCGCAGTGTAAAGATGGCACAAGAGTGTCATTTGTGGTAATTGAGTGAATTTAGTAAATAGAGTGAATAATGTAATATTGTTAATAATATTGTTAGTTTAACCTTCCTCATCCTTCTTCTCATTCCTGAAGCTTTTGGCTAAAGATGTTGTTCAAGTGTCTTGGAAGTTGTTTCAGATTGAGGAATTACTAAAAATAAGGATTTTGCATTTTCTGCACTGATTTTGCAGGGAAATCTGTGGAATTAATTTGAATGGAGCTTAGAGTACCACAGTTTTATTGGTTGCTGAAAGCATGATGAGTTAACCAACATGTTTAACAAACCAACAAGCAAGAGGCAGAGAATGTGTAGAACTCTTTGAACTATAGGATTTTTAACTTGTGGTAATGTTTCTTTAAATTATCTTGAGTTCTTCATTCTAAGTTGTTCATGTAACATTCTGTATCAACAAAAGTTGCCCTTAAATCATCAAAAACATCAACAACCAGCTCCAATCTCTTCACCAGTCAGTTTACTGGAATCTAGACAAGAGCTTTCCTCATCTGCATTGACTTCCTTTAATATTACCTCTTTTAACTACAGAACACAAACAAGACACTTTCACATGTGAAAAACAACTCTATTGGCATCATTTAAACATGGACTCCCGGAGACTTGGACTAGGGCCAGACTATTACAAGCTGTCTGGGATAGCTTTTTTTTTTTTCTGTTGTTCAATAGAATGAGTAATGGCTGCTTGTTCTGGTTGGGTGAAAGGCTGATGGACCTCTCTCTGAAATGTCACGCACTAAGGCGGCACAGCAATTAACTTTTCTGGGAGTCCAAGGACCTGCCTTAGATTTAGAAGGGCCAGGATGTCATGTCATATTATTTTCACTTACAGCCTATAAACATTGCCCATTTCCAGTAAAAGGCCCCTCATTTAAACAATATGGACTTTGAGAATTGACTGAATGGCCCATTTATTGTTCTTTTAAAAACAAATTACACTGGTGGACATCCACATTCACTAAAGACCTACCAAGAATTAATTTGACTGAATATTTGATCTTTACTCTAGTTGCTTTAGTTATGGTGTTGACTGTTAAAGATCCTAGCAGCATTTACTCGCTCTTATACGATTCCAAACCTTCCTAACCATTATGATTTTCTGTCTTTTAATGCACTGGTTAAAACTGCGGCCAGGGGGCCGCCAAGGGGAGCGAGTGTGTCGGCGGAAAATTTCAGAGAACAAGTGTAAAAAAGATATGAATGTTTGCGCTGCATATATTGATCATATACCATGTAAAAGTGAATTTTGCATAATAGGTCCCCTTCAAGTGACATTAAATTGCATTGGTGCTTGCGTGTTTCATAAAAGATCACGACATGGTAATCACAAATAAAAATATAAACATGCAAAGGCGATTTGAGAGGAAAGAAAATCTTAGGGGTTTGGAGTAACATGAGGGTGAGTAAATGATGGCAAAATGTTCATTTTTTAGGTGATCTATTCATTTCTGAGGAATATGATTATTCATTTCTGATATTCATAGGTGATCTGTTAACACCCCATATTATACTTTCATGTTGTTTTATGTGTCTCTAAATCTAGCCAGGCACCTCGACTTCCCAAAGCTGGAGAGACGATACATGGACACAAGTTCTTTATCGGATTTGGTGGCAAAGGAGCCAATCAGTGTGTTCAAGCTGCACGAATGGGGGTCAAGACTGCCATGGTGTGCAAGGTACTAAATGTTGCCTGCTTTCCTATTAATATTTAAAGACTAGTTCTATCAGAAATACTTGAGATTATTTAAATTATTTCGAACTAAAAGATACTTATATAATTTGGCTTGAGCCCCATTCTACGGTTCTGTGCTCCGATGCTGCTTGAACCGTCAGACCTTGCCGGAGGCTATGATGGTAGGGGAGCGTAGTTTACCTCCGCCCTGGACTGGACCTAAACTGGTGGAGATTGGGTGGGAAGGGGGGTGAAAACCCAGAAGAATGCGAAAAGTGAGAGGTAGCTGGCAGGCTTATAAGCGGAGGCTGTATTGTGATTGGATGAAATGCCTGATAGAATGAATCCTGAGATCTTCCTGCTAACTACGTATCCGCTAAAATTTCTGTCTATTCCTCTTAACTTGTGAACACCCTAAATAACTTAAAATAGCCTTAGGTACATGTTCACTCCAAAAAGTTCAGGTCGAAACCCATCAATTCCTATGTTTTAGCGTTTAACCACATGAGAGTGACTAACCAAGTGATAAAGCTTCATTTTGTCAGCATAAAGACACTAATCAATACAAAAGTGTATGCAGCGTGCAAAAGTAGACTCTCATTGCTTTCAGAAACACTCAAAGAGAGATCACACATCAAAGACAGAGTTCCAGGTAAGGAAGGGACTCTTCTGCTGGGGCTTAGGACCCCATTCTTGGCACGTCTCTACCAGCATAGGATAAAAACAGAACCAGTTGGGGAAACAGGAACTCTTTTGCCCATCACCTCACCATTGAACATCTCATAGGAAGGAAGAATGGGAGATCTAAGTTGTATTTGAGTGGAGGCATTTGTTTGGGGTTGCTATATCTGGAAGGCTGGCCTGATATAGCAATGCAGAACTTTGGCCGGTCAGCGAGTGGCTAGAAAACATTGTTTCAGGTTCTGCTTTTTGAATTTTTTACCATTTAAAAAAGAACAAGTTTAATGTGGTTTCTTTTTCAAAATATCCTAAATATTTCTTCTATCTTTAGGTCGGCAAAGACTTTTTTGGGGACAACTACATTCAGAACTTCAAAAATAATGGCGTATCCACTGGTAATGGCAATCATTGTACATTCCGTTCTTGACATATCAGGCTTTGTTCAGACAGGTATTAAAAATGTGATCTTTTTGGTGTATTAGACTCAATTCTGTTAAAAATGAAATTGAGTTTTATAAACCTGATACATAACTGTCCAAAACCAATTCAAAATCGGATGTTTGGAAATTTGAAAATCACTGCAATGCATATATATTTATAAATGTTTTGGTATTCAGGGCATGATGAGTATGCAACATTATACCAAATGTGCAGTCTTGAAATAATTAACAAAATCTCATTCTGTACTGACAGCTTGCTATTCTCAGTTATCCTCAGGTACTGGATACTGATAACGCTGCCTAACATGTGTTTACGATTTAATCACTTTTAAAATTATATCGTGGGATGCACAGTCTATAGGAAACTGAATTGCCAAATAAAAAGCATATTAAAATCATTCCATTATTCAAGAAGTTGCTTAATTTCAACAACAAAATCATGCAAATTATATATTAAGCAGTCAATATAACCCAGCCCTTATACTGCCTGTATTGTAAACATTTCAGAGTCCAATATTTCAACATTTTCAGATTTGTCCAGATGCGATTTAATTATGCACTTGTCTCTCTTTTTGATTTTGTAGAACAGTAGTATAGTATGTGTGTGTGTGTATATATATATATATATATATATATACACACACACACACAGTGTTGGGAGTAACGGAATACATGTATCGGGATTACGTATTTAAAATACAAAATATAACTAACAGTTTCCACTACAGATACAATTTAAATAATTCGTAATTAGAATACAGTTACATTCAAAAAGTATTTTGATTACTGAAGAGATTACTTTGCATTTTATTGTAATTTGTTTCATTTAATATTTAGTCCTTTCAGATGGAAAACATTTATACATATAAATGATGCGATCCAAAATGCTTTTGAACAGCGGTGAAACACTTTCTTATGATGTATTACATTCATACGTGCAGTCAGTGAAGTAAGTTTGAAATAAGTTTGGAGCAGAAGAAAAATAAATAAACCTTGTGTAAATTGTCAGTTTACGCTAAGCTATAATGTTATTTCTAGCCATTTTACATGCACGTTACCAGACACAATCATATTTTTTTCTCAAGAATATTCACGTTGGATTATAATTTATTTTATACTAGTAAGACCTTTGATATTAGTGCTTATTCTTGATAAAACAATTTTGTATTGTTTTCCTGTCAAAAGTTCTAAAAATCGTTAAAACAAGATCAATTTGAATTATCTTGTTTTTGAAACAACACTGCATAAGATATTTAGGTTTATCAGTGAATGTTTTTTTAACATGTGTATTGTGTCTTGCTGTACTGGCAGAGTGTACAAGTCAAAACAAGTGAAAAAATCTACCAGTGCTTTTTAGAATATATTACTGACTTTAAGTAATCTAATAGAATATGTTACAAATTACATTTTACAGCATGTATTCTATTATCTGTAGTGGAATGCTTTTCAAAAATAACCCTCCCAAACCTGTATGTATGCATGTGTGTGTGTATATATATATATATATATATATATATATATATATATATATATATAAAAATAGCTTTGGAAAAAACGTATGTGTTTGAGTCAAATAAAAATTATATATACATACACAGTTGAAATCAGAAATGATCACGCACCTTAGCCAAATATATTTACACTCAGTTTTTCACAATTCCTGACATTATTCATAGAAAACATTCCTTGTCTTAGGTCAGTTAGGATCACTGCTTTATTTTAAGAATGTGAAATGTCAGAATAATAGTAGAGAGAATTATTTATTTCAGCTTTTATTACTTTCATCGGATTCCCAGTGGGTCAGAAGTTTACATACACTTTGTTAGTATTTGGTAGCATTGCTTTTAAATTGTTTGCCTTCCACAAGCTACTCACAATAAATTGCTGGCATTCCTCCAGACAGAACTGGTGTAACTGAGTCAGTTTTGTATGCCTCCTTGGTCGCACATGCTTTTTCGGTTCTGCCCACAAATTTTCTATCGGATTGAGGTCTGGGCTTTGTGATGGCCACTCCAATACCTTGACTTTGTTGTGCTTAAGCCATTTTGCCACGACTTTGGGGGTATGCTTGGGATCATTGTCAATTTGGAAGATCCATTTGTAACCGAGCTTTAAATTCCTGGCTGATATCTTCAGATGTCACTTCAATATATCCACACAATTTTTCTTCCTTATGATGCCATACATTTTGGGAAGTGCACCAGTCCCTCTTGCAGCAGAGAACATGATGCTGCCACCCCATGCTTCACGGTTGGGATGGTGTTCTTCGGCTTGCAAGCCTCACCCTTTTGCCTCCAAACATAACAATGGTCACTATAGCCAAACAGTTCAATTTGTGTTTAATCAGATCAGAGGACATTTCTTCAAAAAGTAAGATCTTTGTCACCATGTGCATTTGCAAACTGTAGTCTGGATTTTTTTTATGGTGGTTTTGGAGCAGTGGCTTCTTCCTTGCTGAGCAGTTTCAGGTTATGCTGATATAGTACTCGTTTTACTGTGGATATAGATACCTGTCTACCTGTTTCCTCCAGCATCTTCACAAGGTCGTTGTGCGTACTATTGTTTGTACAGATGAACATGGTACCTTAAGGCATTTGGAAATTGCTCCCAAGGATGAACCCACAATTTTGTTTCTGAAGTCTTGGCTAATTTATTTTTATTTTCCCATGATGTCAAGCAAAGAGGCACTGAGTTTGAAGGTAAGCCTTAAAATAAATCCACAGGGTTCACCTCCAATTGGCTAACTGTCTAAAGAATTGGCATAATTTTCTGGAATTTTCCAAGCTGCATAAAGGCACAGTTAACTTAGTGGATGTAAATTTCTTACCCACTGGAATTGTGATATAGTCAAATAAAAGTTAAACAATCTGTCTGTAAACAATTGTTGGAAAAATTACTTGTGTCATACACAAAGTATAGGTCCTAAAGGCTTGTCAAAACTATAGTTTGCTAATATTAAATCTGTGGAGTGGTTAAAAAATGTGTTTTGATGACATATGAGTATGTAAACTTCTGACTTCAACTGTGTGTATGTATGTATGTATATATATAGATATATATATATATATATATTAGTGCTGCACGATTAATCATATCGCAATCGCGAAGTCAGCCTGTGCGATTATATGACGGCAAATTCTGCGATTTTATTAAATAAATAAGTGCATGTGTGGACGTGACAGCCCATTCTCTCTGAGAGCTGTTTGCCCATTTTCTACACCGCTAATAAAAAGATGACCTGTCAGTCTCAGTTTAGGGATTGGCATATGTGGTCATGTGAGTTTCCGGTGTTCAGTGTGGAAATCAGGTGAAGATGGATGCCGAGCAGACAGACACTGAACTGGTGATCAGAAATAATAACACAGAAACACAGATCACAGCTTGGCAATATGTCTTTATTTCATCAATAATTAAAGTTAATATAATACGGGAGCGTGACATGTAAATAAGCACAAACTCCAAAACTGTCATTCTCTGTGCGGTCAGAGCTGCTTCAACCAGTCGTGGAAGAGACCCAATCTGAGCGTGAGTCGAAACCGGGAGAGATATAAAGTTCCGCGGGCTGATGCGCACTCTAACACGGAGACGCTCGTCTCTCACCCCCACTGTCTGCAGTGCAACATGTTGCATCATTGATGAGATCATCATAAAATCAATCTTATGTGAAAAATAACATTCAAATTACAACAACAATAAAATGTGTGTGTATATGTGTGTGTGTGTATATATATATATATATATATATATATATATACACACACAACAACAAAAAAGTTTTACTGGTTTGATTGAGTGAACCACACTTTTATATCCAGTTTCCTTTTCAAAAGAGTTTATACAAAGTACATGTTACATCCTACTTAAATGTCCCTGTTTGTTTGTACAATCTTTTTTTCGTGAAAATTTGTATGTTCTTATTTATTGTTCTATTTTATTTGGGTGTAATATTGAGAAAATAACACATTTGCAGTAATGCAAATATATTATTTAATTTTGTAAAAATATTTTAATTTGAAAACACTGTGCATTTATAGTTGTTGTTGTTGTTGTTGCTAGTTTGTATGTTTGAGTTGAAAAATACACATTTCAGCATTATCAGTAATCTATTTGTGCATTTTCCTTAATAATCAAGCAAGATGACTCATGATACCATTTGTTTATTATATCTCAATCGCATATCGCAATATTAACCTCAATAATCACATAATGACATTTTCCCCAAATCGTGCAGCTCTAAGATGGATAGATAGATAGATACTATATGTATATCTGTATATATGATATACTGACAATACTGTAAATTGAACTACAGTGTTGTTCAAAAGTTGAATATGAGAAATGAGAGAGAATCATGGGCAAAACTTTAATATATAAATATATATTTAAATATATATATACACTAGCAGCCAAAAGTTTGAAATAATGTTCAGATTTTGCTCTTATGGAAAGACATTGGTACTTTTATTCACCAAAGTGGCATTCAACTGATCACAATGTATATTCAGGACATTAATAACATGAAAATTGTGAAATAATGAATAGTGAAACATTTTCAGAACTTCTTAAACTACTTCAAAGAGTTCTCATCAAAAATAACCCAACGTGCAGCAATGACAGCTTTGCAGATCCTTGGCATTCTAGCTGTTAGTTTTTCCAGATACTCAGGTGACATTTCACCCCACACTTCATGAAGCACTTGCCATAGATGTGGCTGTCTTGTCGGGCACTTCTTACATACCTTACAGTCTAGTACAATTCTTCCCATAAGGCCTGCACCCCTGAGTCTTCTCTTTACTGTTGTACACCAAATTGGTGTTGAGTGTGTAGAATTCAATGAAGCTGTCAGCTGAGGACATGTGAGGCATCTATTTCTCAAACTAGAGACTCTTGATGTACTTGTCCTCTTGTTAAGTTGTACATCTGACCTTCCACATCTCTTTCTGTCCTTGTTAAAGCCAGTTGTTATTTCTCTTTGAAGACTGTAGTGTACACCTTTGTATGAAATATGACAAGTTTCTATAGAAAGCTGTTTCTTTTTTACCATTTCTGACCTAATATTGGCCTTAAGACATGCATACTATTGCATACTGTGGAAACTCAAAACAAACACTAAGACAATGTTAAGCTTCATTTAATGAACCAAATAATTTGGCAATATAATGGCAAGTGATTATATTTTGCATGTATACTCAAGGATAAGGTGTTGGAGTGATGGCTGTTGGAAATGGGGCCTGTCTAGATATGATCAAAAAGGACTTTTTTCAAACAGTGATGGTGCTGTTTTTTACATCAGTAATGTCCTGACTATAATATGTCATCAGTTGAATGCCACTTTAGTGAATTAAAGTACCAATTTCCTTCCGAAAAAGTAAAATCTGTACATTATTCCAATCTTTTGGCCACCAGTGTATACAGTAGGGTAAGACAGGAAAAGATGCCCCCTTAAGAACAATGTTAATTTACTTAGATACAATTTTAGCATGTACAGGATGATGATGCATCATCCAACATATTATCAAGTGAAATAAATAGAAACATTTGCTAATTTTGTTGTCATAGCACAAACTTAAAAAATTATGAAAAGAGGCCATCTTACCCCACAACTGGGGCAAATCATCTTACACCAAGGGTCTAAATGGAAACAATATTTTTTACTACAAAAATCAAAATAATTTACTGTGTCCAAAGATCACTATTAACAAATAGGCATAACATTTTTTAATATCCAACCTAATAGAATGTCACAAATCACTATTTTCCAGTGACACATTTTTTTTTATAATTTATCCTCAAAAATGAAACATGAAGATTAAGAGGTAATAAAGGTGCTTAGATGAGAGTTTGTGCCATCAATGATCAAGAGAAAAAATGAACCTATGTACAGTATATAAGGATACAAAATATAAATATACTGTATCTGTAAATGTATACTAATCTTGACTGAAATGAATCAAACTTGCCAACTCCAACTCACATGTTGAAACTTGATTGCCAAATAAAAAGCACATTAAAATCATTTCATTATTCAAGAAGTTGCTTAATTTTGCCAGCAAAATATATTGTAAGTAATCAGTATCACCCAGAACTTATATTTCCTGTATTGTAAAAAGATCAGAGTTTCGAAGGTCAAAGATTTCAACTTTCATATTTGTTCAGATGTGATTTATTCATGCACTTCTCTCTTTTTTAGATTTTGTAGAACAGACTGAAAAAGCTGCAACCGGAGCTGCCTCTATCATCGTCAATAACACAGGTAGAATAAAATTGGTCTGAGTACTGAGCCTTAATGTATCCCTGGCTTTTAAAAGCACCTAAAATAACATAAACACCACTAAGCACTCTTCTGAATGAGACATGGATGAGTGAGAAGCTCTCTTCCTTCTCTCGCCTACGCAGGGTAATTTTAAACATGGTTTAATGTTCTGTAGCACTACTTGGACATAAAGAAAGTTGACAACCAGCCTGGCACTCTATGTGAGGCCTGCTGCATTGTAAATGTCATGGTATAGTGAACCAGCATAAGTTCTGAACACTTGCGGAGGCCCACTAGTGCCACAGTGAGCACCCTAGGAAGAGCTCTGATTGCCGTCATGATCGCCATAACAACCTACTGAAATCTCAGTGTCCCAGCATCCTGTGTGAATGTCACAATGACGTTAGATTGAACAATTATCTAGCAAGATAATGAGGAATTAATAATGAGGAAAAAACTAGATCATTATCCCCTGACTCTGCAGTGTGGTTTTCTTAATGCTTATGTCAGCTCTGTATGTGTTCCTGTCTGTGTATGATGCAACAGCAGTACATTTTTGTACATGTCTGGTTGTAAGTAGAGTTAAATATCGGTGGCCCCCAAAAAGTATTTGGACACAATGTCACGCTTAAAATGTCTGAATTTCATTGTATATATACACTTCTGTTAATATGTCATATGTGACTTTTCTAAAAGGCAAACATCCCAGAGTCTGCTCTTCACTGCTGCAGATTACCTGGTGTTTGTCATATACTGTTCATTGAAGCTGCTGGTTAAAGGGATATTTCACCCAAAACTGAATATGCTCTCATCATTTACCCACCCTCATTTTTAGAAGAATATCTCAGCTCTGTAGGTCCTCACAATGAAAGTGAATGGTGACCAGAACTCAGAAGGTCCAAAAAGGACATCAAGGCAGCATAAAAGTAATCTATATGACTCTAGTGGTTAAATCCATATGTTCTGAAGTGATAAGATAGGTTTGTGTGTGTGTGTGTGTGTGTGTGTGTGTGCGGGGGGGGGACTCAATATAAAATAAATATTTAAGTCCTTTTTTTTTTACTATAAATCAAAACTTCCACATTCTGGTGTAGAAGTTTTCACATTCAGCAACCTACTGGTTAGGGCTGGTCAAAGGTGGAGATTTATTGTAAATATTGATCTGTTTCTCACCCTCACCTGACACATCGCTTCAGAAGATATGGATTTAAACACCAACAGAGCTGATATATTCTTTAAAAATTTTCGTTTGTGTTTAGCAGAAGAAAGAAAGTCATACACATCTGTGATGGCATGAAGGTAAGTAAATTATGAGAGAATTTTCATTTTTGGGTGACCTATCGATTTTAGTGACTTTAGTTTTTTCAAACTAAAAAGAAACTGATGCACTTCTTTCAGATCCAGTTAGCTTTTTTTCTTTCAAGTAATTATATGCTTAGAGTAGCCTTCATCTCTGAAAAGAACAACAGACTGACAATTTTTAAAGAAATTAGTTTCTTTTCTGACATTTTTCAAACCAAAATTTGACTTGGAAGTTCAAAGTGATTTGCAGGAAATGCATGTGTACTCAATACTTAAGCAACTGGAAAAAGACACTGCATAACCTTTTGTTTTTTGTCTTCATTTTGAACAGCGCATCAATTGTTATCATTTAAAAAAGCAAACTTCTTTTTGTGAAAAGTTTTTCTTGAAAGATGTGTTTGTGCTATATTTCTTATAAATAAATGTAAATAAATTGGGCAGCTGTGGCTCAGGTGGTAGAGTGGGTTGGCCACTAATCGCAGGGTTGGTGGTTCGATTCCCGGCCCACACGATTCCACATGCCGAAGTGTCCTTGGGCAAGACACTGAACCCCAAGTTGCTCCCTATGGCAGGCTAGTAGTGCCTTGCATGCCAGCTCTGCCGTCATTGGTGTGTGAATGTGTGTGTGAATGAGACGCAGTGTAAAGCGCTTTGAATACTGCAAAGGTTAAAAAGGCGCTATATAAGTGCAGACAATTTACCATTTACTTTGATATTTTGAATCAAATACTTTCATGCCTTTTTAAATGTGGCTTACATCTTTTAATGCTTTTTGGGGCGACTGCATATATTCCTATGATATGAATTGTTTTGGGGGGTTTTTGTATGTGAATGCATGTGATTTATAAATGTTAATGTCATATGTAAATACACCTCTAATTAACTATTTTGCCTTTTTAAAGGGTTATACATTGCTGTTAGTTTATGGTTAGTGTGTTGCATTGACAGGTGAGAATGCAATAGTGATAGTGGCTGGTGCTAATATGCTGCTTGGAGAAGAGGAGCTGCGGCGGGCACAATCCGCCATTACTAGAGCCAAAGTACTCATTTGCCAACTTGAAATCAAGCCAGATGCATCACTACAGGCCTTGAGAATTGCTAAAGAGCACCACGGTCAGTCAAACACCTTTGCTTCGCCTCTCAGTATACTGTACTCTCTCACTCAAATTTCTTTTTCACCCAATGTACTAAGGATTTTCCAATCAGTATTTATATACTGATACTGATTATCTATTTCTTGTCATCAGAATTGTCCAATCTCAATACAGATTGTTTATCCTAAGCTCTGGGTATATTAGTTAATTTATATAACATTAATATATACTGTATATACACTGCTCTGGAAAGAATTAAGAGACCAATGCAAAATTATCAGTTTCTCTGGATTTACTATTTATAGGTATGTGTTTGAATAAAATTATAATTTTTGTTTTATTCTATAAAGAACTGACAGCATTTCTCCCAAATTCCAAATAAAAATTTCAGACCTTGAATTTGCAGAGAAAACAAGTTCATATTCATTTTTAAACAATAAAATACTAATGTTTTAACTTTGGAAGAGTTCAGAAATCAATATTTGGTGGAACGACCCTGATTTTCAATTACAGCTTTCATGCATCTTGGCATGCTCTCTACCAGTCAGGTGATGTTATGCTACTCCTGGCGCAAAAATTCAAGCAGCTCGGCTTTGTTTGATGGCTTGTGGCCATCCATCTTCCTCTTGATTCAAGCAGCTTGGCTTTGTTTGATGGCTTGTGGCCATCCATCTTCCTCTTGATTCAAGCAGCTTGGCTTTGTTTGATGGCTTGTGGCCATCCAAATTCTTCTAGCTGTGTGGCATGGAGCATTGTCCTGCTGGAAAAATCCTCAGAGTTGGGGAACATTGTTATATCAGAAGAAGCAAGTTTCTTGAAATGTTCTACCTTGTATGTAAATCCAAATGTCCATTAATTCTTCTCAAAGATGAATCTGCCTGATTCCAGCCTTGCTGAAGTACCCCCAGGTCATCACCGGTTCTCTACCTGATCAGCTAATGGTTTTGTGATTAACATTTTTCATAGATTTTTCAAAGCAAAGAAAAACAAAACATGTATACAATGAATCAGCATTAACTCCCATTAGTACCCCTCCCCAATCAAGAACCCCACCCGACCCCAAACAAACATCCCAGTGGTCTTACATAAGTACACACATATACAGAGAATAAAAATAAAGATATATATATATATATATATATATATATATATATATATATATATATATATATATATATATATATATATATATACATACACACTCTTAACTATACCTCTCTCTTAAATATCTACCCCATTTCCCATTAAAATAATCCCATGTCCCCAGCCTTATACACGTTACCTCTTTGAAGGCTGCCACCCTTCCCATCTCCTCACACCACTCCCGAATTGAGGGTGCTCCCACCGACTTCCAACCCCTTAAAACAATCTGCTTGTCTATCATCGCACTGGTGAAGACCCAATCTTTTATGTATTTGTCACCTACTTTGATGACCACCCCATCACCCAAGACACAGAGTCCGGGGCAAAACTAAATCCAAATGTCCAACACGTCACACAAAAAACTGCACCTTCACCCAAAATTCCTGAATCTCAGCAAAACTCAAAAGGTCCATGTATGCCTACAAGAGCACCCATGACAACTTTACCATCAGATTGCTCAATTTAAATTACATAACACAATATTCTTTGTAAAACATACCCCAGCCAATAGGCTGAATAAACTTAAAGAATGTGTAGATTCATTCACAGAACTGTCTCGAAGGTGTGTTCCTCCACAAAACAAATTCCAACCAATATAAATCCGTTCAGACAAACAAGCCTTAATCATTCCAATATCCCACAAAAATACTCCACAAAACAAACTCCATTGAACATGAGGCATAAGCACAAAGAATGAACAGATTCATCCACAACTGTCCCAAAGAAGTGTTATTCAAATTAACAAGCTCCAAGCCGCTAGGCAGAACCAACACAAAAAGAAACAGAACCTCCCGGTTCCTCGGAGGGTCAAGAGTTAAATTCACTCAGAGGCTGCATTAAAAAATAATAATAAATACACCATGACTTACTCAGTCTGTCAACTTTATAAAAGACATAATTTGTGTGGGCATGTAGATATTTTAACTTCAGTTTAAAAGTAAATTTCCATCAATGCAAATGTTTCTTTAAGGAAAAGTGTTATTTCACAAAACAAACTCCAGCCGCTACGTGGAGAAAATGCAAAAAGAAAACAAATGCCACCTAGCTTCCTCAGACAGTCGAGTCAATGTACAGCAAGTCAATCCACTCACATGAGAAACACCCTATGGTTTACTCATGCATTGTTTCTATGAAGGACAGTGCTTGTTTGAGGCATAAAAATACTTTGCGGCCATCCTTGGTGTCTATTCTCAGTTTGGCCGGAAACATCAGTGCAAAAGCTATCTTCCGTTGATACAAGAGTTTCTTGCATTCCTTGAACTGATTGCATTTCTCTCTTGTCAAATTTGCAAAGTCTGGGAACAATAAAATATTGTGATTCTTCCAAGAAAGCTTTCCATTGCTCCTCACCTGGCGCAACACGTGATCTTTATCGGATGATCTCAGAAATTTGGCCAGAATTGATCAGGGCCTGTCTCGCTCAGCAGATCTGTGAGCCAGGACTCTGTGAGCTCATTCGATTTCCAGCTTATGGCTTATGTCGAGCAGACTCAGGAAGAGATCGTCCAGGAATTTCATCATATCTCTGCCTTATTCATGCTCAGGAATTCCAACAATCCATATGTTGTTCCTTTGGCTCCTATTTTCGAGATCTTCCAGTTTATCTAAAATGCCTTGCAGGTCTATTTTTGTCTTGAGCGGATTAGCGAATAATTCCCTTTCCGATGACTCCAGATAATCGATCCGTTTCTCAACATCTGCCACTCTTGTAACCAACTCAGAGAATTATATCGCCATAATCGATCGATATATTCCAGCAACAACCTTCATCAGCATCACGACATGTTGGACAGTTCACACATTTCCCCCGGCCGCACCATCCAAATCGAGTCCCCGGTCTGCAGGCCCATCAGAGGTTTCATCTTGAGCACGTTTGTCTTGTAATGCCTCCAGAGCCTGAGGATTTTGACTTCTTTGCCATGTTTACCTCAAAGAGCAAATGTGTAAATGGGTGTATCGAATTTCACCAGATTATAACATGAAAATAAAAAAAATAAAAAGCAAAATAAACGAATAAAAAAGTGCGCAAAGCTCGTCGCTCACCCGTCTGCTCCTCGCATGGCATCATGTGACCTCCCCCAGCTAATGGTTAAATGGAGACCTGGAGAGACCTTCAAGCCACAGTGTCTCACACCCACTGTGAAATTTGGTGGAGGATCAGTGATGATCTGGTGGTTGATCATAAAAAGAGCCGCTTGCATGCAACACATCTTTTTCAAGATTTCGTTCCGCAAGTGTTCCATATCCGAGAGCCGCATCCCGCCGCCAGATGGACATGAGAGCTACGTTTGCTGCCTGGGCTGTGCCCTCACCAAAGCGGCTCTTATGGAGACAGACTGCCCTCACTGTGAGGACATTTGTCTCCAGATGCTCTGCTCAAGGATCGCCCTTGTTCTGAGGTACACCATGTCCCTTGCAGCATCAGATACGGGCGAGTGGTCCATAGAGGATGTTGCCGCCAATTTCCCCAGCAAGGTTGAGGAGCGCACACATGCCACTGCCAAAGAGCTGCTGCTGTCTAGAGAACTTATTGTTCCAACACTCAGCTGGTGACCCAAGCTCCTTTATTGCAGACAAGCTTCCTGATTTACTTTACATACAGCCACCTGTATATAGGCTGTTATTTAAATTACTCCCTCTCCCCACCCCAGAAGTCACAAGCATTTCCAAAGAAATAACAAAGTCTCTGACTTTCTTCTCAAGGTGGAAGCGAGGGCCGGGCAAACATTCAACATAAGGTTTACTTTTCAGCACAACACAAATCACACAGAACACTCTGCTGCATGCATCTCTCACTCCCCTCCAGCGGACTGGACTGCTCTTTTATATCCCTCTCAGCTCTCACTCCAAAAACAAACAGCTGTTATAGATAATTTCCCACAGGTGTCAATCCTTACCGTTCTTTCTCTCGTGGCCTCGCACTCCACAGAAGTCGCTTGGCCACTTTTGCTGCATGTGTTGCACGTGTAACCGGAGATGACTTTCAGAAAATATAGTTTGAATTAAGTTTATTATTTATTACATTATTGAAAAATAGTTCTAATTTTAAGCATAAATCTAACAAACAAGAAAAAACTATTTGCAAGAGGAAGAATAAAAAAAAACAAGAAAAATCTATTTGTGATTAAGAAAGAAACTTAATTTAAAATACTGTTCAGTACATTCTCTGACTACTAATTTTCATAAACAATTTGGTTTTCAAGTAAATTCCTCATTTTAAAGACAAAAAATGATTGTGCGCTTGTGTCTTTTGTGGAATCAAAATAGACCTAAATTATGGGGTTATGTGATCCAGTGTTCCCACAGTTAAGGGAAAACAGTAAATATCAGCAAATAGACCCTTTTCACATTTCCAACTTTTGGAATGCAGAAGTAAACTATTGCAGGGTAAACCTCTATAGCGGTAAATGGGAGACCACCGCAAATATAATTTTTGTCTACTCATTTACTCCAACAGCAAAAGAAAAATTCCACTATTTCATTTACATGACTTCCACAAGTGGAAAAAATAGAGAGCGGTTGATTACAACAGTCAGAAGAGAGAAGATGCCAAATGTACTGTCAGTCCTTCAGCAGCTGTGTTAGAACTCCATCACAGCAGTGATCATTCATTATTTAAAACTAATTCCAGGGTATTATAACACAAATTATTATGCTATAAATTTACAGTAAATAATTTAAAACATTTTCAATATAAAAAGTTTGCTAGATTTATGCTGTTAATAAGGTGGAAACACATCATCGCAGTGTGTAAAAAAGAGTCTTCCTGTGACTTCCATTTCCAGGCCATTGAAATTAAGAAAAAAAAAATCTTATGGAAATGATGATCAAAAATTACTGGAAAAGTTATGGAAATGTCATGGAAATCCACTGGTCAAAAGGAGTGGGAACCCTGGTGATCGACCAAATTATGAGACCACCAGTCGAGTCTGTTTTCTGTTTTCATGTTGTGATTGTCTCTTTTAGGTTTACATGAGTGCTATATATGGCACAGTCATATAACAACTTTATATCCTCTTCTATATCCTCCCAACACATCATGTATTTATTTGATTCTAGGTGTGTCTCTCACTCCCACTCCCTAAAACTATTTTTAGCTTTTAATCTCATCTCATTTTAAATAAAAGAGAATTGGTTTGTTTAATGCATGAATTTCTCCTCCAGTGGATAAAAACACAACCGGCTGTGTCTCAGATATCATTAGCACCTTGTGTGTTCAGGTCCCTGCTGATCAGTGCAGGGGACCCTCGTCATGGAGATCCACAATGATGCAACAAGTTTCATACACAGATGGGTGACAGTTGGCAACGCCTCCCCCAAGCGCACCCCCATATTCACATTCACCACCTTAGAACTGCCCAGATACATGCTGTTTAGCTTGTTAGTGGGCCATATTAAGTGTTAAGACAGGCCCAGATTATTCTCCTATCACTTGGGATGAATTCATCAGACGTGCGCACATAGCACTTAGCCAAGGCTTAGATTACGCACATGCCACCCCCACAGGCTCATTGGAGAAGAATCTGATGGCTTTTTCCTTAAGCACTGTAAAATGTTCTCCTCATGTGTAGTTAACTTTGGATAACTATGAAGCTGATGTAGTTAACATGTTATTTCATACAATAGACTGGGCACTGAAGAGATCTTTGATCACTTCTGTGTGAATTTGCTTGCATTTTCCGTTAATTTGCTCTTGTTTTTTTTTTGTTTTATTTGCTCTTAGTGTTTTTCAAAGCCTCTGAACAGTGAGGTCTCACGTGGTTCATTCACTCATCTCATGTACTCCTTAGTTTTGCGGCTTTTTTTTTAATCATTATTTCCTTTCATACTATATTACACTATAGACTTAAACAAGTGCTCATCGATTTTTCCCCGGCTCACTTGCTGCCTATTCCTAAAGCAAGTTCACCTAAAAATAAAAATTGTGTCAACAAAATTAAATGACTGTCAAGATCCAAACAGAACAAAAAAATCGCCATACAACTGATTTTCAGTGATTAATGTTTTTATTTTGAACTGTTCCTTTCAAATAGCTATAATATTTCTTCAGAAGACTTGGAACATACTGTAGCATTTGAGTTGTGTTGACTAACTTTCTACACATCTTTTTGGTGTATAAATAACCTTGATGTATAAATCACCATCCACTTTCTTTGTATGTAAATGAGCTTACTGAAAATTATGCTAGTTTAATTTTCGAGTTCCATGGAAGAAAACAAATGTTTTGAATGGCATGATGATAATAGAATATTTGTTTATGGTGGAATATTAAGTGTGTTCATAGCCTGGGAATTTTTAATGTATGTGAAAGTTCAAAGAATGACTGTGTAGAAGAAGTGTCATTCAGAAACATATTATTTGTGCAGAGATGATTTCAAAAGTTGTTTTGGGGCAATGGAATGTTATTATTGTTAAGGGGATTGAGGGCTGGATTGCGTGAGTGCGCAAAGCGCGGTGCTATGCGCAAAAACGTGCGTTAACTATGTGTAGTTTTCGTGTCAGCGCAAGTGGGCGTGGGTGGGTTTGTTTGCACTAACTGTAGGTGTATTGTAAACAAATGAAGTGCCGCAAAGCGCAATTTGCTATTTTCCTATGAAATGGGTCTTTGCGCAAAGATTTTTTAAACTCAGTTCCTGCATTTGCAGTTTGGGGATTCCACCTGCAGGTGGTAATAAAGTTAATGTCCTAACTCAGAAAATATAGTGGAACATCAAATTATATCCCTGACAATTTCTGTTTCATGAAACAAAATTGTTTTTTAGATTTTTGTTAAACTATCTAGTTATTTTTTATTTTTAAATTATTATTATTATGTTTAGATTTAAAATTGTATTTATGATCTAATTTGTAATGGTATTTTTTACACTACCATCTTCTATGAATGTGTTATTTGTTGTATACAGATCGCTGGTGCTTGAGGGAATGTACTATATAATACTATATATTAGGATGCAGATGGTGGAATAACTGGAGAAGAACCTCCAAATTTAGTTGCACTTGACCCAGCCCATTAGTGTGTTATGCGTGTGATTTCACCAAACCCACTTGCACCTAGACTTAGCGCATACTTGCATGAAAATACCAAACCTTCATGGCCATATGCACTGACTTATGGCATAGTGCTGCGCTTAGCGCTAGCGCTCTTAAAATAGGGCCCTGTGACTTACAGTGGAATATGATTTATGATTGAACTTTACTTTGATTATCCTTAATGGTATTCTAAATTATAGGTCAAACTAACTACATATCTAATAGATGATTTACAATGGCCCCAAAATTGTTTGGACACTTGTTAATTTAGAAATGTCATTGCTTTAATTTCTTGTTCAGTAATGCAAACAAAATGTGCGTGTGTGTTTGTGTGTGTGCGCGCGCCCTTTGTCACCTTTAGCATAATTTTAAGGAGAAATAGAAGATACAGAATTCAGTAACAAATCATCAACAGTCAGTATGTACATACTAAAGTCTGTTTCTCTGTAGTGAGATCCATGTTCAGGAAGTATACACTTTGAGAGACATTATTCAGCAGAGATCCTCCTCATGACACACTGAATATTTCCACCACTTAATGTATGTAGATTTTGTGTACAGACGATGAAAGGCTAGACAGAGATAAAAGGGGGGAGAAAGAGAAGGAACTGATGGATTGCGATCTGCATTTTTATGAAACTAGCATTGAGTTGAGAAAGCAGCAAAGTTTATGCATTCAAATTCATGGAAGAAGCTCAATAGTTGAGATTCACAATGACTAAAGTGTGACGTCGACTACGGTGTGTCATGCGCGTTATGATGTGTTCTTGTGTGCGCTGATTTAAATGTTGTTTCCTTAACTCATAACAATAATGTGACATCCCGGAAATTCTTTACTTGGGCTTTTGCAATTTTTGTAAATCAGATTCTTTCTGAAATATTTGAGAACAAAATGGACTTATATACAGTATAACTCAATGTGCAAATTACACTTTGTATATTTCTTACAGTGAAAACCATTTTCAATCCAGCCCCTGCTGTCACAGACCTGCAATCTGATTTCTACAAAGCATCTGATGTTTTCTGCTGTAATGAGTCTGAGGTAAAAGACACATTTTAAGTCACATCACATACACATGGCTCAACAATAAGGATTTGTTTCTACTGACCCAATCAGACTAGTAATTTACATTTCGACTGGCCCTACCACAAATAATATTTGTATTTATTTTTTAGATTTTATTTTTGGCAGCATTTTGTCAAATGTGTCCAAAATAAAGCTTAAGATGCAGTGAAAATGCTGCACTGTCCTGGTGGGGTAAGTGAACATTCCATAAAATGGCCCAAATCACTCTCACACTGGCCAATGGTCATCACGTTATCAGTTGAGTCAGAAGTTCACTTGTCAGACCGAAACCTGTTAAAAACGTATCCAGGTTACTTTTCACCTAAACAAAATTATAATAATAAATGTAATATTTAAAGAAAAATAGTTTTAAGACCATTATGACTAATCTATCATTGTGATTATTTTCATGACATAATAAACCTATTCTCATTACTGTTATACAAAACTACATTTTAATTAATACTTAAACATGGTAGAATTTATTATACTTTTTGATGTATGCTGATATTCAGTTTTCCAATAATTAAATAAATACTGTACTTCAAGGTACAAACAAATGACAACCTATGAATGGGCTACTTTTAGTTGTTTCATTACATTAAACTAAGATAGGAGGAAGTATTTTGAAAAAAAAAGATAAATAAATTTTGCTTCACCATTAATGTAAATTCACAGATTAAAATCCTTTTTGAAATAAAGGGGGAAAAACATGCTAAAAAAAACACATTCCAAACAACAGTTTCCCATGAACTTTGACCCCAACTTGCATTCAGCCCTAGACTCTTTCTTGCCTGTAGGTTTTCAGGTTTGTTAAAGCAGGTTACTAGAGCTGAACAACAGCTCAATTATGCTGCCTGGTCATGACCTGCACGTAACAACAGTAACAACTCAGCTTGAAAAGTCATTACTTGCCCAAGCACAAAAAAATGACGGGGTGTCTGCTGTGTCTTACTGTAACTGTTATGTTGGGAACCGCCCCTATCACATAGTAGCAGGGCGAGATGATAGACAAGGGTATGGATTGACGGGAAACGGTAAAGTTAAAGCAGCCACAGCCAGGCAATCAGATACACAGATGGTGTGTTAGTGGGGCCTCGGGCAAAGCTTCGGCGTGACAGAGAGTTTGAACCAGAGTGCTCCGTCAGGACCACTTTGATGTGGCTGGAATGTTGGAGAGGGAAAAATGTACAGGTGCGACTTAAAAGTAAGAGCCTTCTGTACAAATCAACCCTTTAAACTAGTCCCAACGCATGCAATTACTTACAAACTTGGCGAGAGTGAACGATGAATCATCTGCAGTTTACAGAAGCAGATAACCAAACATTGGTGAGTAATAAGTGTGCTTTTCTGTTTTGGCAGCTATGAAAGATTGATAGCAAAGCTTAAAGTACACAAATACCAAGGTGATACTTGTTGCCCTGATCTCTGAGTGAGTGGCATCTCCACTCGTTTAGTGGGGTTAGATGGGGGTTATCCTTCACACCTGCAGTACAGAACCTGAGTGGATGGACATTTCAAACTTGCGTTAAACTTAGGCTTAAGTTTGTGTGGTCTGAAAGTACCCAGGGCAAGACGTCTTTGATCAGTTGATCACAGTGTTGTACACACATTTTTATACCCTCAGATCTTCGTAATGTTGCAAGGATTGGGGACTCAGGTTGTGTTCCAGAAGTTGAACTCCGTTAGTAATCATTTATGGAGTATCTGTCTTATCTTTCCCATTTGATTTAAACCACTGATCTCCAGCCAGTTGTATGTTCTAACTCTAAGTGGAATACCTGTTATTAACATTGATTTCCAGTGATCCAATCAGAGGTGGACAATGCTAAATACAGGGGTAAATGGGGTCCAAAAAGTTTTGTGATCAACAGAGAATGACCGCTTTCTCACCTGTCAATAAGCCATTATGCTAAAATAAGGGCATTAAACCTTGTCAGTTACATGTAACTGTAAATAACTGAAACATTTTCGTACGTATGCAAACTTTACAAAACTTATTCAGTGAAGCAGCTTCAATTAAAGGGTTAGTTCACTTAAAAATAAAAATAATAATTTACTCACCCTCATGCCATCCCAGATATATATGAATATAGAAAAATGTCTTCGCTCAGTAGGTCCTTAAAATGCAAGTGGATGATGATCTGACTTTTGAAGCACCAAAAAGCACAGACTGTCATCATAAACGTCAACTTTAAATCATCGCTTCCAGTCAGCAGCAGTATGTGTGGTGATGTAATCGCGTAGGCATTTTTACGCGAGAACTGACGCACGTGCGAGCCCCAGAGAGCAGTAGTGTTTACAACTGAGAAGGATGAATGCAGTACAGAGGCATTGTTGGTTATTGATTTATATCTGTATTTGTGTCTGTTCGTGTTTCACAAAGGTGCATTTGTGTGCTTATCCTGAATGTCTCAACCGAAAGTAAAACACAAGATTACTATACGTCCGTAACATGCCAATGTGAATACGTCACACGAGAGACTGCGTGAATTCCGCCCACTCGTGAATGCGCATACTCTGCTGCTGACCGAAAGCGATAGTTTATAGTTAAAAAGTACTTAACCCTATAACGCCGTGTGCATCAAATATGATACACTATGTTTGAGGGCTCCTGTTTCACTGTCTAATCAAACAAATTAGCCAAACAAACTATAGTATGTCAGCTTCACATGTTTATGGCACCATCTAATGGTTATTTTTGAGAGAAAAAAAAAAAAGGTTTTAATGTTTTAAATGGTTTAAATGACAAATGACTATTTTAAAAGTTCAAGGTAACATTATAATGAAAGTTATTGACATTTTTTGACAATAAATGTTTGCTTTCTGAAGATCATCGCAAAGGCTATTATATAATCGGCCGTCTGTGAACATGTCACACTGAATGTTGTTAGATTGCCAATTTTGCCCTGCGATGAGAGAAATCCTTTAGGATTCCCCAAATGTATCTCAGACGGCAGAATCTTGGCTGTACAGTCTGCACCTGCCTTAAGACTAGCCTATCGTTGTTTCAAAGCACTATGTTTAAGTTAATAAATTACTATGTTGAAATAATGTGTATCAAATTTGATACATTAGGCTTTACAGGTTAAATATGCCATTAGCACTTTGTTATTCATCTGACAGAATGTATCTGACAGAACCTTTACTAAGTGTTATATTTATAATAATATTGTTCTTTCCTCTTGAAAGGCTAAAGAGTAAACTTTGTTATAATTAAACAAATGTATTATAAGTATTGGTCAGCCGATATGGTTTTTAGCGGCCGATGCCGATATTTGCCTTTTATCATTAGACAAGACAGTTAAAAGTGCACATTATGAGCTCAAACGCATCTGCTGCGGCTCTGATATGCCGTTTAAGCGACCAGGTGTTGCACACTGGTCTGTTAATGTAGTAACACGATGGCACAAACGAACCATTACTGGTCGTTTACATGTCTCGGTTGCTTCACATGCGATTTTCCTGTTTGGCCCATTTGTTTTCTTTAGGGCGGCAAAAATCGCCTCCTTGTATTGCGATGCTATTTTTGGTGCCCTCAAGAAAAGAATTGGCCAAACGGGAAAATGTACTGGCATTTACCAATAATTAAAGTCGAAATATCGGCCTCATTGATATATCGGTCGACCACTAGCATTATAACACAAACAGTGCCAAAATCAAACAAAGGGAGTCCAAAACAGACTACAGATCCCATCAAGCCTTGATCACTTTACAACTGTGCGGGAAATTCTGAAGGATAAAACTCTCAACACTTATTGGATGAAGCACGACAGAACGTGTCCCCCAATCATGATGTCATCGAGAATATAAAAACCTTGGAGAGCCTTCTAAGCTTTGCTTCCAGCGACAGTATGTGCCACGTCTAGTGGCAGCCCTGCTGCTCCCAGGTGTAACTTTTTTGCCTGTAATTTTTGGAGCTTCAAAGGTCTGAACACATCCACTTGCATTTTAAGGACCTACTGAGCAGAGATATTTTTCAAATTTGTTCTGCTGAAGAAAGAACACCTGGGATGGCATGACAGTGAGTAAATGATGAGAATTTTCATTTTTGGGTGAACTATTCCTTTAATACAGTGTAGAACGGAGGAGGGTGGAACAGCGCACGCCCGTTCCCCAATCAGCCTGATGGGTGCATCGAGGGATAAAGGTGGCCAAGGACGACAGTTCGAGAGAGAGAGAATTACGGGCAGCTGCCCTGTATGTGTAAGTGGGTTTAGATGAGCAAGGAGGCGAGAACCAGCTTAACAATATAAATAATATTTAATTAAATAAAATTACACACATAAACACATACAGGGCAGCTGCCCGTAATTCTCTCTCTCTCAAACTGACATCCTCGGCAGCCTTTATCCCTCATGCGCCCCCATCTGGCGTGCACTGTTCCAGCCCGGCCCTGCGCTCCTCCGCTCTACATACAGATATTCAGCTTAAACAATGAGTGTTCTGCTGTGAATGTCGTTTGTGCCAAGATTAAAATTCAAGATTTTTCTGTGAATTCTCTATGACAAAAGAAAGAGAAAACTGATTGTAGAAAAATACTTGCCCCCTCTATAGAGCACTTTGTGAAAAAGCAATGTGTTTGGGCATCATTTTATGAATCGGGTCCAGACACATTTTAGAATGCAATGATGCGTGACATTGAGCTTGTATAGGTAGAAGTGGCTGCATTCATAGTATGTTTCAGTCTGAGCTGCCGTACGTGACTGTTTCCTCATTAAAATCTTACCCAGCTTTGTGGTACCTCTCTCAGGCAGAGCTGCTGACCGGAATGGCTGTTACCTCAGTGGAAGATGCAAGTCAAGTCAGCCTGGAACTGCTTCGCAGAGGTTGTGGTTCAGTCATTGTCACCCTGGGGCCACAGGGCTGTGTGGTGTGTCAGTCAACAAATGTTGTCCCTAAACCTGTCCCCACCACCCTGGTCACTGCTGTGGATACCACGGTAAGACTACAGTCACTCCTACCTAGGACAACGATCAGTGCATCCAGTGCATCTACACAATGATAGTATTTTAGTTGTTTTTTTGTTCATTTACTACAAGACATTGGGCAGTGGACTAGTGGCACTTGGGATATACTTTTTGATAGATTAATTATAAAGCACATTTCTACTTTGTTTATTTCTTGCAGTTTCATATCATTATTTCTTTCTGAAACATCTGATGTTTTTCAGAAGTTCAGTCTTGTGTTTACGCATACTGCTACTGATATGTCTCATATTTTTATGACTCTGACATCAGCATCTTCTAAATTAAGGATGTGGTTCTTCTGGTTTCTCCTCTGATTGTAATCTCTGAAGAGGCTTACTCATTTCACACCTGGATTTGGTACTTTGGCGTCATAGTAATTTGAGTTTCCTGTTTATTTTATTGCAAATTTCTAAACGTTTGAAAGGCCAAGAAAGTCTTATGAAGAACAGTAAGATCAATAAATTGTAAAATATTAGTCATATGCATCAAGACATACATCTGATGCATGTATGCATAACAATAAACAAAAATGTCATGCTGGTGACCAACAAATAGAGAAGAACTTCTCTGCTTCTCTATTCTTTATTTGAATTATTATTTGTCATTGAAATATTTATGGGAATATAAAGTATGCATTTCAGTTCTCCTTTTTTAAACCATATTTCAAATGGTTAACAAGCAAATTGACATCTTTGTCCTGCACCCATTTGTTAGGGTGACATGCAGACCATCATTGCTTAACATCACTATTCTAAGATTTTTTTTTTTTATTTGGAGTAGTTCAGAGGGATACATGGGGGTTTTCAGCTGTTCTCTAAAACCTTGTAGCTTTCAGCAGAATTAACCTTGCATTCACAGCAATATTCTTATAAGATCAAATAATAGGCATTTTCCAGCCATTGTTAGGTGATACAGAAAGAAAAGCAATGGTATGAGAACATTAGTATTTATTTTGAAATATGAAATATGATGCATACGCAACATTCACTCAAATTTTGTCAAAACATCAAGTGGCCTACTTATCTGTATTATACACAGAACAACAGGGCTAGTTGTAACGCTTTTAAAAGTGAAATTTGAATTTTCTTTAATGTAAAAATACTTTCTTTTCCAGGTTAATATGCTGAGTCAACTACAAGTTAGTCAGTTGTATAGGCTGATTTCCCCCCAAATAGGGAAAACACAGTGGCTCTGTGGCACTATCAAAAATACTGCTCTGTTTGAGCATCCTCAACTGCTCAACATAGTCTCAACTAATAGCATGAGTTTGAGGCCAGACTATACTGTATACTGCTTTTGTCTGACCAGTAGAAGATGAGGAGGGTATTAGGGAAACCTTTTTGAAAACAATTATTATTGTTGTTTCTCTATTTGGTCACAGTTGTGGCGCAGAAATTACACTTCATCTTTAACACCAAACAGAAGAAATTAATAATATAAGTGTAAGTAAATTTTATATTGGTACAGATCATTGAACACACTTTGTCCTAAAATTATATTTACCGTAAAACACACTTGTCCCTTTTAAAAAAAAATAAAAATGTGAAATTGATCAAAGTTAACAGTAACTGGTTTTCCATCCAACTATTTTTAATGCGCATTTTGAAAGTTAAAAAAAGTATGAAATACTTTAAAAGTGGAAAATTTGGGGAAAGGTTATGATGATAGAGATGGATTAAATCATGTCCTCGGTCAATGAATAAAATCAAGTCCTGCCCTCCTTTTTTCTAATTGATTATCCTACAATATGATAAATATGCCACGTTATGGATGTTAATCATAGATTCATGATTCGCATTCACATTTAGTCATTTAGCAGATGCTTTTATCCAAAGCGATGGTGACTTTAATATAACAAGTGCTTTTAATTAGTTTAATTTGAATTATTTTTAATGAGTTTTAATGTTTATACCATTTTGACTGATATGTGTTCAAAGTAATGAGAAAATTTAAAAAGGCATTTATTATTTTGACAGAATTATATTGTCTGATTTCCAACCACAAAACACTCCACATCTCACTCTCTTGTTTAAGTCATACACACACACAGAGAGAGAGAGAGAGAGAGAGAGAGAGAGAGAGAGAGGACAGAATGACAAGTCCAATTTGATCAGAGTAGAATGCCCCTTGCTCCCCTGTCCTCTCTGGGTGACTCAGTGCTTAGCAGCGATTTACTTGGTGGGAGTCCGCGTGGCTGTGGTCTCCACGTGGCCATTCCCGCGCACTTTGATGAACCATAAATCCTGAGTTGTTTAAATCTTTTTGATGCCCTGATCCCTCTTCCAGTAACTTTTTTTGCTCACTTGTTAAAAACATGGAGAAGGGGAATGGGGCCAGATTTTATCTTAATGGCTAGACAGGAGCAAAGCATGTTTCCATTTGTTTATTTTTAAAAGAATGACGGGTTATCACTTTTTAAAATGGAACTTGAACATGTCTGTATTTCCCCTATAATTTGAACTGCATAAGGACATAAACAAAAAACTGTCATCATTCTTGAGCACTATGTGGTTACTGTGTTTATTTGTAAGGACTGTCTTTAGCCATTAAAGGTAAGGCATGTTATTTCTGCTCCACTAGCATCACCAAAGGAATTGGAAAAATAATGAGTGTTTTCAAACAGCCTTTCAAACACTGTTCCATTGGTTGGAAAACAGATAGTCCCACCCTAAACTCACACCATTGGTTAAGCCAATGTTGCCTTGTCGGGCTAGTCTCGACTAAACAAACCAATGTTTTGATAGCACAACAAAACCACTCTGTTTACAGTTTTTGGGGATGTGAACCTACATTAAACTGGAAAGGAGAAAAGTAACCACCCAAAACATCTGACACTTCATCTTTAAAGAATATTCAATAGAAGTTTAAAGTGTTTACTGGTCTTCTCCCTTAGCATAGCTTAGTGAGTCACATGGCAATGCATTGCTTTGTGCGCCTTGGCCTGAATCCAGCATTTCCTGCTGTGTCACCAAATCTCATGAACTCATGAGTCTGAACCTAACCACTGTTGTTCAGAGTCAGACAATAGTTATGGAATGCCCCCAGCTTTATTATTGCATGGGATTGTGTATATGGCTCAGTTTGCAACCAAGTGTTGAAGTGTGATTCCAAATCAGCAACAGATTTTGGATGAGAGTTTAGTTTTTTCACTCAATATTTATTTTGAATCCTTATGTAAATGAGGCTAGTAGTGGAAAATCGTTGGAAAAAAACAACATTAGTTTAGTAAGTCAGAATGTTTCTTCCGAATGTACCAGGACCCTTAGATCTGCCCCATTATGCCGAGATACTGACAAGTGGCATCTCCCGTCACACATTTTTGCATTGGTTCATGCATTTTTACCTTCTCCTGTGGCTCGACCAGAAGCATGTTGTGTTTTCATCATTGGAAAGTCTCGTCTGACGTTGGAACCAGGAAGTAATCACTTTGCATAGTCAGTGATAATTCTGAGGATGCATTTTCCCTCTAAGAATAGGTTAGGTCTTTAGTTTGGGGTAGAGTTAATAAAATGTGCATTCTTCTTCACTGTATTGCATCATATACAGCTAAAAATAACTCTCCTTTTTGTGCCCCTCTGTGGGCATTGCATCCCGAAACTGGAGTTCACATGTGCCCTTACTTTGGCCACTGGAGGCATAGCTTCGAATTTCGAGAAGCACAGGCCGAGTTTAGCTAAAGAAAATTCAACCTACTGTTTCTGAATTCTCTGTGAGATCAGTCTGGGGAAAAATTTGGTTAGTGGGTCATTAGCTTTACCAACTTTTTACTAAGCCCTTGGCTCACTTAAGCTAGAGTTCAATTACAAATGCTGATGCTTTGTAAATTGCTGATCCTTCTTTCAGTTTTCCAAATGCAATAAACCGTATATTTTCTTGCCAATCACAATGTCACACATGAAATATATTTTCTTGCTTTCAGCACTGGGTTACCTTCAACCCTGGGTTAGTCAACATTTCACACTTGTACTTATGAAAGTTTGGTTAAGTCTGGAGTATGAAGTTCTGCTTTTGTGGTACTAACCCTCAATTGAGGTGCAAAAGGAATTCAGTGTGAATTATGAAAGCATTTTATGAAAGCCATGGTAAGGTATGAAAGCATTAACCTGGGGTTAAAATTACCATGGATTAACAATCTCAAGCATGAAAAGGCCTTTTGAAGTATCCTGTGAATTCAGCTTAAATGCACTACTGTATATCAATGGGACAAGTTCTGTGCGCACATCTTTTGATTCTAAAGGACCATGCTATTGTGATTACTATCAAGGAATCCTTTCTGTTGATGACTGATACCAAGTAGTCTCAGGTTAAAAGGATCTTTTACAGCTTCACAACAGCTAGACTCCCCTTGAGTGATCAAAAGCCCAGTGGTGTGGCACTACATGAAAAGCATTGAAACTGTTAGACACTGCTGCAAATCTTGATAGGCTAGTATGTAGTTTCCATCTATGTGGCTACCCACCCATCGTAAGATCATTCCTTTTCTGCTATTAATCTTATGCAGAGCTTCTTTTTTCCTTGCAGTCCAACCCTTCCATAGCCTGTGTGTGTGTTTGTGTATAGACTAGGTTCCCATACCTACAGCATACTTCAGATGGACTGTGGGTGGCCCGTGATCTTGCATTTGGAGGTTCCCACAATTCCAGGACCTTGCCTATAAGCCAGACATCTCAGCTCATAGTTGGTTTAGACAATCACAATTACCCAATCTTCACCTCCATGAAAAGACACAGTGGACCCACCACAGGGATCTTTTACAGGAGACGGTGGTGTGTATTTACCGGAAAACATATCTTGCCTCCTACCGACAATGATGTCATCACACTAAGAGACTGTAAATGAAACCAACAAAGAACCCACACTGAGCCTTAGGACTGTAGCAGTTCTCTTGAGGGAAACCATCACCTAGCAATATGTGATGCGGTGACACAAGATGACCATTCAGACACCCCAAGCTAAAGCTTTTTCTCTCTCTGTACAGGATTAAGGAAGATTTGAACATAAACCTTGCTAATGATTGTTTTAGAGTTCAAAAAGGAGAACCTTTAGTGTTGCTTCTAAAAATACACTTTATGGGACACCAACCTTATGAAAATTCTGATGACGTGATCAGCCACATAATGACGCAATGTTAGTTTCGTTGTCTTTACGTTTTGACTGTGCCAACCCACCCACTGGTCATTTACATAATAACTTCAGTTGTAATTTATTGGCATTAATCTCATGAATGCCGTCTTCACCATGTCATCCCTGAGTCATTCACTCTTGCTTTTGGAGCCTTTTATTTATCCTTTTTTGTTGTCAGACTCTCATTTGTTACATAGTTGTTGTAACTACTGCAACCACCCAATGTTCCAAGGATTTTTCTCTTTTGTGGTGAAATCTCAGTTTAGCACTCCCAGGTAGACACTGTAGTGTGGTACAGAAATTATAGCCAAATTGTTTAGCTTTTGCACTTATTTTTTATAAGTAACATAAAACATGACCTTCAGCTTCATAAAAGTTTTTACTGTTGGTAGAAGCATAATGTACAACTATGGATTTTGTCTAGCAACATATAATAGTTTGGTCATTTGATTGACAAGGCTTATTATTAATATAACAGATTCATTTATTCATGGATTTTGATTCCAGTGGTGGCTGCATAGGATTTTTTTCCAATTTCCAATAAATCCAGAGCGTTGTAAAGTACAAAAGTCAACATGTTTTGAAAAAGGATAGATGTAATAATTTCCAAAATTCACAACATGTTTTTATCTAACGAAATATTCCGCCTCAATCCATGTTTGTTGGCGTGTAGACTATTAAAACCATTTTCACTGTGGTGAAAAAACTTGCTGTACACAAAGCGAGGCACGCTTAGCAGCTAATATATAATATATATAGGCCTATGTATTTGTATAGTCTAGCAATATTATATATTACAAAAAAAGATCGTATTATGTAGGACTATTTGCATTCGCTTGGTGCTCCATTTGATCCATATTATTCTATTTTATTCAATACATTTTTAGGGTGATGACGCCATAAAATATGACGACAGACATTAGAAGCTTCATTCTAAAACCTCAATAGAAGTTTCAAATGTAAATATGACATGGCATTTGGTACAGTCTAGTATGAACGATCAGAATGACCGCTATGGCCATTCTAGTAGTTATAGAATTCCGGTAGTTCTAGTGTTAAATGCAAGTACAAGTCTATTGCTTGATTAGTGTCCTTTGGAAGATCAAGGTGTGTCTCAGCCATGACAGTATTACAAATGTCATAGACAGTAATGTCTTTGTATTGAAGGCCAAGTTTAAAATATATCTCTATAAATTCATGCGCATCCATGCTCTCAGTATCTTTGAGTAAATGAATGACGCAATCGGAAAAGAGGTATACACACACCGGAAACCGTAACGCGTGCGCACGCGAAACTTTTCTCGTGCGCACGCGAAAGTGTCTTAGATTTTTTTTTTGCACAGGTCACTTCGGGGGCTCCGTAGACAGTCCACATTTTTGGGGTAATCAAAATAACTTGTATTGAACCTGGAATATTAATTTAAGAAAAGTGTAATTTTGAGCACTAGCAACAACTACCAATGGGAGTGAAGACTGGAGCGTGCATGATCCATCTCTTATGAGATATTTGTCGAGCAGGCAAGGTTAAAAAAAAAGTTAAAAGTACTGTAACTGAGCAATTTACCTGTTCTATGATTTTCCTCTTCCCGCATTCAGCAACATCTTACAAATATATTGTGTCGAAAAATGCAATATATGTTAGAGATTGTCAGCATTTGGCAATCCATGACTTTGATTCATAAAATTGATAATTGATTCTTACAGGAAATGCATTCAATTTATGTTCAGATTTCTTTAAAGATGTTGCTAGATGTGCATCCCACCAATAACATTAGGGCATGCATGCAGTAGGTTAGTAAGTTCTACTAGTGATCAACAGTACAAAGACCTGGCAACCTCCTATAAAAGCATTGTCAATGTGAATGGCCCTTAACAAATTACATTATTTATGTCTATTTGTCAAATTCCTTCAGGCATAAGCTATATCAGAACAATAAAGTCATGGATTGAGATTTAGGCTCCTTTAACTGAGCCAGGTGGAGCCATTAAACTTCTTCCAAAACTTTCATCATGACCACACCATATGTCTAATTTCAGCTGGTCGTCCATTAACTCAAACAAACTAAACACATCACTTGCTCTAAACTGGGCCACGGTGGACTGTGATCCCTTTGTAATGGATTCTTGTGAGCATAGGTCACCTCATTCAGTCAATACTCTTTAGGGAAGTTTAGACAACTGCGGCTTTTGGTCTTGTTGCTATATGGTGGATGCAGAAAGGACAGTCAAAGGTATGTAATGAAGATAGGGTCTATGAGATGAGTAATCTGGTTGACGTGTGAGAACCAGTGACTTGGCGATCTGCGGTTAAATCTGAGAGCATGGCCTCATTCCTGAGTACTTTCCCATCATAAATTCAACAGCCATCACCCCTACCCCACCAATCCCATTCAACCCCCTGCAGGCATGGTAAAACATGCCAGTCTCCTTATCAACTTCATAGTCATGGAGGTAAAAAAAAAGCTGCTATGCTGTGTAGTACGCTAACTCAAAGGAGAATTCTACATTAAAAAATCCCCCTCCCCCAACTTACAATGTTGTATTAATATTAAGTATATTTTCATTATGGGGTAAGATATGACCTGGACAAGTATTTGACAGGCTTCATGAGGTGCACAATTTATATAGTAGAGCACAGCCGATGATCTTCTCTTGTCACACAAAACCAGCTTTTTCCCTACAATGTCACACTGCATGTCTCCAAACAAGGCTTTCACAAAGATTTTAAGGCATGTGGCTAAAGTTACCACTGATAGAGGTCAAAGAAAGCCTAAAGCCTGCATGTTATTACACTGTGACCTCTGCAGTAGATGATCCTGGCATAGCTGACATAGGTAGGCGCCTAGGGCTGCAATGCTGTCTGGAGAGGCACAACAGGGTACCTGCCAGGCCACCCCTGCGCAAAGCTCACAAATTCGCCCGAAATGTGCCGCCCCGCCCTTGGCTCGCAAGATCACAATGGGAGAAAGGTGCCCAAATGGTGCCACCCTGCCCCCGCTCAGATGTGATGGGAGATAGGTGCCCCAACAGGCTACTCAGCATTAAAAGCTCTATGTGGTTAGGATTATGGACATTCATAATGTATTCTTACATGATACACAGTAGGCCTATAGGTAGGTTACACCATGACACAGGATTTTCTTAGTGGTCTTGCAATAATAGTATATCAACCATGTGATTGCTGGGCAGATTTGAAGTCACTGATGATTTTGCATCAATGAAAACTAGGAGGGGAGGGTTACATTTTAAATTAGTGTTTAGGTGTAATAGCGCAGAGTAGAACCAATTTTCAAGAATTCTGCCATATTTATTGATTCTATAATTTAATTGTGCAATTTAAGTTATGTAATGTATAATGTCAATGTTAATAGAATGTGCCATTTATTTATATATAAGTGGCATTAAGGAGGGTGCCACATCCAATCTTGCCTAGGGCACCAAATAAGCCAGAACCACCACTGAACCTGTGTCAGCGTCAACAGACTTACTATGCCCTGCACACAGCCAAACAAGCACACATGACTCAACAGTGATATATAAAGACATATCATCATCAAATATTATGTAAATCATTTGATAGTTAAACAGTATATTTGTTGTTCCTTGATACCAATTTTTTCTCAGATTTCTTTGTATAAAGTTACATAATTTGAACACACTGGCATTTACAGGTATGATGGCACCCCCTGCTGTCATATTAAATTCACTAAGTGGTAACTAGTTCAGTTCTCTTCAAACTGCACTTCAATCTACAAACATTTGAAAAACCTCTAATTGAACCTTGTAATTTCTTAACAGGGAGCCGGTGACAGCTTCATTGGTGCACTGGCTTTCTATATGGCCCATTATCCCACAATGCCACTGGAGGAAATGGCCAGAAGAGCCAACCTTGTCGCAGCTGTATCTGTGCAAACTGTCGGCACTCAAACATCCTTTCCATTTCGGAAGGATTTGCCAAATGAACTATTCTGAATGCTATTTGTCAAAGTCCCTTGTCTTAAAACAAACACGATACCATTAATCTGTACAAAGTGGCCACAGAATTATTGTTTGTATAATACACAATACCATGTACTAGAAAGTTCATGTTGATGATTTTCATTTCACAACATTAAAACCACCTGCCTAATATTTTCTTGGTCCCCTAGTGCCACCAAAACAGTGCCAACCCGCTATTCTTTTCACCACAATTGTACAGTGTGGTTACCTGAGTTACCATAGACTTTGTCACTTCGAACCAGTCTGGCCATTCTCTGTTGACCTCTGTCATCAACAAGGCATTTCTGTCCACAGAACTGCCGCTCACTGTATGTTTTTTGTTTTTGGCACCATTCGGAGTAAATTCTAGAGACTGTTGTGCGTGAAAATCCCAGGAGATCAGCAGTTACAGAAATACTCAAACCAGCTCATCTGGCACCAACAATCATCCATGCAATTATCTAATCAGCAGTGCATAAAATCACGTATATATGGGTCAGGAGCTTAAGTAAATGTTAACATCAACCATCAGAGTGGGGAAAAAATGTATCTCAGTGATTTGGACCTTGGCATGGCTGTTGGTGCAAGCTGAATTAAGTATTTCTGTAACTGCTGATCTCCAGGGATTTTCACACGCAACAGTCTCTAGAATTTATTCGGAATGTGGCCAAAAAAAAAAACAGCCAGTGAGCAGAAGTTCTGTGAATTAAATACTTAGTTGATGAGAGAGGTCAAAAGAGAATGGTTCGAACTGACAAAGTCTATGGTAACTCAGATAACCACTCTGTACAATTGTGGTGAGAAGAATATAATCTCAGAATGCTATTCTGAGATGCGGGTTGGCGCTGATTTGGTGGCACGAGGGGGACCTACACAATATTTGACATGTGTTTTAATGTTGTGTCTTATCAGTGTATGCAGCTTACATAGAATGTTTTCAACAATGACTCTCAGGCTTAAAGATTTCAACTTATAAAATGTCTGTGAAATATATTAAATGGATAGTTCAAACAAAAATTCTCATCATTTATTTACTCTCATGCCATCTAAGATGTGTATGACTTTCTTATGCTGAAAACAAATGAAGGTTTTAGAAGAATATGTCAGCTCTGTAGGTCCATACAATGCAAGTGAATAGTGGCCAGACCTTTGAAGCTCCAAAAAGCAGAAGGCAGCAGCATAAAAGTAATCCTTAAGACTCTAGTGTTTTAATCAATGTCTTCTGAAGTGATCTAGTTTTGGGTGAGAACAGACAAAATGTAACTCCTTTTTCACTATAAATCTTGAGAGCAGTCTCCTTGACGATCATTTCAAGCTTGATTACACCTCCTATAGTGTTATCATGTTCTCGGCACAAGCGTCAAGCACTAAGTTCTGTAATCAAGCTTGAAATCACAATTGTGCCTAGAGATTGTTATGGTAAAATGTACAGTGAAAAAGGGTTTTATTTTGGTCTATTCTCACCTGAAACCGACTGGATCACTTCAGAGGACATTGATTAAACATCTGGATTACTTTTATGCTGCCTTTATTGATTTTTAGTGCTTCAAAGGTCTGGCTACCTTTCACTTGCATTGTATGATCCTACAGAGCTGGGACATTCTTCTAAAAATCTTTGTTTGTGTTCTGCAGAGGAAAGAAAGTCATACACATTTGGTATGTCATTAGGGTAAGTAAATGATGAGAATAATTGGGTGAACTACCCCATTAGTTTCTGGAAGTACGAATCGCACAGCCGTTGTTATGTTTGAATTTATGTTATTTTTAGCATGGCAACACACTTATATATACTGATTTTCTCACAAATAAATTTTACAGGCTAATATCACAAATCCACTTCAGCCTAAAATGATCCATCATTGTGTAGGTGGTACATTGTTTGCAAAAGGTTTTCTTTTTTCTTTCTTTTTTTTTTTTTTGCCTTTAGTCCAAAAAGAAAAGAAACAAATTTTACATAATTGTCAGTTGAACAGTACATTATTCTAACAGGATGTACAACTACTTTCTGGTCCCTTTACAATGAGCCAGTCATCCATAGTTGCAGTGGTGTGGGGTCCACAAATTCCACTCAGATCTTCAAATCTTTCTTCTTGGAGGTTTAGATCTTGATCGCCTCACTGTAGGGTCTGTTTCATGTCTACAGTTTGACACGACGCAAATGGACTGTCATTTTGTGTCTGTTTCAAAAGAGTTCTTCCCATGTTTAAAGTGAGCGGATCTTCCTCTTCTCAAAAAACAAAACATGTTTGTTTACTGTGGAATGTAATGAAAAGACAAGAACACAAACAAGTGTGAACCACTGAAAAGGAAATTAAAATAGACAGACTTGCATTTTAATTGTCTAAGAACAAGAGAGCTGGTCTGGTATTTATGTTCTCTTGAGATTATTTCAGATCAAAGGATGCTTTGCGATAGTTACTTTAGGGATTGGGTTTTATGGTTTGCCAATATATCAAAAGAACAGTTCTGCCCAATGCTAAGAAACATGAAGCAACTGTTTTGCTAAAAACGCCATACAAAAATGTAGCTTCCTCTCATTCAAACAGCGTCTACAAATTAATACGAAGCATAAACTGAACATCAGTGCCCTATAAAAAATATTTTTCAACTTACCTACTGGGTCATGCTTTCGCAAAACCAGTTTCTCTCTTAATCGACCTCTCTTTGTGTTGAAACAGTGACCTGTGCCAGCTGCACTTACCATCTGAACCAGCAACGTCCTAAAACACAAGGTCATTTAAAGGGCGTCTATATATACATATATATATATATATATATATATATATATATATATATATATATATATATATACATATATACATACACACACACCTTTCTTAACATGTCATAAATCACTGGTATGTATATTTCCATGTGTCTGCCATAAATCAAGAGGATAAACACATGGATTCAAAAATCTTGTATTGCATAGAGCAATTATTTGGAGTTCACCAAAAAAAAAAACCTCAAATGTTCTCACCCTCATGTCATCCCAGATGTGTATGATTTTCTTTCCTTTGCTGAACACAATCAAAAGATTTTTTGAAGAATACCTGAGCTCTGCAGGTCCATTCAATGCAAGTACATAGTGACCAAAATGTTGAAGCTCCAAATAAAAACACATAAAAGCAGCATAAAGGTAATCCATATGACTCCAGTGTTTTAATTAATGTCTTCTGAAGCAATCCAATCGGTTTTGGGTGAAAACAGACTAAAATATACCTCCTTTTTCGCTTTACATCTTGCCGTTGTAGTCTTTAGGCACAATTATTATTTCAAGCTCGATTACACTTTCTAGCATTAGACCCATGCGCAGAGTTGTAAGATGGTGCTAGGAAGAGTAAAGGGGCACTCACGCTACACTTTGCGCTCCATTAAAACGCATCTTAGCGCTTGAGACCGAACGAGAATCCTCATGCAAAGAAATGTCATACTACACTGCGTATCAAAAGTTCAAGTTAGGAAAACTGAACTGCGAATCTGTATGATGAGAAAGCACGTGAATAGAAGATCGAAATATCACACGCTGACCTCTTGGCTCAAGTTTAATTGTCGCAGGAAAGTGATTAGACAATACATTTTAAATATAATGTTAAATAACCCTCCCACGTGACATAATATCCTGGTCCGTTGCTTTCTCCGATAAAAATAAAATGCTCAAAGCCAAAAAATGTATATACCACCTTAATCGAGCTTGAAATCATGATCACCAAGGAGACTGATGATGTCAAGATTTATATAGAAAAAGGAGATTCATTTTGTTCTGTTTCCGACCAAAATTGATTAGGCTGCTTCAGAGGACACGTATAAACCCATGGAAGTCTTGTGGATTAGTTTTATTATTCATAATTTTTGGAACTTCAAAGTTGTGTCCACCATTCACTTGCATTGTATGGACATACAGAGTTGAGATATTTTTCAAAAAAATCTTTGTGTTCAGCAGAAGAAAGTCAGTCATACCCATCTGGAGTGACATTAGGTAAATGTAAGTGATAAGAGAATTACAATTTTTGGGTGAACTATCCCTTTAAAGGAGAAGCTGCAGCAAAATTGAGCATTTCTGACAGAGGGTCAGAATGAGGGTGGAAAATTATCATGTATTACAAATATGACTAGTTTTGTTTTTGGTCCAAAAAACTTAACTAACAATATTACTGAACCTCAAGGAGCATGTTAAAATAAAAAAAGGCATGTCATGATGCCTTTATTGCAATATTACGCGTGGTATCAGTTTAAAATAACCGGTAGATAAAAAGTAGCATCTTTTAATATTCATATTTAAGTAGATTGAAAACTACTTTATCACGTACAGTACAGCAAGTAAGCAGTGTATGAAATCTGCATGAGCAAAACTCCACAGAAAGTTCTGTCGATTTTTTGCAGAATCTGAACAATGGCAATGTTCTACTCATCTCCTGCCCCTGGAGTGTTAATTTTGTAAAATATTTTGGCCAATTTGATTATGCTATTGGCTATCAAGAACACTATATCAGCTCAATTTAACACATTTTACTATGTTTAAATCTATTCCACAGAGTTTTACCAAAACATTAGTGCAGAAAATGTGAAACAAGTCTGCAGATTCCATCTGGACCTGCGTATAAGTACACATCACATAGGGCTTACACAATTTAACCCATGTAGGCAGTGTAACATGTAGCAATACTTACTTAGATTTGCTCTTGGCAACTAGAAAAAGAAAGAGAGAAGAATCAAATAAGTGCAATAGGGAAGTTAGCATGCATTGTAAATCAGTGACAGCAGTGGCATGCAATAGGTTATTTTAGATTCTTTAATGTTTAAAAAAAGATTTAAACAGCTTTTAATTAGCTTTAATGAGAGCACATAGAATATTTGTATTTTAAATTGTTCATTTGTCACACTGAATACATTTTCATTGAACAGCAAACGCTAAAATGTCATTTAAAATTATTGCAAATATTAAAAGACCAATTACAGTATCTAAAACATACGCGTTCCCTTATACATTTCTATAAATCTTATTCTAAAGACTTTGTTGAAGTTTAAAAAAAGAAAAAGGTACATGCTATTTGTCGACTAAATAATTGCATTGGCGTCCAACAACTAATAAACAGGCTGTAAACTAAAATTGCATAATATTAGGTGTATGTTTATAACTGGACATAGCGTCATTTAAAAATATTTTAGGTCTTTATGGAATAAAGTCAAGAATACACACACATATATTTGACTGTTCATTTGTATACAGTACATGATACTAGCGGCCAGTCATTAGCCTCTATTAATATATCTATTCTGCAGTCTACACGTATTCATTGGAATTGAGTTATTAGTTATTGATGTACTCACGGTTTACCGCAGTGAGAAACATTCTGATTCTAAAATAACAGGTCAGAAACAACCGCAGAAGAATGTCACATTGAGCTCCAGCTAGCTACTGTCACTTACTGCTTCCGGTAAACCTCTAGTTCTTCCTGTGTCGCGTGCAATTGTACGTCATTATCTTAGAATTTTTATTTTTTATTATTGATGCTCAAAACAGTACATAAGTAATAACAATCAACAACAAAATACATTATTACAAAAAAGAAAAGAAAAAAAAAAAAGCTGGAGGTGGGACATAAAATAAATTGAACATATTGACAAATTATGAGAATTACGTGACAATTTCAAACAGATAATGTTTTAAGGATTTTTTTATTATTATTATTTAGTTTTTTTTTTAAGGCTTTGTTTAAGGCTTTTTCAATTTAATTGAAATTAGGTTTTTTTTTAAGTTCTTAAACAAGAAAGAGAGATTTAGCATTTAGATATTTAGATGTATGTGGAACTTGGCCTGTTAAAAGATCAGATTCATTACATAAAATTGACCTTTTTTAGAATGATCATAATCAACAAAGCCTAGTACCACATCCTTCCAATACAACACACATTCATTATAAATGTAATTCCTAATAAATTCTAAAACTTCTTGCCAGAACATTTTAGTAAAGGGACAATACCAAAAAAGATGAACTACAGTTTCGTCAGAGTTGACACTGAAAGAGCAACTGGAGGAAAGATACTTTTGAACTTTTATAAGTAGTGGTTTGCAGGGTAGCACTTATTAATTATTTTAAAAGAAATCTCTTTTACTTTATTGGTTAAAAAAAGAGATGTGGAAGCATCCACACTTTTTCCCAACAAATATTACCTACTGCATTATTCCAGTAAGCAGTCACAGTTGGTAAAGTAACAATGTCCTGCTGGAATAATGAATGGACTGTGATTGTAGGTTGAAGCAAATGTGAGCGTTAGAACTGGACCGTGGAGTAGTGGAAGAAGGTGGCCTGGTCTGATGAATCACGTATTCTTTTAGATCATGTGGACGGCTAGGTGTTGTGTGTCGTTTACGTGGGGAAGAGATGGCAGCAGGATGCATTATGGGAAGAAGGCAGGCCGGCCGTTGGAGGCAGTGATGCTCTAGGCAATGTTCTGCTGGGAAACCTTGGGTCCTAGCATTCATGTGGATGTTACTTTGACATGTACCACCTTCCTAAAGATTGTTGCAGACCATGTACACCCCTTCATGGCAACGCTATTCCCTGAAAATTTACCAACAGGAGTATTAACCAAACTCAAAGAGACTGGAAGTAGAAATTGAGCTCTCAATAAAACAAGAACACATATGTGATTGAACCCATACCTATTGAAAATTCTTTGGAAGAAACAGGAAACTGAAAATGATCTAGAAATTCCTTAAATGAAAACAATAACCCTTGAGAAATGATTACTTGACTGACTAACAAAATATTTTTATCAAACCAATTCTGAAAAAAAATATAGATTTATTCTTGTATATGACATGTTAAGAAAGTTATTCCAAATAAAATATTTATGGGGTGAAAAATCGTGCTTGAATATCAAAGACCAAGCCAAAAGATCCTGATTATGAAAAGCAGATAATGTTGCTGGTAGTTTTTCAATTTAGTAGATACATAACAAAAGAAAATGAAAGCCACCAAACTGAGTATAATTGGGAATAAAGTTCCATACAGACCCTGGGTTCTTTCTAAACTGTTGCAACCAATTTTATCTAAAGGTATAATTTAAAGCACTAAAATCCCCAAAGTTAAGACCAACCTTTTCATTAATGTTCATTACAACAGATTTTCTAATATAATTAATAAAATTTTTCCACAAATATTTAAGAGTATCTGGTCAATAAATTTATCAAACTGTGGCTCCAAATGAACAGATTGAGCAGCATAAATAAGCCTCGAGAGGCCTTCAGCCTTCAGTACCCTACCTCTCAAAGAGAGATCTCTTTGTAGCCACTGGTTAAATCTCTTCTGAATTTTATCCGAAAGGGGTTGAAAATTAAAAATACATCTTTCTTTTTGGTCCTTCACTGTAAGAACTCCTAAATAACAAATCTTTTCTTTCACAGGACTATCATGAATAAAGGGGTCATTGCAGTTTTTTATGGCCAAAAGGCAAAGCCAAAAGTTTTGAATATTTAAACGCAGGCCTGAGGCTTTGGAGAAAAACTCAATAACATGTATGGCCAAAGGGATCTGCATAGAATCCCTAGAAAGTGGGTGGTGTCATCAGCAAGCTGACTGATGATCACCTCTCCTTCAACAATAGCTACTCCTTTCAGATTGCTTGTTTTTATGTGAGAACAAAGAAGCTGAGCAGCGAGAAGGAAAAGGTAAGGTGAAATGGGGAAGTACTGCCTAATTCCCCTTGAAATTTGAAAACGGTGGGTTGCATTGTCTTAGAAATCTGGCATAACCTTTCTCATTGTGATCTACTTTCTCTAAAATGAACCAAGAATCGATAACCTATATTTATTGGTTAATATTATGGATGTGTTTTTGGGATTGCATAAATTTTATTTATTTATTGTTCATTCTGTGTCTTTTTTATTATTTATTTTATTTAATTTATTTTGTCATTTCATTTGCATGAATTTATTTATTTATCCAACGATTGCAGAGATAAACTAAATCTCCAATAAAATTATTCTTTTCTTTCATTTAGTTGTTATTTAAACTTATACGTAGGCTGTCCAATTACTACAGTTGCTGTACAGCTAAATCATAGTTATAATATATAGGCTATGATAAAGTGAACCTTTGAACTGTTGCTGAACTGAACATATGAAGCTGTAATATATATATATATATATATATATATATATTAGGGCTGTCAATCGATACAAAAATGTAATCGAATTAATTGCATGGTGTCCCGATTAATTAATCGTGATTAATTGCATTTAATCGCATATACAAGTATTTGCTGAGAAATCCCCTCTTATATAAATAATTCAATATGTAATGCTTATACATATTTATATCAATATTTAATTATACATACTTATCTTTAAGTATTTAAAAATTATATATATATATATATATGATAATTAAAATGCATTATATTCTTGTGGCAGAAGAGTTAATTATTGATAAGACAACACAAAAAGAAGCTTTAAAACACAATGTATTGTTTACTACCATATTATTGATCATAAGTCAATCATCACAGCAATCCATTTCACAAGTGAATTTGTCAATCAGTTGGTGATTTATTATTTAAGGACCCGTCAATTGACACCTTGTGTAGTGTCTCGGGTGTGCTGCGTCATATACATAAAATGTTTAGGTCACTGTGTCAAGTTAAATAGAGTTTAATACTCAATCTTTAAACACATCTCGAGATTTGCATTCGATAGTTTGCATTTGCGTTCCTTCAAGTGTTTTGAACGCAAGAACATAAAGCATGTTTGTGTTGTTCTGCCTACTGAAGTGTGCCTACCTTCACCCGCCGGCTTGTATACAAAGCCTTGGATTGAATCGAACTTTGGTGAATGGAGGTTTGATTACAACCTGAAATGGCCAAGGCTTGATATGTACCACCTTTATACTCACAGGTATCCGGTACAATCCTGCTCGATCGGGGGCGGCCTGTGGTGTGTCAGGGATCTGGACCAATGTCTCCCCCTCCATTGTGGGGCATCGGTCCTGAAAATGCTCAAATTCCCCAAAGATCCAGCAGACTGGCCCAGACTTCATGCCCACACTCATGGCTGTAAATTCAACAGCCTGTAGGGGAGAACGGAGAGGGTTAGGGGAAGCCAATGGGATGAACGGCCCACGGGACCGGAGAGCCAGTTTTGTTTAGAGAGTTTCCTGTTTCCGGGGAACAGGAACAGGATGAGGGGATGGAAGAGAGAGAGAGAGAGAGAGAGAAGAGTGCTCGCTGACCCCCAGATATGCCGCTATACAGCAGCTGTATCACTTCATCCAGTGACGCCAAATGATGGCACCAAACACACTCCGCCATTCCCCTCGGCAGCACGGAAACTAACTGTTCCAGCATTACAAGGTTGATGACATTGCCGGCATCACCTTTCTCCTCAGCCAGCAACCACCATTGGCAGGAATCGCGGAGCTGTTGTGCAAAGGCGAATGGGTGGCCGACCTCGCTCAGCATCAGGGTGTGGAAGCACTGCCAGTGTTGTTCTGGGCTGTGGCTGACACATTGCAGGATGGCTTTCCTCAAGTCCAGGAGGTTGGTGAGTTGTGCCTCCCCAGTCATCGGCAGCAAGAGATGGACTCACCCACAGTGTTCGTGGCCATTTCTAGGCTCGAACATCTCCTCATCATCCTGAGCTCCCATCTTAGTGAGCATCACATGTGGGCCCACTGCTGCTGGGGTCATGACGAAAGCCGTCTCTTGGGGCAACAAACTCTGCAATGTCTGCCGGTCCTCTGCTTAGTGTTCAAAGTGGTGTTCCTGCTCCTTCCGTAGCTCCATGAGGGCGTGGTGTTGGGCCTGTCGGATGCAGATGAGGGACCTGAAGAGTTCTCTCAGTGGCGAGGATTCCATAGCAGCGTGTCCTTCCTCCTTCCCGGGTTTTAGACACCAGTGTGACAAGGTTCTTGCACTCTCTCAAGGCAGAAGAGGAGGCCAGGTGAACAGTTCTCATAATTCTTTGTGATTAACATATTTTATTGATTCATACATTAAACAAAGAAAAGCAAAACATATATACTCAGAATCAACATTTAACCCCCACTGTTACCCCTGCCAATCCCCACCCTGACCCTCAACAAACATTCCTGTTTTCACATATGAATATATACACACACACACACACACACACAAAAAAACAAAAAACAAGAATAAATATATTAATCTCACACTGCCCCTCGCCGAGAGCCTCCAAGAACGCCAAATAGTTGCCCCATTTCCCCACTATCGAGTCCAATTTTCACAGTCTTCTAGAGGAACCTTCATCAAAAGCCGCCACCCTCCCTATCTCCAAGCACCACTCTTGAAATGGGGATGCTCCAGCCGACTTCCATCCCCTTAAAACAATTTTTCAGGTGATCACGAAATTAGTTAGGACCCTATATATATATATTTTTTTTTTAATTTTTTTTTTATTTTTAATTAAATCTTACAATAATAAAGAAAATCAAAAACACACACATATATATATATATATATATATATATATATATATATATATATATATATATATATATATATATTGTTATTTCACAACAAACAAATCTAGGTTACCCCGTCTTCCAATGACACCTCTTTAAAAGCCGCCACCCACCCTATCTAAGTGCACTACTCCCGAAATGGGTGCAGCTTACCTCCAACCTCTCAAAATAATCTGCCTGGCGATCATCACACAGGTCAGAACCCAATTCTACATGTGACTCTTCCCCACATCGATGACCGCCACATCACCCAAAATGAAGCACGAGTGCCCACCACATATACACCAACAAAACACATTGGCCATGTCTCCATCCTCCGATTGGCATCGCCAGCAGGTGGGTGTTTCTTTAAGACCAAGCCTATACAATCTAGAGGGGGTCCATTAAAATCTATGTAAAATCTCAAATTGCACAAAACGCACCCTTGCATCTCTAGATGCAGACTTGACTTTTTTTTTTATCCTAGCCTACACTCCCTCCTCCAGTTCCAGGTTGAAATCTTTCTCCCATAATCTCTTGATAGAAGTTAAAGCTCCATCCCCCAGACTCTGAATTAGCAGGTAGTAATACACTGATGCCTCATTACCTTTTCCAAAAGCAGTAATCAACACTTCCAGAGTATCTACCATTTTAGTGGGGTGTATGCTACTCCCAAAATTAGTACAGAGCAGGTGGCACAGTTGTAAATACCTATAAAACTGAGATCTGTGGATACCAAAATGTTGAACCAAATTTTCAAAAGATCTCAACGCTCCACTCTCATATTGGTCACCAGTGTATTAACCTCAGTCACAATCCACTCTGACCAGCAGAAAGGGGATTTATTAATACATAATTTTGGGTTCTGTCATCTGGCCCCGGAGTCTTGCCTGTAGGCAAAGCCTTAATTACCTCACCAAGCTCCTGTAAGGTTATCTCAGAATCAAGAGAAATGTTTTGCTCATTTGTCAATTTAGGGAGTTCTAATGGTTCCACAAAATTTCGAATATCCTCATCAGTAGGTGACGACATGGAACTATAGAGATCAAGATAGAATTATTTAAAAGCATTAGTAATATCAATGGCCGAGGTAAATATTTCACCAGCAGCAGATTTCACTGAGGGAATGGTATAAAAAGACACTCTCTGTATTATATATCTATCCAGAAGTTTCCCTGCTTTGTCCCACAACTCAAAGTATGACTGTCTTGCCCAGAATTGCCAAAACTCCTTCCGTGACAAAATAGTATTATATCTGTTTTTCAATCAGGTCAATTCTCTGAGGCCATCAGACGATATTAGTCTCTGCACTTTTAATATTCCCTTCCAAATCCTCAAGTTCTCGTGCTTTGGATTTTTTGATGAATGAGGCATACTGTATGATCCGACCCCTAAGAACCAATTTAAGTGCCTTGCAAGCCACGCCAGCAGAGGATACTGAGGACTAGTTGGTGTCCATATAAACACTGATTTCAGCCTTTAACATTTGTTGAAAAAAGGATTTTACAAAAGGGATACATTAAAAGCGGCAACTATATGATTTCTTTTTCTACATATGTGGCAACACCTCTAAACTCACCAGGACATGACCTGAGACTAAGATGTTTTCAATTGAGCAACCAACAACAGATGAAATGAGTGACTTAGATCTATTCTAAAAAAAATGTATAGTCCCTCCCAGATGGGTTTAAAAGTCTCCAAATATCTGTAAAAACAAGATTTTTACACATCCTTTGAAGCATCACTGTTTCTCTAGGGGGCTTGCACACTTTTGCTTCACTATGATCAAGGACTGAATCCATCTATAGATTAAAGTCTCCTCCCAATATTATATCATGACCCTTTAAGATCTATACAAAAGCCCTTATCATAAGCGTTGGTGCGTAAATATTAGCCAAAATCAACATTTATGTCATTTTTATTCTGTTGGTTCCTGTTTTTCATGTCTCTAATTTTGAAAAGTTCATGTCATGTGTTTCCCTAGTCATGAGATGTCCTGTTTTCCCTCCATGTTCATGTGTCTTTTATTCATTGGTTCATTGTTTGATTACTTTGTTATTAGTTCTAGTTTGTAATTGGTTTTAGGTTATTAGTCTTGTTATCTTGTTTAGTGTTCTGTTTGATCATTGGTTTATGTTCCCCCATGTCCGTGTATTTAACCCTCATGTTTGCCATTGTCTCTTGTCTAGTATTGATGTTTGTTTGTGTAATTGTTCATACCACGTTCATAGTCATGGCATGTCAAGTTCATAGTCAAATGTCAAGTTTATGTCTAGTTTACGTGTCTTGTTCATGTTCACTGGTATAGTTAGGGTTTCTTGCATAATCATCATTTTGTAAATAAACTGCATCTACACATAGTCTTCGCCATTGCCAGCTGGATTCACCACCACGGCTGAGTCTGCTCCATGCCGTGTCACCGCCATGGCTGAGTCTGCTCCGTGCCGTGTCACCACCACGGCTGAGTCTGCTCCGTGCCGTGTCACCGCCACGGCTGAGTCTGCTCCGTGCCATGTCACAGCCACGCCTCAGACTGCTCCATGCCATGTCACAACTGAACCTCAGTATGCCCCATGCCATGTCTTAGCTGAACCCCGGACTGCTCCGTGCCATGTCACAAGCAAACCTCTGCCCCACGGTCCATGCCCCCATTCCACCTTGGTCCTCAGCCCTATCGGCTCTGCCCCTCGAGCCTCTCATCCAGAACTCTGGACTTAAGTCATGTTTTAGGTGTTTTTTCATTTTCAATTATGAAAATAAATAACCTTCTTTCTTTTTATGGGGTGTCCTAACCCATTCACTTTCCATGTGGAGAGAGACAATCCACTCATATTAACATTTGACATTTTTACTTATTAGAAATATAGATTGTGAGTCAAAAATAAGATTATAAAGACCACATTCTAACATTAGTTCAACAATCAAACCCTAAACTTCCCCCCAATTCAAACAAATAGAAGAAAGAAGTGCGCATTAACCCCGCACAACTGACAGCACCAACCAGCATCCATCCCTCTTAACTCAAACAGTCCATATATGCCTATGAGAGTCCCCGCAACAACTTTTCCACCAGATTGCTCAATTCCGGTGCTTCTATACAAATTTTGTGAGACAGAATTACATAAAAGAATTTAATCTATGAAACAAACTCCAGCCAATAAGCAGAATAAACACAAAGAATGTGTAGATTCATTCACAACACTGTATCGACGGTGTGTTCCTCCACAAAACAAACTCCAGCCACTAGTGGAACCAGCACCAAAAAAAAAAGTTCCAGCACAAAAAGAATCAACAAAGGTGCCTAGCTTTCTCAATGACCGTCAAGTGTATGTTCAGTGAGTCAAGCTCACTTGGGGGTAACATGATAATCACAAAATGGCTTACTCACCCCACTGTCTCTATGAAAGACAATGCCTGCTGTGGACATGTCAATATTTTGCAGCCATCCTTAGTATCTATTCTCAATTTGGCCTGGAAACATCAGTGCAAAAGCGATCCTCCGTCGATGCAAGAGTTTCTTAAAGGAGTGTTACTACACAAAACAAACTCCAGCTGCTTGGCAGAACCACCACAAAAAGCAACAAAAAGGCGCTCGGCTTCTTCAGACAGTCAAGTGTATGTTAAGTAATTCAAGCTCACTTGGGAGCAACTTGAGATACACCAAATTGGTTACTCACCCCTTTGACTCTATGAAAGACAATGCTTGCTGTGGACATGTAAACATTTTGCAGCCATCCTTAGTATCTATTCTCAGTTTGGCAAGATACATCAATGCAAATGTAATCTTCCGTTGATGTAAGAGTTTCTTGCATTCCTTGAATCAATCACGTTTCTGTCTTGTTGTATTTGCAAAGTCTGGGAACAAGAAAATGCTGTAGTTCTTCCAAGAACTTTTCTTTACTCCTCGCCTCGGGCAACACAAGATCTTTATTGAATGATTTCAGAAATTTGGCCAGAATTGATCGGCCCTGTCTCCTTCCGTGCATCTCCAAGCCTGGACCCTGTGAGCTTGCTCAATTTCCAGCTTATGGCCTGTTATGTCGAGCAGACTCGGGAAGAGCTCGTTTAGGAATTTCACCATATCTCGAACTTCTTCATGCTTAGGAATTCCAACAATTCAAACGTTGTTTTGCCGATTACGACTCTCAAGGTCTTCCAACTTTTCCCAAATGCGTTCCAAGTCTGTTTTGTTTCATGAAGAAACACAATATCATATTTCTTACATTTATGAAACAAGATAAACTTCCTTCTTTTTATGGGGTGTCCTAACCCATTCACATTCCACGTGGAGAGACAATCCACTCATATTAACATTTGACATTTTGACATATTAGAAAAAATAGATTGTGTGTCAAAAATAAGATTATAAAGACCACATTCCAACATTAGTTCAACAATCAAACCCCGAACTTCCTACCAAAACAAACAAATAGAAAGAAGAAAAACGTGTGCATTAACCCCGCACACGACAGTGCCATCCAGCGTCCATCCCTCTAAACTCAAACAGCACATGTACGCCTACAAGAGTCCTCGCGACAACTTTGCCATCAGATTGCTCAAGATCTTCATGCCTGGACCCTGTGAGCTCTCTCAATTTCCAGCTTATGGGCTGTTATATCGAGACTTCTCGGGAAGAGCTCGTTTAGGAATTTCACCATATCTCGACCTTCTTCATGCTCAGAAATTCCAACAATTCTAATGTTGTTTCGCCGATTATGAGTCTCAAGGTCTTCCAACGTTTCCCAAATGCATTCCAAGTCTGGTCTGGTTGCTAGCGGATTGGCAGCTAACTGACTCTAGATAATCTATCCGTTTCTCGACGTCTGACAATCTTGTAACCAACTCAGAGAATTTCGTTCCATCGCCGTAATCAATCAACCTATTACAGCAAGACCTTTCAGGTCAGCAACAAGTTTCACCAGCATTATAGACATGCTCGACAGTTGCAGCTGAATTTCTCCTGCCGCATCATCCAAACCGAGTCCCTGGTCTACTGCCCAGTCAGAGGTATCAGCTTGAGCACTTCAGTGTCTTTTAATATCTCCAGAGCCCGAAGGTTTTGAATTCTTTGCCATGTTGACTTCATAGAACTGTTATTTAGTAGGGTGTATCGAATCTCACCGGTTTATGACATAAAAATAATTAAAAACTAGCGAAGTGTGCAGAGCTCGCCATTTTCACGTCCGACCCCCGAATGGCGCCACGTTATCATAATTCTTTATGTTTACAGTGCTTTTCTGTCCGGCGGTCTGTATTGCCCTTTATATACCTCTCCGCTCTTACTGCAAACACAAAAGAGGTGATGTCTGACAGATGTCAATCCTCACGCATTCACTCTCTCGGCCTCGCTCTCCACAGACGTCACTCGGCCATGCCCCCAGCACCACACAGAGTAATTACATCTCTTATACATATAGATCAAGTGGGTTTTATTCATAGTCATAGTTCTTCTGATAATATCAGACATTTTATAAATAATATGTGGTCAGTAGCGAATGATCATACCCCAATTGCTGCCATCTCACTTGATGGTGAGAAGGTGTTTGATAGGGTGGAATGGGACTATCTTTTTAAGATTTTGGTAATTTATGCATTGGGAAAACTTTTAATGGATGGATTAATTTATAAACATCTGTCAGCAGTAGTGCAAATTTATGGATTAATTTCAGATTATTTTTGTCTTGGTAGGGGAACCCAGCAAGGCTGTCCTCTCTCCCCTTTGCTGTTCTGTCTTGCCCTGGAAACATTTGCAGCCACAATAAGCAAAGAAGATGATTCTCCTGGTATTGTAGCAGGAGGTGTGGTGCATAAATTTATGCACTACGTAGATGATATACTATTATTTTTCTCCAACCCTAGAGGATCTATGTCTAGCCTCCATATATTTTTTTATTCTTTCTCCAAATTTTCAGGATACATGGTGAATTGGTCTAAATTGGAACTTCTTGCTCTGACAGCATATTACCCTACCACAGCTTTCCAACCTGGTGCCTTTCAGTGGCCCAAGCAAAGTAAGGTATTTAGGCATTTTATTTCCAGCAATTTTTAGAGATTTAGTTAGAGCTAATTTTAACCTAATAATGAAATTTTTTTGATGTGATGTTGATAGGTGGGCTTCATAACATTTGTCTATGGCTGGGAAGGTTTTATGTTCTAAAAATAAATTGTATCCCCAAATTCAAATGTTTACTAAAGTCTCTCCCTCTAGAAGTTCCTCTGTCTTATTTTAAACAATTTGATAGAATATCAGAGTTTTTTATTTGGAATGGTAAACGACCTTGGTTACATTTCAGTAAGTTACATAGACCAATTGACAAAGGAGGTTTAGGCCTCCCCAAAGTTTAGTTTTATTACTATGCTTTTCATCTAACACACTTCACCCATTGGTCTCTTCCACCTGAGAAAGCCCCTCTCTGGTATAATATTGAACATGCAGTCTTTGCCCCAATTTAACCATTGCAAAGTCTTTCAATCAAATTGTCTGGAGAAAAAAAATGTATCCCATTATTTCATACTTACATTCAGTATGGATAAAGGTTTACGGTATGTTCAAGTGGTACATTTTGGTACAAATTTGGTACAAAGTGGTACAAAACCTGTACTAGTTACTAGAAATCAAGTTGGAAAAAAAAGATCTAATTCAATATTTAGTGATAATTTAGGGATTATGTAAGATTCATAAACCATTTATAGGGGTGGGTCATTTTGAAGGAGTGATGGGGCAAGAGAAACACAGCACAAGGGTTAAGTAATTTCATAATAAAGTTGGAGTGGGGTGGAGTGTGTGTTTGTGGGGTGGGGGGTGGGGGTAGGCTGGGTTGTCACAACATGAACTACTCTATGTGTCACTACATTTAGGAGTTGCTCACTCTGACAAGCTCTGCATAGCTCCTCAATGGATTGAATGGGAGATTGCAGTGAACAATGCAGTTTTTGGCTAAATATTCTATTAAACGGAATGGATAATATTTACTTGGACTGGTATGAAGAGCGACATTGTAATGCATATTTATCTTAAGTTTTTTGTCAAATAAATTACACAATAATCTGATTAAAAACTGTGGAGACTGTGAATCAGAATCAAGGCAAACCGTCACTTGAAATGAGAAAAACTTAATTTAATAGAGATTAAACATCTAAAACGTGAACAGAGCTGTTTATAACGTCTCATAACACACAAATTTTGATGCTGTGAACGCTTTATTTACTATCGCTTTTACTATGACTTGAATCTATACATGAATTAACATTCAGTTATTAGCTTTAATTGACCTTGTCGTTGCAGATGTTATATGTTCAATTGGGAATGTGGGCTGACACAGTTTATTCCATAACATGCTATTCTCCAGATTTGTTTAAAGATATGTTTTTAAAAAGAAAGAAAAACTTGGCAGGTATCCTCTCTGGGGATACTCGTGTCACTATTAGAAATGACCCAGCAACAACGTGTTTTGCATTTTTGGGATTATTTTTATAAAATTCTGATTAAAAGTACTCAAACACACATTACTTCCATAGGCTGTGATGGGAAAATACCAAATGTGTGTCAGAGTAATGGCGGCAGGGGAACAGTTGCTAAAACAGGATTAGTCAGAAGCACTTTTAATTATATTTATGGGCAATAACAAAGAGGTGGTATTAACTTTGTATTTTAAGGCATGTAAAGACTCTAAAAGTTACTTTGCATAAGACTGCATAGTTTATGTAAGGGTAGGAAACTTTCTTTTGATGCTTTCTAATGTAATTGCTGACCAGCAGCACGCTTACAAGATACAGTAGACGAATGGCAGGGAGGCAGATTCTCTAAAAAGAGAGGGTAATGGGAGAGGGCAAACGATACAGCCAAAAGGAAGACCGTCACAGGAATCAGGAAATTAATTGTTGGATGAGCCACACTACTACCAGCTGGCAGGATGTGTGTGTGAAATAGCCTGCGTCACTAGACGATGGTTCTGCGGAACAGAGGCAGTGGAAACAGTTCTTTCAGACTGCTAAATTACCTCATGTCTTCCCAGATTTTGTAGCAGAACTGCCCTGCTTACTGACATTGACACAAGAAACATGTCATCACAGCATGCCGCAATAGACACATTTGCAAGAGGAGAAGACCATGCCAAGTTTCAACTGCTTGCAGAAATATTTTGAAATCCCAAATATTCCAAGATTACGAAATATACAGGAAATGGAAAGGTTGTCTATTTTGTGTTTTTCTAAACATTGTTATATTTATGCAATAATAAGTATGAGTAAAATAAACAAAACAAGGTTAGTGTTACATTGCAGGGTGTATCTTCCAAGAAAATAAATTATAGTCTGAAAACATTTGTTTTTGAAATGTTTGTGACATTTCATGACAATTAAAGGTGAAGTGTGTACATTTGTTTATATATGAAGATGTGTTAATGATTAAACGATGGAGAAAGCATGATAATGCCATGATAATGTTATGTCAACAAACCCTAAAACCCTCAAAATGACTGTATAAATTACTATTTAACAGCTCAAATAATACATAAGATGTAACAGAAGAATGAATGCAATTGCTTTTATAAAATTATAAGCTTCGCATTTCTGCCTTTAAACCCTCCAAACATTGTCCCATTCACTTCCATTGTAAGTGCCTTTTTTTAAAGAAAAGGAGGGGTGTCTAAATACATTTTTGTGCTAATCAACATTTTGCCACAAATGCTTAACTTGTATTGAACCCGAAATATTCCTTTAAGTGCTATTTTAGTGCATTTCTGTCTTTATTTTAACAGGAAAGTAAGTGTATATAAAGTCAATTTTCAAATTGCATTTTCAAAATCTGCAATTATTGTGAATGACTAGGAAAAATCGTGATTAATCGTGATGACATATTTTAATCGACTGACCACACTTATTATCACATTACTGTAATACAGTCTTTGTGAGATTAATCTAATAATAATAATAGTTTTCAAAAACAAACTGCATATTTTGAATGTTTTTCTAACATTTATTTTTCAAAATTTGTCAAATGATGAGAAAATATGTTGTCGGAGATTCTTGGAGACTGCAGGTGCTCACACAGAGTGTACTCTCAAATCACATACTGTTCCTGGTAGTTTGAATGAGTGGGCTGTGATATCATACGGACGTGCATCAGGTTGCCACGGCAGCAGCAATTCAGAGAACCAGATGATGTTGTACCCACTCATTGAGTCCATGTAACAAGTCTCTTACTCTAATTAGCACAAAATCATTTCAAGAAATCATTTATAGACTACTACAGCAAGGAAAAATCGAATGTACTGTAAGTTTTTTTTTATAGTAGGAAACACTACCTTCACATGCTGTTCTTTAAAAAAAAATCACTCACAGATGTTCATGACTGGTTAAGCAGTGTTAAAAATGTGTTTTCCAGGTTGCAAATTAAACTCAAATGAGTTTTATTAGACCCAGGACAGAATCTGGCCACAAAGATACATTTGGCAGCAAATATCCACACAATCTAACAAGGCAATCATTCCTAATCAGTTGAAAACAAATAAACAAACAAAATGTTATTTTGCATTACTCATCTGCATCTTATGCACACAACTCTCACATTACCACTCACTAATGCATTTTGTATAGGAGGGTCAAATGCCTAAATCGCAGCCTGTGTAGGTATAGATTTTCATCAATGAACGCCTCTCCCATCTGTCCTCCACTTTCGGAAGCCTTTCTCTTTTCCGTGACGCAAATGGGAGTGGGAGTGGGCTGCCTCCTGTTCCCACTGAGAGGAGACTAGGATGCTGACATCTGCCATGAGGATAAAGAGGAGGCAGAGAGAGAGAGAGAAAAAAACATGAATGAATGAAAGTAAACAGGGAGGGCAAAGAAGGATCAGTCCATTCATTAAAACCAAGGAACAGTTCACCCAAAAATGAAAATTGTGGTCGCTTTAACTCATCAAGACTTTCTTTTTTTTTGTGGAATATGAGGACAAATTTCAAAGAATGTTGATGCTGCTCTTTTTTTACATCCAGCAAAAGTGAATGGTGACTGAGGCTGTCAGTTCCTAACATTATGCCAAAATGCCAACATCTTCCAAATGCCTTAAGCCTGCATCTCACTAACTGATTTTCCCAGTGAATTTCAAGTGTTAGCTTCATTAACATAACCAACGGCCAGGCAGAGGGAAACGAAGTGCGCATTAGCATCTGTCAGTGGGAGGTGTTGATCACTTGACCTTCGTGAGTCCCTGCTGAGTTTATGGCTTCAAAAATGGAAAAATCACATCCACATTGCATTAAAAATCATTTTAATCTGTTCTCCTCAAGTGACCAATGAGCTCTACTGAAGAATAGACAAGTCGACAAGCTGATCAGAATGTTTTCATCTCACACAGACTCTGTCATCAAGCATTTTTTTGTCTTTTTTCCTGCACTAAAATCAGAAAGCGGAGCCACAATTGTCTGTTTTTATAGAATGTAATTTTTTTACTAACTGAAAGCTGCATGTGAACTTTCACAAGGTAAAGTTACTCCATCATAACAATTGGAGTTTTGGTTATTCAGGTTGAGAGGTCATACTTTGAGTTGGGGGACAAAGCAGGGAAGCGTTTGGCCAGATATATAAAGCAGAGGGAGTCTTTTCCCTCAGTGAAATCTGCTGGGGTTGAAATTTTAATTTCATATTGATATTAATAATGCCTTTAAAGAGTTCTATCTTGATATTTATAGTTCAACGTCTTCGTCTACTGATGAAGTTATTAGATAATTTGTGGAACCGTTGATCTCCCTAAATTGAAATTGAAATGAAAAAATTATCTTGATTCTGAGATTACATTGGAGGAACTTTATTAGGTAATTAAGGCCTTACCTGCAGGCAAGTCTCCGGGGCCACTTTTGTTAGACGTTTATACAGAATAATTTAAGAATAGATAGCTTCCCCCAACCATGACACAAGCCCAGATCAGTCTGATTGTTAAAAAGGACAAAGACCCAAGCGAGAGTAAAAGTTACTATTGATCCAATTTCCCAGTGTAACGTTAGTAACACTGGGAATCTCGGAGCCCTGGAAGGCTCGAGATGCGCTGGCTCTGGGACGGTCACGGCTACAGGCGCTGGCTCTGGGACGGTCGAGGCTACAGGCGCTGGCTCTGGGACGGTCGAGGCTACAGGCGCTGGCTCTGGGACGGTCGGGGCTGCAGGCGCTGGCTAACTGACGGTCGGGGCTGCAGGCGCTGGCTCACTGACGGTCAGGGCTGCCGGCACTGGCTCACTGACGGTGGCAGGCGTGAACTGGGGAGCGGACGCTTTTCCTCTCCTCCTCCTCCTCCTGGCAGCTGGCAGCGCTGGCTCGTTGACCAAGGGACGAGCCATGGACGAATGGAGGGTCACCAATTTGGGAGGAGAGGCAGGGTCCTCCTCGACGACGGCCACAGTGAACGGCAAGCCGCAGGCCAGCAGAGTCTCCTCCATAAATTCACGGAGCGTCCAGCCGCGTGCCGCCGGTGGCAACCGCTCCTTGAGCGAACTGTTTAGGTTGGCCCTGAAGAAAACCACCAGGGAGGAGTACGGGAAGTCCGCGACACTCGCCAGCTCAAGGAAATTGCGGATGTGGTCCTCCACAGGACGGTTCTCTTGCTTGAGGCAGAGAAGTCTATAGTTTGCCTGTTGAACCACTAGATACATATTTTGGGTTGATCGTTCTGTAACGTTAGTAGGAGGAGGCAGACAAGGAGTGCGGATCTAAGTGCGGGTTTTATTTATAAAGATGAAAACAATACAGACAGAAACAAAGGAAACATCCACGATGGGAAAAATGAAACGAAAACATCAAAGGGTACATGAACACGGCAGAACACGGCAGAACACGGCAGAACACGGCAGAACACGGCAGAACACGGCAGAACACGGCAGAACACGGCAGAACACGGCAGAACACGGCAGAACACGGCAGAACACGGCAGAACACGGCAGAACACGGCAGAACACGGCAGAACACGGCAGAACACGGCAGAACACGGCAGAACACGGCAGAACACGGCAGAACACGACAAACAAGCATGAGCAAACAACGATAGACAATGACTGGGGAACAAACAGGGTTTAAATACACAGGGAGAGTGATGATCAAACGACAAACAGGTGAGAACAATGATTGAGTGCTGGCAGTGATGAGGGCCAGGAATTGTGGGAAATGTAGTTCAAAACAGGTGACAGGTGAAACACGGGGCAGACAACAAGGGATCGTAACACCCAGATCCAGCTAGAAGTAAAAATGTTGTCAAAACTATTGGCTTACCAATTAAGTAAAGTTATGACATCTCATACATATAGATCAGGTGGAGTTTATTCAGGGCCAATGCTCTTCTGATAACACTAGGCATTTAATCAATATCATGTGGTCAATGGGAATGATCACTCTCTGGTCGCTGCCATCTCACTTGATGCCGAAAAGGCATTTGATATGGTAGTATGGGATTATCTTTTAAGATTTTGAAAATGTATAGGAAAATGTAGGATACTTTATAGACACCCTGTAGCAGTACAAACAAATGGATTAATTTCAGATTATTTTACTCTGGATAGAGGCACTTGGCAGGTTTGTGCTCTTTTCCCATTATTGTTCTGTCTGGCCCTGGAACCATTAGCAGTCACAACAAGAAAGTCCAGGGGTGATGGTGGGAGGTGTGGCCCCATTAAAGTGGCAGATACTCTGGAGGTGGCGATTACTGCCTTTGGAAAAGGTCATGAGGCATCAGTTAATTCCCTGTTAATTCAGTCTTTGGAATTTGGTATTAGAGGAGGGAGTGGGGGCTAGTATTCTAAAAAAACATCTAGTCTACATCTAGAGATGCAAGGGTGCATCTGATACAATAAAAATTCTATTGGACCCCCTCTAGATTGTTTAGACTTGGTCTCAAAGACAAACCGACCTGCTGCCAATCAGAAGATGGGGACATAACCCTTTTTTGAAAGATTTTTGGTTGAGGGTTCAGAATTTTATTTGTAAGGTATTGGCTGCTCAGGTTTAATTTTGCCCCAGGCTCTGTATTCTAGGTGATGTGATGGTCATTGATGTAGGAGATGGGTTCATGAAGAGTCGGGTGCTGGCTGGCATTATAATTGGAAGGCAAGTCATCCTTAGGAGATGGAAATCAGCTGAAGCGCCCTTGTTTTTGGAGTGGTGGACTGGAAAAACATCAAATTCTGTTAATAAACTATGCCTGCTGAGAAGTAAGTTGTGCCACTTGTGTAGCTTTCTTTCTTTCTTTCTTTCTTTCTTTCTTTCTTTCTTTCTTTCTTTCTTTCTTTCTTTCTTTCTTTCTTTCATATGCATGATCCTACTGTCCATACAAGTGCAAAATATATACAAAGAGCACCCTTTATTATCATTTGGATACCAAGCCACACCTCTAAATGAATAAATGTCATAGCAATAGATATAAAAATATTTATGAAAATGTCAATCAAAATATCAAAACAAGAGTCATTTATTTTATCCATAGATAGCACAAGCACACTTTTCAACCAAACATTTCACACAAAAAAAGGTTTCTTAGGTTTGAAATGATAGATGTTCAAAATGAGGACCAAAGGTATGTGGACACTTTCTGGTTGTCAAATGTAAATGGAACATATCCACAGTTACACCTGTGGTTACATTGCTAGGACACCTGTGTGAACTTTATAAGAACTTTATAAGAATTCTTCCACTTGGTTAAAAGCAACTGCACAAATGGCTCAGAAAGTAAAGTTCTGAGAAAAGGTCTAGCACCTTGTGTTTGCCTATGCCTTTTACTTGCAAAAAAAAATAAAAATAATGAATAACAAAAATATATACTTAATGTTCCAAAATAATTTTATGTGGTGACTATCCCCCATGTAACCTTCAAAAAAAAAAAAAAGATTGAATGTTTAACCATTTGCTAAACCCTGCTCTGAGGTAAAAATTTACACCTTTGGTCTCCATGCCATCCATCACCTAGGAACTGATGCCAAGGTTATGCAGGAAGTAGCACCCCAAACACATCCAAGCCTTTATCAACCTAGCCATGTATTAGTTACTGGAACACTTCTGATCAGAGTGCTTCCGCTCTCTGGGTTTCTTGGGGTCTATCTCTGACACTGACATAAAGGCTCACTTCAGTGAAATTGAAAACAGTAGGTTGATATTGAACTTTCTGTTCTTGCTGAACTTTCGAAACACTGACCCCAGTGACCAAAGCAGTAAGTGTTGTTGAGCGTATAGGCAAGTGAGCTCCATTTATTTGGATGTAATGTCCACAGAGGGGCGCCAAAAGCGAGTTCTGAAGAGTGTTGTTTTCAGCTGTACAGGTATAGACATACATTTTATAAACTCTACCCCCAAACCCAAACATAAACTTTACTATTAGTGGAGTAAAACATTTAAGCTAGAGTGAATATTTTTACCCCCGAATCAAGCTCATCACTGATAATGAGAATGCGATTTCCATTTGGTTTCAATATCTGATCCAATTTCGGGATTGTCAGCATAATGTGGTCAATCCTAGCATACTGGAACTCTCCAAAACAACATACAGACTTCCCGTTTGATCATGCTGTCAAATCATTGGCACTCAATGCGAAAGCTGTGTAAATTCTTGTCCTTAAGGTTGCTGCTGTAAGAGGTGTTAGTGAAGCCAGCAGGGGGTGCTCACACTGCAGTCTGCGTGGGTGCCAACGCCCCAGGATAGTGATGGGGACACTAAAGTTTACTGCAAAAAGCCACCATCCTTCCTGACTCTCTATGGTCATTAAAAATCCCTGGGCACTTCTCGTAAAAGAGTAGAGGTGTAACCCCGGTCTCCCAGGCAAATTGGCCCTTTTCAATCATGACCTTCTAATAATCCCCATCATTAATAGGCTGTATCACTCTACTATCTCCTCTCCACCAACAGCTGGTGTGTGGTGAGTGTACTGGAACTTTATGGTGCTGGAATTTTACTATTTGTGTCTTTCCCCTAGTGGTGCATGTAAAGGCAGCAAAATTGCTCATACTTGATTTGAGCAAACTTCTTGTCTAAAAATGTCTAACACTTCCTGCCATTCTTGTCCTGCACTATTTGTGCTACAAACATGAATCATAGCTGTTGAGAAGAGGTGTGTTATTACGTTTTTAAGTGATCTTGCAGTTTTCGCCAAAAAAGATCCTATTGTCTAACACTACAATTAAAGGGATAGTTCACCCAAAAATGAAAAATCTCTCAACATTTACTCACCCTCATACCATCCCAGATGTGTATGGTTTTCTTTCTTCTGCAGAATACAAACAAAGATTTTTAGAAGAATATCTCAACTCTGTAGGTCTATACAATGCAAGTGAATGGGTGCCAAAATCTTGAAGCTCCAAATAGCACATATAGCCATCACAAAAGTAATCCATACGACTCCAGTGGATTAATTAATGTTTTCTGAAGCGAAATGCTAGGTCTGTGTAAGAAATAGATCAATATTTACAAATTTTACCAAAAATTCGGCCAGCTGTGGTATGAAAGGTCATGAGGGTGGAGCTCAAACTGCCTCTCGCGTAACGTAAGTGCGTTGGTATGTCGATATCTTCAGATCCCTCGGCTGGTCTGAAAACGACAGGGGAAAAATGTTCACTGCAATATTTTTAGTGACTCAATGTATTGATTTTCCAGTGAACAGCGAGCAGCCATAGCTTCATTTGCTCAGGATCATTTATACAGTATCTATGAAAAGTCTTTCCTCTTGCGATGTTGCCTGTTTTTCAGTAGGTTGAGGCTTCCAGGATGAGCACACACAAGCATCTTGAAAAAGAAACAAATACAAATCTATAGCAAAACCAATTCATCTTCTGTATAACATTCCTCCTCTTTTGTAAACAACAAAGTGCTTCTATATTTTATGTATTTCATGCATCAGTTCTCGCAACTTTCCAATGCGCTTATGTCATATGTCAACTTATGTCATTTATAGATAAAAACGTTTTACATTTTGATCTTTTTCTTACAACTAGCGTTTCGCTTCAGAAGACATTTAATTCACTGGAATTGTATATAATACTGTCCTTTTATGATGGCTGTATGTGCTTTTTGGAGCTTCAAGATTTTGGCACCTGTTCACTTGAATTGTATGGACCTACAGAGCTGATATTCTTCTAAAAATCTTCATTTGTGTTATGCAGAAGAAAGAAAGTCATATACATCTGGGGTGGCATGAGGGTGAGTAAATTACTAGAGCATTTTCAGTTCGGGTGAACTATTCCTTTAGTATTTTCACATGCTTCACTCTTTCCAAGCATTCACTATGATGGATTGGGCCTCTGTATGTACTGTACCACCAGTTTACCAGATAAATGTTATTTCAATATACTGTACATTAGTACAACAATTAGTTGCATTATGTAATAAAATATTTTCATTATTTAGAGGATATGTCAAAATTATTTTAATCTTTGATGATTGGAACACTTTGAAAATTCGGCCTGTCAGATAAAAAATACATATGAATCAATATTTTTAGTAGAAGGTTCAGTGCAGGCATTCAATCAAGGGCCAGTATAATGTCATGTGTCCATTATTCCAACAGGTTCCCTTTTTTAAATAAAACAGGACAAAAATAGGACATTGTTTTGCAAAGTATGCATGTTGACATAAAAATTGCATGTCACTTTTAACCACATTGCTTTTTTTTTTAACCTTTGTACAAGCAATATGCTGACATGGTGGTTGCAAACCCACACATTCCCCAAGATAAAATATTTTCCTGTCACCAGCAATGTCACATTTGAAGGGATACTATAAGGGTCATACAACTATGACGTCACAGAATTGCAAAATTTGCACGTGAAAGCCATGAATTGTTCTATAAATTTCAGTGACCTATGACTAAAATGGAAAATGTGATCTTATGTTTTGATCTACATGAATATGTGTTCAAAGTCTCTTTTAGAGGCAATACAATTGGAAAAGAGAGATAGGAAGTACTTAAATGGCACATAAGCAATTAAGCAATAGTTAACCAAACAGTGACAATTCTGTCATTTTTTATCACCCTCATGTTGTTTTAAACCCGAATATTTCTTCTATGGAACACAAAATGAGATGTTAGGCAGCATCTTAGTCTAAGTCACTATTCACTTCTGTTGCACATTGTTTCCATAAAATAAAAGTGAATGTTCCAATAAAAAAGAGAAATTTCAAATGTATGTTTGGAACAACTTGAGGGAGCATAAATGATGACAGAATTTCTGTCTGACCTATCCCTTGCATCTAGTACACTAGACTAAGCAGGTGTAACCATGAATAGCTCATGTTCGGATTTTAACTTGCATATTTTATTTACAATTTATTGTGAAATTTGTCTGGTCAGATTTACCATTTTTTTTTAAAAAGGACTCATTTCTGCTTTACACTCAAACACGTGCTATTTTGAAAAGAAATAGATGCCATTAAATTGTTGTTTGATTTCATACAAATATTCTTCCTTTGAAGAGAGCTCCCCATGTCCAGCACTCTTAGCGGTGGTGGTCGATTTATGTAATGTGTCCTTTTTAGAGTGCTTGGGGAAGAAAATATAGCCATCTGGCATTCTAAAAGCGGACTCTTAGACGCACAGTGCCCACGCTTTCCGCCAGTGGGTCAGTGGGTGAGAGAGGGAGGAAGGGCGCAGGGGAGGAAGAGATGGGCAGAAGCGGTCCAGAGAGCGGTGGGCGGTGTGGGCTTTGTGCACCTGGAAAGTCAGTGTCTTTCAGGACATGGAGGCTGAGTGATCTTATGTACTGCAACAAGGGTGTGAAGGTCACAGCGCTCCACATGTCAACAGATTTTTTTGAGTGCAGTTTGGCACTTAGGGAGGGAGCCCAAAAAAAACCCACTGACGTGGATGCAACAGATTTATCTGATGTTGTTATCTTTTATTGGGCATGAGTAATAAGCAGGCTAAAAGCGAAATGTTCTCACCAAATGGGAATTAATAAATCAAGTCATGCTGCTCCTTCCAAAAACTGCTAAATTATACGAATGAATGAATGAATGTGGATGAAACAACAGTTGTAAAAAAAATAAAGTTTTTATATTTATACCTTTATTCCGGACGGACGGACGGACAGACAGACAGATAGATAGCTAGCTAGCTAGCTAGCACTGTTCATCAGTGATTGGTCATACAGCGCACTCTATTTACGGTTTACGGATTTGAGACCATTACTGTGTTTGTTTAATGACAGGCGCTTTAATCATTCCTTATTTGCTTTTGTTAGTGTTTGAGCAAATGTCTCTCGGATATTTACACTCGCAATTTATTTGGAGAATGTTTAAGTACATAAAAAGATTATCAGGTCATGTCAGACGTTAATTATTCCTGGTACGGACAGCCACATGGGAACCATTTGTCCATTTTTTTTTAAATGTGTCCCTTATTTTAGAACGTAATTGACTATAATACGAGTTAAGGACTACTTCCTAAGCACACATGAAAGAGTGTCAAATGCATGAACGTGTCTAACTCCAACAAGTCAATTACAGCATTTCAACATAAACCTACTTCTTAAATTTAAACAGATTTTTTAAACAGTTATTGAGTGTATCATTATTAACAGTAATCTATCAAGTGAAGGATTTTTCAATATATTCAAATGTCTATTTACTAACAACATTACAAAAGGGACAGTACCCTCTAGTGGTCATCTGTTATTACGTAACCCTCAAAGTATGACTGAAACATACAATAATGTCTAGAGAAGCATAATGTGCAGCAAAACGATAAAAAAAACTACTACTACTGATAATAATAATTATTTGTTTTAAAAAATTGATACAGTAATTCACCAAGAATGCATTAAAATGAATATTTCTATTTCAAATAAATGCTGATCTTCAAACCTTGTACTCTCAATTAAATACAAATATAAAATAGTTATTTCAAACAGTAATATTAATTATACCAATGGTCAGGGTTGGGAGGGTTACTTTTCAAATGTATTCCACTGCAGATTACACAATACATGCTGTAAAATGTAATTTGTAACATATTTCGTTAGATTACTCAAGGTCAGTAACATATTCTAAATACTTTGAATTATTGCTTCAGCACTGGTAGATGTTTTTAAAGCTTGTTTTGACTATAAAAACTCTGCAAGTACAGTAAGACAAAATACACATATTAAAAATACATTCTCTGAAAAACTATATCTTATGCAGTGTTGTTTCTAAAACAAGATCAATCAAATTGATCTTGTTTTAAGGATTTTTTGATATTTTTACAGGAAATCAATACAAACATTATTATCAAGAATAAGATTTTTGCCCTAATACCAAAGGTCTTACTATAAAGTACGTTTTTTTACTATAAAGAAACATGATCGTGTCTGGTAACATGGGCATGTTAAATGGCTAGAAGTAAAATTTTAGCTTGGCGTAAAGCTGACAATTTATACAAGGTTTATTTCTATTTCTTCTGTTCCAAACTTACTTTAAACTTCTCTGTCTGCTTGTATGAATGCAATACATCATAAGAAAGTGTTTCACCGCTGCTCAAACAACCTTTGGATCGCATCACTTACTGTATATGTATAAATGTTTTCCATCTGAAAGGACTAAATATTAAATGAAACAAATGACAATAAAAGCAAAATAATCTCTTCAGTATTCAAAATACTTTTTGTGTAACTGTATTCTAATTACCAATAATTCAAATTGCAACTGTAGTGGAATACAGTTACTTGTATTTTTTATTTTAAATAAATAATCCCGTTACATTTATTCATTTTTTTCCGTAATTTTAAATCCCATGGCATCCCATGTAAGTACCATTGTACATGATTTTGAATATGCTAATAATTCAGTACCATAGTACATGTCATGTATATCACACTAGTTTTCTTTAATAAGCTAAATTCTCTCTCTCTCGCTCTCTCTCTCTCTGTCTCTCTCTCTCTCTCTCTCTCTCTCTCTCTCGATTGTACTGTATGACTAGCTTATGAAACTGAAAATGTAACTCATTTATTTCCAATTGCTATGACCATCAAATACCAATGAAAATTTACCTTAAGTCCTTTAATTGCAATTTTTAGAAATATAATACTTTAGCCATAGGGTGAATAATTTTAAATACAGTATGTGGAGTTTTGCTGGTTTTGTTTTGTTGTTTTTTTACTTATGAATAAAAAACAACAGTTGGAGTCATGTGATGCGAGGATCATATGTGTGAAAAGCGAGCTCTGTGCACTTTGCTAGTTTTAACACTTTTAATTATATAAAGTGGTGAGATTCGATACACTCTGTTCCATAACTGTTCTAGGAGGACAATATGTCAAAGAATTCTAAATCTCGGGCTCTGGAGACATTAAAAGACACTTACGTGTTCAAGCTGACACCCCTGAGTGGGCCACGAGCCTGGGAGTCGATTTGGTGGGAGAAATGCGTGAGATGCGGTGAGAGATGCTGGGCATGTCGGCAATGCTGACAAAGGTCATAGCTGACTTGGAGGATCTTGCTGTGATACGTCGATTGTTCACCGCAACGGAGATGAAGTTCTCTGAGGTGGTTACAAGAGTGGGGGATGTCGAGAAACGGATCAATTATCTGTAGTCATCGGAGAGGGAATTATCTGCTTATCCGCTAGTGACCAAGGTGGATTTGGAGCGTGCCTTGGAGAAGTTGGGGGACATCGAGAACTGTAGCCAACGGAATAATGTCCGTATTGTTGGAATTCCTGACGCCAAAGAGGGTCAGGATATGGTGAAATTCCTGGATGGACTCCTTTCGAATCTACAGGCCATAAACTGGAAATCAGGGTTCTGGCTTGGAGATCCACAGATGGAGACAGGCCCCGATCAATTCTGGCCAAATTTCTGAGATTATCCAATAAAGATCTTGTGTTATACGTGTTGAGGAGTAAAGGAAGGCTTTCTTGGAAAAACCACAGCATTTTCTTTTTCCCAGACTTTGCAAATTCGACAAGAGAGAAGCGTGATCGATTCAAGGAATGCAAGAAACTTTAACATCAACATAATGTCACTTTTGCACTGATATTCCCGGCCAAATTGAGAATAGAGGCTAAGGATGGCCATAAAACATTCACATGACCATAGCAAGGGATGTCCTTCATAAAGTCAATGGAGTGAGTTAGTCATCTTGTTGTACTCATTTTACAGCAGAGTGGACCAGCTCACTTAAAATTCACTTGACTGTTTGAGGAAACTGAGCGCTTTTTTTTGTGCTGGTTCCGCCTAGTGGCTGGAGTTTATTTTGTAGTGTAACATACCTTCAGAACAGCTTTATGGATAAATCTACACACTCTTTGTACTTATTCCTCCGATACGCTGGAGTTTGTTTTTTGGAGCATTTCTTGAAAGACATTGGAGTGATTAAGTTATTTGTTGTACTCGTGTTGCTGCTGAGTAATAACACACCTTCAGGACAGTTTTATGGATGAATCTACACGCTCTTTGTCTACTGGCTGGAGTTTGTTTTATAGATTATCTTTTGCCGTGTTATTCTGTCTCACAAAATTTGTATAGAAACACAGGACTTGAGTAATCTGATGGTAAAGTTGTCACGGGGGTTCTCGTAGTTGTGCATGGAATGTTTGTGTTTGGAGGAATGGACGCCAGTTGGCGCTGTCGTGCACGGTGTTAATGCGCACATTTTTATTTTTTTCTGTTTGTTTGGTTCTGGAGGATGTTCGGGGTTTGATGGATGTTGGAATGTGGTTTTTATAATCTTGTTTTGACACACTACCTATTTTTTTCTTATATGTCAAATGCTAATATGAGTGGATTGTCTCTCTCCATGAGGAATGTTAATGGGATGGGGCACTTGATCATCCATCCATCCATCCATCCATCCATCTTCAACCGCTTATCCGAAGTCGGGTCGTGGGGGCAGCTGCTCCAGCAGGGGGCCCCAAACTTCCCTATCCCGAGCCACATTAACCAGCTCTGACTGGGCGACCCCGAGGCGTTCCCAGGCCAGTGTGGAGATGTAATCTCTCCACCTAGTCCTGGGTCTTCCCCGAGGCCTCCTCCCAGCTGGACGTGCCTGAAACACCTCCCTAGGGAGGCGGCCAGGGGGCATCCTTACCAGATGCCCAAACCACCTCAACTGACTCCTTTCAACGCAAACTGTTGATCATAGTGAAGCAAAAGTGTGCAAGTCCCATATGGCAACACTGATGCTTCACAAAATGTGTAAAAATCTTGGTCTTATAGATATTTGGTGACTTTTGAAACCACCTGAGAGGGAATATAAATTTTTTTCATCATTCCATAACATTTATTTTATATCTAAGTCCCTCATTCCATCTGTTGTTGATTGCTCAATTGGAAAAATGTTAGTCTCAGATCAAATCAATGCATGCCCAATTATTAGGCAAATAGTATTCCTCAGGATTCATTTTATTGCTGAACAAACACAATGCTCTCAGGCAATCCAAAATGTTATTGAACCTCAAACCTGTGTGTTTAACAAAGAAAAAGTGAGTTTTGTCTTTCTCAGGGAATACATAAGTGAGCACAATTATTAGGCAACTATTAGTGTGCACAATTATTAGGCAACTAAATTACAAAAGAATGTCTCCCAACTCAGTTGTTTATTCTCAAGTTTTAGAGTAGGTGCAACAAATAAATAACACAAAATGACAAGTAAATAACATTTTTGGCCTTTCAAAAATATTCAGTGACCATTATAGCCACACTTCTTTTCAATAACTGCCATGAGCCTTCCATCCATTGAGTCTGTCAGTTTCTTGATCTGTTCACGATCAACCTTCTCTGAAGTAGCAACCAGAGACTCCCAAAGAGGTGTATTGTCTTCATTCACTGTCAATCTCACGTTTGAGAAGATTATGGGAGAAAGATTTAAACTTGGTATTGGAGGAGGGAGTGTGGGCTAGGATTCTAAAAACCATCAAGTCTGCATCTAGAGATGCAAGGGTGCGCCTTATGCAATTTTAGATTTTACATAGATTCTATTGGACCCTCTCTAGATTGTATAGGCTTGGTCTTAAAGACACACCCACCTGCTGACGATGCCAATCAGAAGATGGGGACACAACCCATGTTTTTTGGTGGTGTGTTAAGATCCAAGAAATATGGTTGATGGTTCAGAGTTTTATGTGTGACGTATTGGGCACTCAAATGTAATTTTGCCCCAGTCTTTTAGGCGATGGGGCGGTCATTAATATAGGGGATAAATACATAAGAAATTGGGTTCTAGCCAGTGTTATGATCGGCAGACAGATTACCCAAAGGGGATTGAGGTTGGCTGGAGCTCCTTCATTTTGGGAGTGGTGCACAGAGATGGGCAGGGTGGCAGCATTTGAAGAAATGTCAAATAGAAGGCTAGGCTACCTGGGGGTATTTAATAGGAAGTGGGCAGTTATTTACCTTTTTGGAAGGCTTGCGAGGAGGGGTAGTGGAGAGGGATTTATTTAGTTTTAAATGTGTGTGATCATAATAATTATTATTATTTTTTTAATAAAATTTATTTTTTATTCTTTGTGTGTGTATTTTAGCTTTGACCACAGGGATTTTTGTTGGGGGTCAGGGTGAGGATGCTGATTGGGAGGGGGAAAGGGAACAATAGGGCTTTCATTTGTTGGAGTCAACAAAAAGTGTTAATAAAAAAAACTTTCATGGGACTTAAACTTATTTATTTGGCCATAATTACAGTGAAATCCAGTTGTATTGAAACTGGAATATTGTACTTAAGTAAATAAATATATAAATAAAAAAATAACACACAGTACACATTTTACTGGTCATAATGATTAATTATTTGTCTCATGAATTCTTTATTTAAAATAGACATGAAACCCATTTAAATTAAAACAATACATTTAATTTTATTTATAATTTATAGCCTTCACTGAAGCCTAACTTGACTTGAGTGCGCCTATGTTTATTGATAAATCTATAACCCATATATAGTATTTATGTTGTCATACATCTATAAAATGAATTAAAACATAACATAATATCAACATCTGCTAAATTAAAAATTGATATATTACACAAAACTATGAATATTGTGATTAAATACACAAAAGACTTTTGTGCATCAAAGATGCATTTAGTCATCATTTATTCACCCTCATGCCATCACAAATGTGTATGATTTTCTTTCTTCTGCAGAACACAAATTAATATTTTTAGAAGAATATTTCTGTTGGTCCATAAAGTGGCAAGTGAATGGTGGTTAAAACTTTGAATCTCCAAAACTTGACGTAGAAAGTCAGCATAAAAGTAATCAATATGACTCCAGTGGTTAAATCCATATCTTCAGAGGCGATATGATAGGTGTGGGTGAGAAACAGATCAATATTTAAGTCCCTTTTCACCATGTCTGTGTCTCGTTTTGAAGGCTGCATGCTCTGAGGTTGCATTTGTCGGCTGCATACATCACAGAGGCTGTATCATTTCAGAAAACCAAGTAGGACACTCCAGATGCAGCCTTGGAATGCGACCTTCCTTCAGTCATTCGTAGGATGCACAAGGTGTATCCTTCAGTTCTCACAACCCACAATTCTTTGCTTCAATGGAAAAGTACATAATTTCTCTGAAAACATTATGCCGGTTTACCCGAAAATATGATGTTCAAATGCAAGTAATGGTAATCCCAAGATAAAGAACTTAAGTAGATGGGAGTAAACTGTACAGTATAATATGTACAATTATAATAATATATAATGTCAAAAAAGTATTATAAAGTTAATCTAAAAGCACAGCCACAAATTCAATTTCCATTTCACTCTACATCATTTTAAATCTCCTAAAGTTTACCTCAAGTTGAGAGTGATGCATGCTATTATAGCAACCATGTTCTGTTTCCGTTTGTCCTACTCAGGCCATCTCGTTTAAATGAAGCTCATTCGAAATTGAGGTTGGTTGGTTTACCACTGCCTACAGAGGACGTGTCCTACTAAGTCACAGCCTTCGAAATGAGACACAGCTTAGGGATCTCCCCTATCACTTCCACATTCTTCTTTTTTGGTGATTCATATTCATCGTGCATATTGCCACAAACTGATCGGGTTTGGTAAAAAGGTTGAGATTTATAGTAAAAAAGGACTTAAATATTAATCTGTTTCTCTTAATTTCCCATTACTTTGAACACAACTTTTCCTCTGTCTGTATGGAACAAACAAATAAAAAATTGGCCTTCATATATACAATAAGGTTCCATTTGTTAACATTAATTAACACAAACTAACAATAAACAATACTTTTACCACATTTATTAATCTTAGTTAATGTTAATTTCAACATATACTAATACATTTTTTAAAACTAAAAGTTGTACTGTACTTATTAATACAAAATGATCTAATTTGAAATAACAATGAACAATAGTATTTGTATTAACTATAATTAACAAAGGAAAATTAATGCTGTAAAAGTTATTTTTAACTCTTTGTTCATGATACCTAATGCACAAATGTTAACATATAAAATGTTCTTGTAAAGTGTTACCAGAACATTGTTCCTGCAAACTGTGTGCAAATACTGATGTAGCATATATAATTATTTAAATCCTAACAGATACAAACACTTACGCCATACTGTAGTGCAACTCAAATCATACTGTAGATTACAGTGCTCTACTTTTGTAGTAAAGTAAAGCATCACACTTGACCCCAGATCCTTCCACCTCGCCATACCCCTTTAAGAAGATACGGCCCCTCCCACTTTAGGAACGAAATGACATCATTGGGTTGAATAGCCAATGAGAGCGCGCAGTGAGCATGAGCTGGAAAGAGTAGAGTGTGTTGTGCGCAGACGTGTGTATGTAGTGAGTGAGTGTGAGTGTGTGCGTGTCTGGGTGCGATTGAGATTCTGCGACTTTTTTATTATATACATTTCAACTTTATCGTCTATCTGTCTTTCGAAGTAAGATTAACATTGATTTTAACCATCTGGATATTCTAAAAACGGCTTTTATTTTTATTTTTTTGCTGAAGAATGCCACTGTCGCTGATCAATTCAACACAACACAGGACTTTTTAGTTTATTATTATTATTATAAATTTACATTCTTCAATGTAACGGATGTTTAGACCAATTGATGATACTTTCTTAAATTTACTTTAAAAATACATTTGGTCGCTTCTGCACGGAGATTTGTTGTTGTTTCGCCACTGGAAACTCATGATGATTGTTTATTTGTGTTTGAGTATGTGTTTGTTCGCATGGGGCTGGACATCCCATTGACTGTTTACAAAGGCTTCTTAGAAATAGCTGATCATCCCCGAGCTTATACTTCAGATATGCATGTGTAATTTGAAGAAGTGATCTTAAAGCAGAGAACAATCAAAGACTGACAGAATGCTGAAGACCCTCACTAAAAAACTCAGAAGACACTCTCTAAACGAAATCCACCCTTTTCAATTAAAGGTAAGTCAATGCATATCTGAATATTATCTGCAAACACAAATATAAAGTTGACTGCGTGGACACAATCACAAAATATCCTTGTAGGCCAAGATGCACAAAGAATAAAAGAAAGATTTAAGACTCTATTACTCGTTATAATTCAGTACTACTGTGTATTTACATTAGTAAATACTGAGTAATATTCTACTAATAACTGCCTAATGTGTTATATTTTTCTCCTTGTGATCACACATTATTGTTATGACTGTGGTGTTTACAATTAAATATTGCGTTATACATACTTGCTGCACTATATTATTAATATAGTCATTAATTGTAGTGTAATTTGTGTAACAAACATACTGTAACGTTAAGTACCACTGTAAACCTCTTTTGTTTGTGACTGCTGTATTGCCCCACATGGGAAAGTAGAAGCTTCCTATTTCTCATGATTACTTTTAAAACTTACCCACTGTTTCAGACAGATGGACCGTAGATTGCTCCTAATACCTTTGCATATTAAACACACACACACATACACGTACATTAAATTGGACCAAGTTCCCAATCACCATGAATAGATGCCCTCATTAAGAACTATATATGTAACAAAGAAACTGCCTTCTAATTTCATTTTAGCAGGATGGTGTTTGGCCTTCTTAAAGTAATACAACACCTTTCATGAATCCATACCTACTTGACATACTGCACCCGATGCTTGTTCTCTGTTAATGCTGTAATAAATTCTCATAAATGCGCCACACCAATATGCCTCTCTTTTGTTTCACAGAGATGTGATTTGTATCAACTTCATCCTTTAAACATATATATTTAGAGAGAGAGAGAGAGAGAGATAGACCACTTTGTGGTCTGTTCTGTTGGTCCCTGATTGAGAGTCTTCACCATTTCCCACTTCACTTCACATGACACTTTCAGTTTCTTGGTCTGACCAACTGCTTGAGGTTCCAGTTTCATCATTTGGCATGACTGACATGAATGAAATGAACCTTTGAGCCATGTTTGAGCTTTTTCCTGGTAGATGGACTGTAGACCTTTGTCTGTTTGTGGCAATTGTGGGATGATCACAATCATATTTTATCAAACTACACAATGATGACTCTTGAGACATTATAGATATTAGTTTCATTTTCTGTTAATGCATGATTTTCTGTAAAGCTGCTTTGAAACGATGTGTGTTGTGAAAGGCGCTATACAAATAAAAATGATTTGACTTGACTTGGATAGCCACCTTTAAACCTGATGAGTAATGGATGAAATTGGAGAGGCTACAATAAATGTGTGGCAACCCAGTCATTGTTCCGAGTAAGGAAAGTAAGAAGAGGGAACCTAGTAGAAAGAAATGATGGGGGGTAAGGACTCTGTCTCTGAAGAGTATAGTGACTCTGCTTTAAGTTTCAGAAAGGAAGCAAAGTAGCCTATCGGAATGCATATGATTTAAGTAATTATTTAGCGGAAATCTTGATGTCTGTTGCACGTTCATAATAGTCATGAGAATTTCTTCCATGGAACACAAAAAGAGATGTTAGCCAGAAAGTTATTTCCAGTTACTATTCACTTTCACTTTGCATTCACATAGTGTAGCATTTTGTTTTCAATACAATGATTGAAAGTGAATGGTGACTGCAGCTAACATTCTGCCCAACATCTCCTATTATGTTCCATGCATGGAAGAAAGAAAGTCATATGGGTTTGGGAAAACATGAGGTTGAATAAAAGATGACATCATTTAAAATATTTGGTTGAACTATTCCTTTAATAGTGTGAGAGACTATAGTAGCCACTCATTGCCAAAGACTTCTGTACCAGTACATACACGTCCTTATCTCAGCTTAATCCTTTGGTTTACACTAATAAATACGTTTACGGTGGATGGAGTGCCAGCCTCGTGCCAGAAAAGATGGAAGCTGTGTGTGTGAATAAGTATATTCTGTGTGTCACGTTTATTAGACCTGAATAAATGTCAACCATCGATAAGCTCTGGAAGGGTCTTGAGGGGCTTGTTGTTTTGTTGATTATCATGGCAACATTTCACAGACAAGAGCCAAAAGAAGGATTGTGTAATAGATGAAAAATACAAAAATAGAATTCAAACTAGAGTTAGGACACGTCGAAACAAACATTCCAAAACATTTCGAGCTGCCTACATAGACAGCATTTTAAGGCATAGATGCAAAAACTGTTCTAAAAGGTTTGCAGCAAAATTTTCTTCCTCCTGGCCAAAATTTAAGGCAGCATCGCTTGTCGATTGTTCTTCTCCTGTGTGCATATGCAGAGGCAAGTTGGTCACTTATGAAGTTCCATTTCCATTTGAATTCTACCTAGTTTACTGTATTGCAGCTCAGTAAGTTTGGGAACAGATGTACTGTTCAAAAACAAAGAGAACACAAACCGATCAGCCACTAGGCCCATTCAGAATCTCTGTCATGCATGAACAGCCACATACATGCCGACCTGAAGAGGCATACAGACACTGTGTAGCAATGGGCCCAAAAACTGGCATATGTGTTTATGTTTTGAAACATTGTTATAGTGTGTCCTCTTCTTCAACAATGTATCCTAGCCTTTCACTTGATACTCTTTTCTTTTCGTGCACTGGTGTAAAAGTCAAAAAAAAAAAAAAAATGCTGCAAGAGAGAGTGACAAATATACTCCCATGGTTAGAAGACTGCCCCAAGTTGCAAAAGAGCCTTTGCAAGATTTGTAAGCCACTGTTGGAAAATATAGCACTTCAAAACCCTGTTAGTCATTTATTTGCAATCTACAAAACATTAGCAGACCTACATACTGGTAAACGTTGTCTTATATACACAAGCCAAAAAGATCACAGGCTTTTTGTCAATTCACAGTATAACAGGATGTCTTTCCATTGTCCATGCTTAAAGGAATACTTCATCCTGAATTCTGTCTCATATTGAGTTTGCGAATCCAGCCAATTGTCCTTGCATAAGTTTCCTGACATTTATGGAATAGTTTACCTAAAATGATAATGATCTTATCATTTACTCAACCCCATGCCTTTTCAAACCTGTATGCTGTTATTTTTTTCTTTGGAATACAAAAGTAGAATTTTTAAGATTCCTTATGCAGCTCTTTTCCATTTAACGACTGTGCATAGTTACCACATCTGTAAAGCTCCAAAAAGGATAGACGGCACCATAAAAGTAGTCCATTGTAGCCTAAAGCTTGAAGTCATACATTATCTTTGTGTTTGGAGCAGGAAAATTTAAAAATATCATTCATTGACAATTTTCCCCTCCACCATGTTGCTAAGTTTGATTGGATGGCTGCAATGGAGGAGATTTTCAGTGAATACTGACTTAAATTACTGTCTGTTTCTTACACAAAGCTATTGTATGGGTACAGAAAATTATTTTCATTATGTGTTCCATGGAAAAAGTAACTGTGTACTGCTTTGAAACAACATGAAGGTGAATAAATAATGATTTTTGGATAAACTTTTTCTTTAAATGTCAGGAACCTTGTAAGGACATTTGGTTGAATTCATACTCACATTCATATTGAGTGTGTTCACTGTACCATGATCCACAGACCTAAATCCTGTTGGCAAACCGTGAGCAGTTTGTCAAATGTTTGCTTTTCTATATGCTGGGAGGGAAAAGACTGGAAATTCTTGCCCAATGTCATTTAGATGTTGGCTAAGCACTTAATCTAGCTGCCAGGTTACTGAAAGTTACTTACTATGGTTTCAGTCACCATCAGAGAAAAATTGATTTGCTGATTCCAAAAAGTAAATGTGTGATGCTATGGATTTTTACCACATTTATGTTGTAATGTGCTTCTTTAGCTTCCTGCTTTAGTAATTCCCACTCACACAGTAAGCAGTAGAGTAAGTCAAAACAGAAATGTCTGCTGCAGATTTTTAATTGTTGCATTTTTTTATTGCATTTTTATTATTTTGCTAATTATTTCAACATTTATAGTTTTGATATTGCATTTGGTGGGAATGTGAAACATGTTTTTGTGGCTTTTAGTGATTATGTTCTTTCTTTTAAACATTGTTCGCAAGTTGGGCAGTGGTGAATTTAGTTATGGTTGGTTATACATATTATTAGTGAATGCTGAGACTTGTGAAACCCTGCCCAAGTGTTATAACAGAAAGCCGCAGAAAAGTGTAGCCTATACAAAAGCAGAAAATGTTATGATGTTATTTAGCTTTTGTACATTGTGAGGAATTCTGATGTCTTGTGTGATGTGTGATTTTGTTTTTTTACACAAGCTGATGCAGAATGCAGAATTACCGTTTTTTTATTTCCAAGATGATAGCTAGTGTGCTACTCTCTGAATTAAAGGGATAGTTCAACCAAAAATGAAAATTCTCTCATAATTTACTACCCCTCATGGCATCCCAGATGTGTTTGACTTTCTTTGTTCTGCTGAATACAAATTAAGGTGTTTTTTTTTTTTAAGAATATCTATTCTCTTTTTGGTCCATACAATGCAAGTGAATGGTGGCCAGAACTTTAAATCTCCAAAAATCACATAAAGCAGCATAAAATTAATCCATGTGACTCCAGTTTAGCTATATGAAGTAAGTGAGAAACAGATCAATATTTAAGTCAATTTGAATTGTTCGTGCATATCACCACCTAGTGGTTGGGGCTGGTCAAAGGTGGAGATTAATAGAACCCCAGTTAGTATTATTTTGAGGATTATAGTAGACTAGTTTTACTCAAGTGATACATTTCTGCCGTATTTATTTCACCTTCTCCTGGAGCTTTTAGTTTGGTGGAAAACCAAAAGTGCAGTGTGTTTTTGACAGTTTACAATGTTCTTCATTCCAAATTTGGTAAAAACCTTTTATTGTGATGCTGTATTTTTGATATCTTAATCTTGATATTTTCAGCGATAATTTGTTACGGTCTATTTACTTGCGGCTGAAATTCTCTGACTGCCTGCAGCGTCTTTCCTTCAGGCAGAGACTCGGGCAGTCTCAAGTGACAGTGCCCGTGCGCATACACGGCATGTCTCTTTGAATGAGAGCCAAGTCTATGTTGCTCTGTGAGGCTTATTTCAACATCTCTGCACCTTGTTACATTGTTTTGCTGCTGGTTTTTGTCATATGCTGCAAGTAATGATGGCATTTCCCATAGTTTGTTTCATGAGGCAATAAACAAAATGTGAAAAAAAAACATGTATGCATCTTACATGGGGCTATCGTTTTCACTTATCAGCCTACTTCATGAAACATAAACAGAATGTGGGAAATAGCACATCATTACTTACATTTCAACATTGTGATTAAAAAAAGTCCAAGCATAACCAAAACGGCACATTTAATAAGTTATACAGTGGAACTGTCACAGATGAGCGCTGTAGCAAGCATCTGTTAATGAGACACGCACAAGCATGCACATTCATAACCACCGCTACACTTGGAGTCCGGCTGCCGGCACTAATAATAGACCATGTATACAGAGATTAGGGTTTGAAAATCAAACCAGCCCAATCTGGCAACAACAATCATGCCACGGTCCATATTGGTGAGATCTAAAAAAAAAAACATTCCCCATTCTGATGGTTGATATGAACATTAACTGAAGCTCCTGTTCCGTATCTGCATGATTTTATGCACTGCTGCCACAAGATTGGCTGATTGGATAATCGCATGGATGATTGTTGGTGCCAGATGGGCTGTTTGAGTATTTCTGTAACTGCTGATCTCCTGGGATTTTCACGCACAACAGTCTCTAGAATTTACTCCGAATGGTGCCAAAAACTAAAAATATCCTTTGAGGGGCATTTCTGTGGATGGAAATGCCTTGTTGATGAGAGAGGTCAACAGAGAATGGCCAGACTGGTTCGAACTGAAAAATTATACGGTAACTCAGATAACCACTCTGTACACTTGTGGTGAGAAGAATAGCATCTCAGAATGCTATTCTGAGATGCGGGTTGGCGCTGTTTTGACGGCACGAGAGGGACCTACACAATATTTGGCATGTGGTTTTAATGTTGTGGCTGATCGTGTGTATTTGTATTTATTAATGAACTTCTGCCATGTTTTTGTGTGTATGTGTGTTTCATTTTAGAATGAATGAAAGGAGCAGAGTGGCATGCCAGAGTGGTCACACTCAGTCATGCGCTGTCTTTAGAACACACATGATCACACAAGCAGACATGCACACCAACACAGACTGGCCAACATTACAGATCCAACCTCCATCCCAAACTGTTTAGCAGATGGCCTATAGAATTCATGACTGTGACACACGTGTTGACGCCCAGTATGTAACTCTCACTTACCGCCCACTACATTGAACACTGAGCTTTAACATCACAGACACCATTAAAACTCTCACAGGGACTCTTTCTGAGGACTCCATGAAAAGCAGGATGATATATATATATATATTTTTTTTTTTCTTTTTCTTTTTTCAAGATAATAAATAATAAAGACAATTCCCTATAAATCAGCATATCATGTAATTAATTCAAATTATTCAAATTACATTTTCAATCAATTGACTATATATATATATACAGTGAGGAAAATAAGTATTTGAACACCCTGCTATTTTGCAAGTTCTCCCACTTAGAAATCATGGAGGGGTCTGAAATTGTCATCGTAGGTGCATGTCCACTGTGAGAGACATAATATTAAAAAAAAATCCAGAAATCACAATGTATGATTTTTTTAACTATTTATTTGTATGATACAGCTGCAAATAAGTATTTGAACACCTGAGAAAATCAATGTTAATATTTGGTACAGTAGCCTTTGTTTGCAGTTACAGAGGTCAAACGTTTGCACACACTGCAGGAGGGATTTTGGCCCACTCCTTCACACAGATCTTCTTTAGATCAGTCAGGTTTCTGGGCTGTTGCTGAGAAACACGGAGTTTGAGCTCCCTCCAAAGATTCTCTATTGGGTTTAGGTCTGGAGACTGGCTAGGCCACGCCAGAACCTTGATATGCTTCTTACAGAGCCACTCCTTGGTTATCCTGGCTGTGTGCTTCGGGTCATTGTCATGTTGGAAGACCCAGCCTCGACCCATCTTCAATGCTCTAACTGAGGGAAGGAGGTTGTTCCCCAAAATCTCGCGAATACATGGCCCCGGTCATCCTCTCCTTAATACAGTGCAGTCGCCCTGTCCCATGTGCAGAAAAACACCCCCAAAGCATGATGCTACCACCCCCATGCTTCACAGTAGGGATGGTGTTCTTGGGATGGTATTCTTCTTCCTCCAAACACAGTTAGTGGAATTATGACCAAAAAGTTCTATTTTGGTCTCATCTGACCACATGACTTTCTCCCATGACTCCTCTGGATCATCCAAATGGTCATTGGCAAACTTAAGACGGGCCTTGACATGTGCTGGTTTAAGCAGGGGTACCTTCCGTGCCATGCATGATTTCAAACCATGACGTCTTAGTGTATTACCAACAGTAACCTTGGAAACGGTGGTCCCAGCTCTTTTCAGGTCATTGACCAGCTCCTCCTGTGTAGTTCTGGGCTGATTTCTCACCTTTCTTAGGATCATTGAGACCCCACGAGGTGAGATCTTGCATGGAGCCCCAGTCCGAGGGAGATTGACAGTCATGTTTAGCTTCTTCCATTTTCTAATGATTGCTCCAACAGTGGACCTTTTTTCACCAAGCTGCTTGGCAATTTCCCGTAGCCCTTTCCAGCCTTGTGGAGGTGTACAATTTTGTCTCTAGTGTCTTTGGACAGCTCTTTGGTCTTGGCCATGTCAGTAGTTGGATTCTTACTGATTGTATGGGGTGGACAGGTGTCTTTATGCAGCTAACGACCTCAAACAGGTGCATCTAATTTAGGATAATAAATGGAGTGGAGGTGGACATTTTAAAGGCAGACTAACAGGTCTTTGAGGGTCAGAATTCTAGCTGATAGACAGGTGTTCAAATACTTATTTGCAGCTGTATCATACAAATAAATAGTTAAAAAATCATACATTGTGATTTCTGAATTTTTTTTTAGATTATGTCTCTCACAGTGGACATGCACCTACGATGACAATTTCAGACCCCTCCATGATTTCTAAGTGGGAGAACTTGCAAAATAGCAGGGTGTTCAAATACTTATTTTCCTCACTGTATATATATATATATATATATATATATATATATATATATATATATATATGTAATAAATACATTTAATTATTGTGGCAGATGAGTATAATATTAATTAGACAATGCAAAAAGTGACTTTAGAAGTCAATATATTGTTTGATGTATTCCTGTATCATTGAACAGTCGGCAGCAATCCATTTTGCAATTGAGTTTGTCAATCTGCCCTGTTCTCACATGCACATTCTCTGTGTATGTGAAACAGATGAATGCTTTTGGAGTATCTCATTGGTTTTCAGCATCATAAACACTGCATTTGTTTGATGCTTTGCCAAGTTAAGTAGTTGAAATGTTTTCGTGTCTCGAGATCCCTACATTTTGTTGTGCTTTGTCCAGCTTTCAAGAACGTGTCCTGTGTGACCAACACTCTTTCTGTGGCTGTGCTGCTGTGAAATTGTTGACGTTACTGCCCACTGCTGACGTGGCTTGTAAAAACAGTTAGATGCACTTATAGTTTGAATTGCTCCAATGATCAAATATAATTAGTCGAATTAATATTTTCCTAATGTGCCTTGTTAAAAGGTTCCCTGTATAATTACCAGCATTATCTGGGAGATCATTTATTTTATATTTAAAGGTGCTATAAGATTGACAACAAGCGTTTGAAATGGCTACTGCAGTCCAAATTCAAAATATTGGAGAGTTGTCTGCCCCGCCCCTGACTCGAAGACTCATGCAGGTTGCCAGAATGAGGACAATTCTTGCTAGGGGTGGAGGTGCTTGGAATCTTGTAGCTAAAAAATATGCCATAATCAAACTATGTACACAGAAAATTGTACATCATTGAACTAAAATGCCTACCTAGCAATCTAACACTAGCAACATTTAACCACATTCATTAATTCAGTCACAAAATACAATGAACTCTTTTCAAATGGATGTAAGGTTTACGTTAGATAAAAACTGTAGCAAGTAGCTTGGGATGGGCATGAGTAAAGTTACTCGATTTGGACGTCAGTTTTCATTAAACGTATAGAGTAATCGCATTCGTAAATTGAGTAAATTTTGAATCAAGCTTGTGGTTTGTCATATTTTTCTGTCACTGGTTTTTGCAGAGGTCGTAAACAGCCGTGTCCCATACGCTCAGCTGTATTAGTTTGAGATCACTTCACCGGCTGTGTCTCGCTGCACATGAAACTTAAATGTTGAATTTACTCAAAATGTCCATCCGTCCATCCAGTGGCCGAGATAAATTAGATAGCTTATTCTAGGTGTCGCTCAGTGCTTACCTGTTAAGGAGAGAATTAGCCAACTCAGCATCCATTTTAAAGGATTTCTAGGCTTTAAGCTGTCTCCATCTTCCAAAGGCATCTCCAAAGCGTATCCTTGTTTTACTACGCCTCTGGTCATGGTGGTTTTTAGACAGATGGCAAGGCTTTTTAGGTCGGGTGGAATCTGTTATCTCTGATCCAGTTCATTGCTGGCTTCCATGGCTGCAGCATGCAGTGTTGTTTGCCTGCAAACTTTCAAATCTGGCAACCCGGCGGTGTTGAAATAGTATTGGTCAGTGGGCGGGATCACACAGGCCAAAACATAAATGGAAACTCCGGCCCGCAATGGAAACTTAAAAGTAGAATATACTGGCTGTAGCATTGTTATTGGAGAAGCCAATATTTCAACTTAGCATGTTTCCTAATTCTCGAATGACTTATGGTCATTTTCTGATTTAGTACAGTAAAATTATTACATATTGCACCTTTAAGCAAAATGGACATTATGACTGAAATTAATCAATATTGAATCGAATCGTAATCGTATTGAATCAAGAGGTTGTGAATCTGAATCAAATTGAATCTGGAAATCTGTACCAATACTCAGTTTAAAAAAATAAATAAATATGTATCACGATACACACTTTTTGGAAAAGTAATTCTACAGAAAACATTTGAGAAAAATAATAAAATATCCTTTTTTTATTTAAAACAATGTCCTTTAAAATAAGACTTTTTCACAAACAAAAATATTTCTTTTCATTTGGACAGTCACAATGAAACTACCATCAGAATAATAGTGGACTAATAATACATATTGTTTTATTTATTGTATCTCCTCTCCATTGTTTTACAATCCAAGCACAAATTCTGAAGCAAACCCCTCCGTCACACATTTGATAGCGATATTGCTCTTAGCATAGTGAGAAAAGGCACTTTTTAATGCAAATTAACTCAAAAATAACTGATGAAAGATATTAATAGATCCAGTATTAATAGATATTAATTATTTGAAGCACAACCTCAGATTAGATTGTGCTCTTGGTACCTCAAGGCTGCATTTTCCATAACCGTGATATAGAGAATTGAAAATTAGGATTGGTTGACTTATTTGCACTGGAACTTTTTTTTATCCAGTCTATGGCCTACCTCTAATATCTATTATAATGTAACTTACACTTTAGGACTTGTTTTGTGTTTTTATTTCTTTACTATTATTAGTAGTACTATTTTAGATAATCTTTTTTTGTTATTTACATTTCACTAACAATAAAGTACCAAAAACTAGATTTGGTACCATGGCCATACCATGTTTTTTGGGCATGTACTGGGATAATACTCTATTTTCAAACACTCTAGTACTCAAATATTCTTTTGAAGTATCTTGGAGTACTGTGTATGGTATCTCATGAAAACTGTCAAGAAATGTCTGGGTCATATGAGAATGGCATGTGTTTTGCATTACAGTAAAGAGAATTTGAGCCTGCTTACAGGTGGGGGGACATGCTTAAATGTCATGAAAATAATGTCAAAAATCATAGAGGTGCTAAAAGAAGGCTTAATTTGGTAGGACTTTATTTTACAGTACTGTTCTACATTCACATACTATACTGTACAGTTACAACAACTAAAGTAATTTCTAGATACTAACCCTAAACCTAACCCATATTATGTACATGTAGTTACCTAATATTACTCAGTACTTTCTTGGGTAAGTACAGTACAGTGTAAGTATACTGAAAGTAGACGTTCTGTAAAATAAAGTGCAACCCTTAATTTTCCATATCAAAATATTGATTTCTTACTTTTTTCTTTGAATTGTGAAGTACGACCCAGGCATTTCTTCAGAAATTCACATAATATGATTTAAAAATGGTAATGATTCAGTTCCATGGTGTTTCCATCTGATACCATCACAGTACTTTTTTGGCAAGGTATACCTCATGTCATGTAAAGAATGTATTTACAGAGATGAGAAACATACATAATCCACCCACGGTACATACAGTTTGTAGAGGTTAATTGTGCTTTTTTTTTATGCACAAGCAAATCAGTTCAGGTCCATTGCTTATGACATGCAAATGCAGAGGGAACAGCTGGGCTATTAACTGACAACCGTGCGATTCACACCTACATGAGAACAACTCTCTTGCATAAAGGCATGTAGTCAGATATGTTAATAAACAGTGCTGTTTATGTTAGTTAGTTAGACATTCTTACATTTCAACATGTACATGAGTTGATTATAACAACTGCTCCAAATGTATGTTGCTTACAGACCTCATGCACACCCCAAAATGTGGCCATTATCATACTGTTAGAGTAACATTCAAGCATAGCCGCATTCCTGTGTGTCACTGTCGCCATAACACTCAGCCTCTTGTGGCGTTACACTAATTATAACAAAACAAAAAAGTATCAAAAAGTACTATTGAACTACTCTGTTTTTGGGACATAACATGTTTTAAGATCTTGGTTCTAGATGTTTACTATGTGTAAAGCATTTTAATGGAAAGGAGGAGGCGAGAACCGGCTTGGCAATATAAATAATATTTTAATGATAAACTTAAACAAAATACAAACACACACACACGACGGACATGTCCGTAAACGATCTCTCTCTCATCGCACCTCCTTCCGCAATCAGCCTTTATCCCTCTCAGAGGCTTAATTAGCCTGATAAGGGACCGGGTGTGTATAATCACGACCTGGCCCCGCCCTTCGCCCTGTCACACTATGGTAGTGACATACTTTGAAATACCTTACATTACCATATACAGTAATACCATAGTAAATGCATATAGTCTTCATTCATTATCATGTTATTGTCCATTGTATTATCATCTGATATTGCTACACTACTGTGGTACTGCCACAGTACTTTTATTTGTAAGGGATTTATATCAGGCATTAAAACATGTAAAACTTTTTATATTTTTTTTAAATTGATACTCATTCAGCATGTATTGTGAATTGCATTGAAATGTATTCAAAATGCAATATGTTGGCTATCAAAGCCAGTGGTATGTAAGCATTGGCATCCTTTGAACTTTTGAAGAAGGTTTTTACCAAGATGCAGCCTAAAATACTTTTATATATAGGACCTTTAAATATAAAATAAATGATCTCCCAGATAATGCTGGTAATTATACAGGGAACCTTTTAACAAGGCACATTAGGAAAATATAAAAAAAAACACACTTTCACATTACAGTCCAAAGGATAGTAAAGTCGGCTATATCTTTTTTTTGGCTTGATGGGTAATTTGCCCATAATAGAACTTAAACTCCTGCATCCCATGATACCTTGTGAAGATGTTGTCATCCCATCTGGGTGTGGTTCCCTGGGAAACAGGCCTCATACAGAGCTGAGTGATTGAACTAAATATTGCAGCAGTGTATATATGTGTGTTTTTAAACATAAGTCTCCCTTATTAGCCAACATTTTCACCTAATAAAACAATTAAAAGTTAACACAAAAATGAAAATTCTGTCTTTATTTACTCGCCCTCATGTCATTCCAAACCTTGAATTTCTTTTTTTTTTGTTTTTTGTGGTGAACTAAAAAAAGATTGTTTGAAAAATTGTACTGGTAGCTCTTTTCCATACATTTACAATAATATGGACTGTGGCTTTTAAGCTACATTGAAATAGTCCAGAAGACACGGGCATTCTTATAAAGTCATACAGAAGCTTTGTGTAATGAAAAGACAGAAATTTACAACTGTATTCACTGATAATCTTGCTCTTGAGTGAGCTGTTAAATGCTGTGGCCATTTCTATACTTATAAATGGGAGTAATCGAAATTATGGCAGCTGAAGGAATGAAAGTTCTACCTTGCAGTTAAAAGAGTCATTCACCTTTTTGGGCCTGTTTACACTTGTCTACTTTATATATTTTCACTGATCGGAAAGCTATCCGATAATTAAAAAAAAAAACTTGGTCAAGTTGTAGTGCATCTGGCTGTTCAAGCCACATATGTCAAATTTGCTCCTCCCAAACTTGTATGACTAGAGAAAAGCTGCCCAGAGGCATTATAAATATGCCTGTTAAGTGACCCGACTTACCTTTGGCACTTTGCTTGAAAACCAGATCAGTTAGATTTGTGAATTCATGGCCTTGTGAACAGGATCAACAGATTCATTGAAAATAATGATTTGTTCATGACATGGACATCACTACTTTTCTCATGAACTCTCATTAATACACCATGGAAAGCTAGGGTGGATGTCAAGATTTTTTGTGAATAAAGACCTAAAATTCAGTCTGTTCCTCATATTAAAATCTGGTATGACTTCAAAATGACAGTAGCAGGAAGTTGTATGGATCACATTTATGATACTTTCATGGCGCTTTGGGACTTTAAGACCTCTGCACACTTATTATGAAATCGAAGAATTAACAGATGTGACGTCATTTAGAACAAAATCAAACCAAAAATAAAGTGTTGAGTTCGTTTTGGTTGTGTGTAACAGCTTTCCAGTGCGAACATTCTGGAAAAAGTCTTACCAGCTGCTGAGCACCTTCTTACTGCCATTGGTCGTGCCTCCTGGAGCTCCACCTACCTTGAGGGTGATGGCTAATTCCCATTCAGTCAGTAAAGATGACCACAACATGACAGCATATGTGTGTAGAGTTATTAGCAAGCTGGTGAAATCTGTACGATCTTTCACGCAGAGACATTATACAAGAACACGTTTACAAAATAATTAGTCTACAAAAGGAATCATATCCACTAAATTACTCTTAAGGGCTCATTCACTTTGTTGTTTCATGTGCTGTCTGCAGCCGAAAGCAATTCACACATCTGCCCAAATAAAGATATGCCTATTGTCATTCTTTTTCTGTATTCTACACATTAACATTCTTTTAGACATCCTGTGCAGTTGGATAAGTGACATCATTAATCACAATAACAGTGTAATTGGTGCATTTTGTGGCCATGTATAGTGTGCTAACGCATGACATGGCCACAAAATCCATAAGGTAAACCTTACAAATTTCACATTATCTACTGCATGCATATCACTTTAAATCATTATCGAATAGTGTATACAGCATCTTTTCATATATACTGAACTTCTTTGTGGCTCTGAGTATTGGAAACTGATATGGGTTTTTTAATTGCCGATATCCAGACAGCAGGGTGGCCGATAGGCCGATATATCAATTTAATATAGTAAATAACAAACTTAAATTTGCTTATATACTCTTAGGAAGAAGGAAATAACAGTACACACAGTAGTCCAGCAACAATGTGTGTATTAACAATCAAGTGGGAGCATGAAACGGGCAAGCACTTTAACATTATGCTCTGATGTCTGGACCGTTTAAATGACACTGTGTTGCACACCGGTCTATTATTGTAGTAACATGATGGCACGTAACAACACAACGAACTGTGACTGTTCGTTTACCTGTTGCAAGCAAGAGATTCTCAGCACCCTCAAGAAACAATAAAAAATTTAGTAAAGAAGAAGTACTTTGCCTTGAGTGTGCCTGGGCCTTTAAGCTTGAAAGCAGAATTTGAAGACCAGTACAATCCTCTTAATTTATATTCTTCAAAAGTGTTGAATTTACTTGTAGTACACAACAAGTACATTTACAAGTACTCCTGTTTTCTTTTAACCCATGAGGTCTTTCCAGAGCTTTTTAGTGCAGGCAAAGAACTAGAAGTCAACATGGTATCATAATTAGACAAGAGATGGTTGTACAGTGATGGTACACATTTGTAAATTGAGCTCCAAGTTTCTGTCCCAAATCAGATTCAATGTTCAGCACTGCTCTGTGACAAACTTTTCCTTGCCTGAAATTCACGCCTGTAGTGACGTGCCAACTCATGATTGGTCATTTCCACAGTCCATTCTATTTATGGTTTCACAGCACCACCATGGAAAAAGAAACCAATGGTGGAAAAGAAGCTATTAAGGTCTATTATTAACCTTAGTTTACATATCAATAAATTTGTGTCCGTAATATTTTTATGTTGAAACAATTTAATAAAAGCAATAAGGCACTCGAGAACATATCTGATGGGGTTGCTGGCACTCTGCCTTTCTGCCTAACATTCCTTTATTGTAGAAATACATTTTTACACATTTACATACAGAACATACACAGAATGGTATTTAATAGATAATAGAAGTGTGTTGGTTATTAATTAATTTATACAAATGTTTATACACAGTTGCCAGTGTAAAGGTCATTTTCCAGTCAGTGTTTCCAACTGGTTGCCCTGTTATCATGGCAAGACATGGCATGACTTTAACTTTTCAAAAACATTTAGGAAATAGGAGTGGGTATGAATGGTTGACCATGAAATGACTAGTTAATTAGTGAGGTTGAATAATGTTTTTATCCAGATTCTTAGTTTTGTAATGTAACTTTTAGTGAAACTTTTTAATGTTTTTTTTTTTTTTTTAGCAGTGGTTCTTTAAAGAGAATGAATTTAGAGATGCAACTTCTGAAAAGACTAGAATGCTGACAGTCCAACAATTAAAGGAATATTTCAAACAAAAATTAAATTTCTCATCATTTTCTCACCCTTGTGCCATTCTGCGTAACACAAATTACGATTTTTAGATGAAAATCTCCACTCTGTAGGTGCATACAATGCAAGTAATGGTGGCCAGAACTTTGAAGGTGAGTAATAGCTCAATATTTAAGTCCTTTTTTTTTTTGCTATAAAAAAACTAAAGAAAAGTGAAAATGGAGATTTATAGTAAAAAAAGACTTGAATATTGATCCGTTTCTCACCCACACCTATTGTATCATTCCTGAAGATATGGATTTAACCACTGGAGTCAAAAGCAGTCAAAAGGCTTTATGACATGATCATATTATAAGTGGACTTTGCCTGCTTTAAGTATATTTACAAAAGCAATATCTTCTTAGAAACAGCCATAACATAAACTTGTAACATAAAATAGATTACATGTCAAACTTATAAACTCAAAAAGAAAGGTCCCTTTTTCAGGACACTGTTTTAAAGATAATTTTGTAAAAATCCAAATAACTTTACAGATCTTTATTGCAAAGGGTTTAAACAATGTTTTCCATGCTTGTTTAATGAACCATAAACAATTAATTAAGACACTAACAGTTTACAGATGGTAGCCTATTAAGGTCACAGTTATAAAAACTTGGGACAATAAAGAGACCTTTCTACTGACTCTGAAAAATACCAAAAGAAAGATGCCCAAGGTACCTGCTCCGCTGCGTGAACATGCCTTAGGCATGCTGCATGGAGGCATGAGGACTGCAGATGTGGCCAGGGCAATAAAAAATATATAAATACTGTTAAACGCCTAAGATAGCACTACAGGGAGACAGGAAGCACAGCTGATCATGCTCTCAGTGGCAGACCACATGTATCAACACCTTCACAGGATCAGTACATCCAAATATCACACCTGCGGTACAGGTACATGATGGCAACAACAACTGGCCAAGTTACACCAGGAATGCACAATCCCTCTATCAGTGCTCAGACTGTCCGCAATAGGCTGATAGAGGCTGGACTGAAGACTCGTTGGCCTGTTGTAAGGCAGGCCCTTACCAGACATCACCGGAAACAACGTCGCCTATGGGCAAAAACCCACCTTTGCTGGAGCAGACAGGACTGTGCTCTTCACTGACGAGTCGCAGTTTTGTCTCAACATGGGTGATGGTCGGATTGCGCGGTTATCGTTGAAGGAGTGAGCATTACACTGAGGCCTGTACGCCGGAGCGATATCGATTTGGAGGTGGAGGGTCCATCATGGTCTGGGGCGGTGTGTCACAGATCATCGGACTGAGCTTGTTGTCATTACCGGCAATCTCAACGCTGTGCGTTACAGGGAAGACATCCTCCTCCCTCATGTGGTACCCTTCCTGCAGGCTCATCCTGACCCTCCAGCATGACAATGCCACCAGCCATACTGCTCTTTCTGTGTGTGATTACCTGCAAGACAGGAATGTCAGGGTTCTGCCATTGCTAGCAAAGAGCACAGATCTCAATCCCATTGAGCATGCCTGGGACCTGTTGGATCGGAGGATGAGGGCTAGGGCCATTCCCCCCAGAAATGTCCGGGAACTTGCAAGTGCCATGGTGGAAGAGTGGAGTAACATCTCACAGCAAGAACTGGCAAATCTGGTGCAGTTCATGAGGAGGAGATGCACTGCAGTACTTAATGCAGCTGGTGGCCACACCAGATACTGACTGTTACTTTTGATTTGACCCCCCTTTGGTAGAGAATCAAGTAGATTTATTTTTTAATTCTTAGGTGTGTTTACACCCAAGAAGATTGGCTACATGTGTGATCAGCGTACATACTTGGAGTTTCTGATATATTTTAACCTTGTACAAGTATTTTTCATAATATCTAAAAATTTACATTGTGTGTTATTTTGTATTTTGTGCAGGTGTAATGTATATATAATTTCCAGCATTATTGTATAACCACTTAAAAATATCTTATGGATGTTTATAAGAAGACATTGCTTTTGTCACTATTTTAAGAATGTGAAATGTCAGAATAATAGTAGAGAGCATGATTTATTTCAGCTTATATTTCATCACATTCCCAGTTGGTCAGAAGTTCACATACATTTGTTAGTATTTGGTAGCAGTGCCTGTAAATTGTTTAACTTGGGTCAAACATTTTGGGTAGCCTTCCACAAGCTTCTCACAATAAGTTGCAGGAATTTTGGCCCATTCCTCCACACAGAATTGGTTTAAAGAGTCAGGAGTCAGGATTATAGGCCTCCTTGTTCACAAATGCTTTTTCAGTTCTGCCCACAAAATCAGATTGTGGTGAGGGCTTTGTGATGGCCACTCCAATACCTTGACTTTGTTGTCTTTAAGACATTTTGCCACAACTTTGGAGGTATGCTTGGGGTCATTGTACATTTGGAAGACCCATTTGCGACTGAGCTTTAACTTCCTGGCTGATGTCTTGAGATGTTGCATCAATATATACACATAATTTTCCTTCCTCATGATGCCATCTATTTTGTGACCCCCACAACATGATGCTGCCACCCCCTGGCTTCACAGTTGGGATGGTGTTCTTTGGCCTGCAAGCCTCGCCGTTTTCCCTCCAAACATAACGATGGCCAAACAGTTAAAAAAAATGTCATTAAATCAGAGGACATTTCTCCAAAAAGTAAGCTTGTTGTCCCCATATGCACTTGCAAACTGTAGTCTGGCTTTTTTTTATGGCGGTTTTGGAGCAGTGGCTTCTTCCTTTCTGAGCAGCCTTTCAGGTTATGTCGATATAGGACTTATTTTACTGTGGATATAGATACCTGTCTACCGTTTTCCTCCAGCATCTTCACAAGGTCCTTTGCAGTTGTACTTGGATCAGTTTGCACTTTTTGCACCAAACAAAATTCATTTCTAGGAGACCGGCTGCATGGTCCCATGGTGGTAATACTTGCGTACTATTGTTTGTACAGATGAACGTGGTACCTTTAGGCATTTGGAAATTGCTTCCAAGGATGAACCAGACTTGTGGATGTCCACAATGCTTTTCTGAGGTTTGGCTGATTTATTTTGATTGCTAATTTGCTAATTGTCTAAAGGCTTGACATAATTTTCTGGAATTTACCAAGCTGCTTAAAGGCACAGTTAACTTGGTGTATGTAAACTTCTGACCCACTGGAATTGTGATATAGTCAATTAAAAGTGAATCAATCTCTCTGTAAACAAGTTTTGGAAAAATTACTTGTGTCATTCACAAAGTAGATGTCCTAAACGACTTGCCAAAACTATAGTTTGCTAATATTAAATCTGTGTAGTGGAAAAAAACATTTTTGTTTATTTTTGCAATGCCATTTAATGATGTTAGTGCTGCATTAATCAGGGGGCCCTGAGCTGTTGTGAGATCCGAGGATATGTGTGAAAGAGAGACACATTTGACTTGTTCAGTTTCTCTTTCTCTCTCTCTTCTCTGTTCTCTCACTGTTTGCTCAATGAAAGGCTAAAGAGAAGAGAAGTGGGCTGTGTGTGTGTGTGTGTACTTGAGAACAGATGGCAGCTAGTTAGCCTGGCTTGGACAAGGTAATTACCGTGCACTGTGTTACTTAACTCTTTACTGGTGCAATCTGTTGGATTTCACTCTGATTCATTCTCTTATTCTCAAATAGACGTCTAATCAGGTTTACTCTTAAAATAATATTTTCTAAATGAGCTAACAGACCAGGCCTTTGTGCAGTAGAGCATAGCTAAACTTTTACAACTATTGGTTCTGTTGTCCAGGATTGGCCTTTTTATTTTACTTCTCTTAAAGGGATAGTTCACCTAAAATTGAAAGTCCTCTCATCATTTACTTACCCAAAGGCCATCCCAGATGTGTATGACTTTCTTTCTTCTGCTGAACACAAGTGAAGATTTTTAGGAGAATTTCTCTGCTCTGTAGGTCCATACAATGCAAGTGAATGGGTGTGAACATTTTGAAGCTCCAAAATCCACATCAGGGCAACATAAAAAGTATAGATCAATATTTAACAACTGGAGTCATGGATTACTTTTATTCCCCCTTTATGTGCCATGAGAGTGAGTAAATCATGAGAGAATTTTCCTTTTTGGGTGAACTATCCCTTTAACCTCACTCTATATTTCTTCCTACCACACTTTCAAATCTTTTCTCAAATGAGGCAGATCAGCAAGGGAATGCACACTGAAGTTTGAATTTTGGATTGAGTTTCATTTGACAAGACGGCTCATTTCTTGAAATACATCACACATTCTAAATTAATGACACATTCTGTAATCTCAGTCAGGGTGTAGATACATGAATCATTTGCAGTGTTTGCTAAGACAAGCATCACTATTACTATTGCTCAAACTTGCCTTTCGGGATTTGAACAAACCCCAAGCAAATTATTAAACTATGATGCATAAAGGGGCGGTCAAACTAGACTTTGAGTATGCCAAATTATTGTGGACACCAACAGCCTAGCAATGCCCTAGCAACAAACCAGAACACCCAAGCAATGGCCTGACAACCACCCACAACACCCTTGCATTGTGGAGGTGACGTTTGCATGGGGAAGCACTACCCATAAAAAAAAAAATAGGTAAAGCCCTTTCTGGTTGGCTTGTTTGCAAGAAGCATTTGTTTGTTTGTCAGCAAGTTTATCTCACCCTTTTGTATATCAGATGTACTGTTTCTGAAGAAGTAGCTCAAGTGTTAGTCATTTGTCTTGTTGTGATAACAGAGGATAAGCGGTGCCGTTATGCCACTGAACTGGAATGTAAGTGCATAAAAAGCCCTGCTAAGGGTGTTTGTGTGTGTGTGAGAGCTGTGGGACATGTAAATCTGAGCATACTTATGCAGAGTTTCTGCCATGGTTATTCAGATTTGTCTGACCTTTGCTTTGCTTTTGAAACAGATTTCGTACCATGGCAGTGAGGAGGGAGGAGAGAGTGAAGACTCGGAGGGTGAAAACCAAGAACTGGCACAGATCGACAGAGGTTTGTGTTTTGCCACATTCTGCCACATCCATATGTACAGTATATAGAATATTTTTGCCACATGCATTGAGTGGAATTCACTTCCTTGTAATCCTTAAAGGGATAGGGCACCCGAAAAGGAAAATTCTCATCATTTACTCACTCTCATGCCATCCAAGATGTGTATGACTGACTTACTTCTGCAGAACACAAATTAAGATTATTAGAAGAATATTTCAGCTCTGTAAGGGCATACAATGCAAGTGAATGTTGGCCAGGACTTTGAAGCTCCAAAAATCACATAAAGGAAACAAAGAAGTAATCCATAAGATGCCAGTGCTTAAATCCATATCTTCAAAAGCAATGTAATAGGTCTGGGTGTGAAACGGCTCAAAATTTATGTCATTTTTACGCTAAATCTACACTTTCATTTTTACATTTACATCTGAAAGTTAAAGTGGAGATTTAGAGTAAAAAAGGACTTAACTATTGTTCTATTTCCCACCCACACCTATTATATTGCTTCTGAAGATATGGATTTCTTTTATGTTTCTTTTATGATTTTTGGAACTACAAAGATCTGATCACCATTCACTTGCATTGTCCGTAACTAGAGAGCTGAGATATTCTTCTAAAAATCTTTGTTTGTGTTCTGCTGAAGAAAGAAAGTCATTCACATCTGATATGGCATGATGGTGAGAGAATTTTCATTTTTGGGTGAACTATCCCTTTAAAGTTAGAAACCCCAAACCATAAGCGTTATCTAAACAATGTATGGCCCATGCCATATATGCACTTATTCACAACTTGCAGCACATACTGGCCTAGCTTTAGCTTAAAGCAATGAGATCTGATCAGATATGGTCTGGGTAGTGTGGTATAGTGGTGACAGCTCACTGCTGGGTTGAGTTATGTTAAGTGTTGTTCACACTGACAGCAATTTGCAACAAGTTACCAGAAGTCATACATTTTGTGTGACAGCAGCCATTGGTAATGCACCAAAGAATAGCAGTGACAGAGTCCAGTGACTACCTATATGATTTAAGACAGTGATCTTGTAATCAGCCCTTACTTATATACTGTACTCGAATAGAGACACATACTAGCCTTCAACAGTACTGCAAATTGTGAACGCCCCTTAAGGAACAAGCCACAAAATATCACCATTGTATCTTTGGGCACTGCTGCCGGATGCTTCTTGGGGATTGTCCCTGAATTTGTATTGTAAGTGACTTTGGATAAAAGCATCTGCTTAGGCTACTTTCTGCTAAATTATATTCTATACAGAGCGCCGCCGGAACTGCGCCCTCACCCCTCTAGCCACCAGTCAACAGCACAATCAGGGCGTGCTCTCTCCCGCCCACCTACGCCGTTTTCGTCTTCTGCTGGACACCACCCTGGATCGTCACAGTTCTGAAGAGGAGCTGGAGTGCATTGCAGGAGCCCCAGGGACTGAGGCGGGGAGAAAGTGGCACAGGCATGGAGACATGAGCAGTGCCTCTAGTGATGAGGAGGTGAAGGATCTTTGTGGGCCAAATGAGCCTGCTGCGGGGGCTCGCTTGAGTGCCGCCTCTCCCAGCCCCGTTCCTTTCAGCTCCTCCCCGCCTCGAGCTCTCAAACCATTGCACATGCCGACCCGCCTTCCTGTCCGGCCCATCATCCTCAACCACTTTGAACAGCCTTCCATGCCTTATTGGCGGCACAGGCCCGCTTACACGGGAGAACTCGGTCGGCCCAGCCTGGACCTGGAGAAGATGCAGCAGGTTAGAAACACACTTTTTTTTTTCTTTAGTACAGTGACCATTGGTAACTCAGTTCCAAAACAAATGACTGAGTCTTTTAAGTATACAACTCAAAACATTTCTTACAAAAATTGAAGCAAATTCGCCACTGATCAATTTCACATGCAAATGAGCTTTGCAGCAAACTTGTGCCAAATTGTCTATTGTTGCCAAATGTTTGCTGCAGGTTCGCCACTACTGGTGAAGAGCTGCAAACTTCTGGCAAACATTTGCAGTGAATCACAAGCTCATTTGCATGTGAGTTTGCAGCAAATTTGCCATGAACTCTATTTTTGTAAGGGATACAGTGCTACCTCCCGAATAAACGACTCTTATCAACCGTTTTTTAGTGAATGAAAATCTGAACCCCAAGTTGTTCATTTTATCATGTCTGACTAGAAATGACTGTACATAAGGCTTGTGAGACTTAAATAAGAGAAATTAGCCTCATTGATGGTTGTTGATATGGCAATATTTAGATAAAGATACACATTATGGTAATTGGTGGTATTTTTCGAAAAATTCATTAATTAAAGCTGATGTAAGCAATTTTAGCAATCTGAAGCTTTCACATTACTGAGCCGTTGAATTAGCCATGCCCCCTCATTCCAAAACCCCGCCTCCAAAACTAAGCAAAAGCAGATGACAAACATAATGAATCATAGCCTCAGTGATCCGCTTCAAACACAAAACTATGAGAATGAGCAAAATGATTGGCAGGTGAAAACGGTCTATGTCCACGGTCCGCGGACACATTTTTGTTTGCTGTTTACAAAAGTCTACTGCTGTTACAGAGATGGGTGAGATATCTCATGACATTTATTTCATTAATGTCTTCAAGGGATTTGGAAAAATTGTTGCATACTTGTTGCAAAATTGTTGCATACAAAAGGACTCAATGCACCTTTAATACCTTTAAATCTTGCATGTCACCCCAATGCTGTGAAGGGGGTGACATTACATGTAAACATTAACCCTAATGCTTTATCTAAATATTTGATATGATACAGTGTATACATATTTAATGAGTATGCAATGAATACACTTTTTATTTATCTGTGCATTCATTTGAATTGTTTTTATGCATTTTGTAAAGTGTTGTAATGAAATCCCCCATGCTGGTCTTTTCGGCATACTACTCAACAAGGTAACTTACACAATATACACCCCTCCTTTGACCATTAACCACCCTCAACCACTGCTTCACTTGCTTACCCATAAAGACCAGCTTGATCAACCAGCTTCACTAGAAAAACTATGTTAGTTTGCCCAACCTTACTTTCTTGACCAGCTCTAAACCATCCTGGACCATCATGGGAAATAATTCTTGTCTTTTCAGCAGTGTACTTAAAAAAGAAAACCTTCTTAAATTATTATAACTATCACCAAAATACCCTATAATTATCTAGATGCCTATCTGGATCTTCAGAAAATAAATATCATCAGGGCACTCAAGTACAGCAGTCCTTCTAAAGTGAGTGGCTAAATTGTGAAAAACAAAATCTGACAAATACAGACAACTACACTTACTCATACAACTCCATGTGCTCCAGGGCTTTGTGCCCGCCACCTCCAGAGAGAAAGAGAGGATGACAGATGCCTGCCCCCCTCCCTCACTCTGAACAAAAGGCTGGAGTGTTTGAGCCAAATAGAAAATCTGAGTGAATGAAAAAGCAGAGTGGGACAACAATCTATAGAAGTTATGTTCAGGTGTTCAAATATATAGACCAGATTGTGCCAGGTGGGAGAGTAAAGTCTAGAGGGACTTTAGAGAGGAAGAGAAAGTGAGAAACAGCAAGAGTTGAGTAGAGGGAAGATGGCTGTGAGTGCCATATGACTCTTGGAGTCTATGGCAAGCGCACAGTGTGTGTGTGTATGTGTGTTGGGTCAAGTGTATAGGGGGGAGGGGGGGGGCAATATGGGAGACTACTCAAGTAGTTGCTAAAAACTCATTTTGCCTTAACCCTTTCAGTTTTGAATCAGTTGTTCCTGCAGCTCAACTGGTAGAGTATCAGTCATCACGATTACTGAATACTCAAAACCAAGAAATAGTCACATCCACGCACCCAACTACATACTCTCATTTTAATTATAAATGACAGCTGTTATTTTAATATGTTGAGCCACACTTGGGCAATGGTTATGTTAGTTCCTCATTATTAATGCTTAAGAAAAATTCCATTCCTGCACACATGCACTTCCAGTATGTAGGGGTCCAGCTATTGTTTGAGTGAAATTAATGGTTTATTTGACAGATGTCTAAATGAACTCTAGCACGGTTGAGCTTGACAAACATTATCTCCCCTTTTAGGAACTTTGAAATGAGGCCGAGGTCATTTCAAACTCCAGTTGGGCTTTAACCATGGCTGCTTTCCAGTCACGCAGATCTGAACACATTTGACAGTTCCTGGGTTGTTTTTTTTGACATGGGAGTTTCCCTTGTAAAACAAAAAGGGCTGCATGAAATGCACATTAATCTGTCAATCCCTATAGGTTTTATCATAGTCATTGTAATTTTCAGAAAGCACTGGTTGTTTTTACTGTAACTAAAGGCCTAGAGTCGAACAAAATGAGTTCTAAAGAAAGTTAAAAGAGCATTTAATCCAAAAACCCTCATGAGGATTTATACACGCATACTTTTTTTTACTTATGTGAAACCTAATACTGACAAGGATCTGTCAAATTGTAAAAAACACCATACATGTACTCCATACAACTGATGTGCTATACTGTATTTGATGTCTTCTAAAGGCATACAAAAACGTTGCTGTCTGGCAAAATTTGCAAATCACATTATATTAAAACTTGTCACTCGAAGATCTATTGTGCCAGTGATGTGATGTGATGTGATTTAATGTCGATTAAACAAATGTCAGTGATGCCAAATGTGATGGTAAAGATTTTAAGTGAGTAATACATATGGTCTGTTCCTCAAACAAAGCTGTCTTATGTCTTTAAAAGATCACATTACGTAGGACAATGCAAAGCATAGACTCTGTCCCAAGAATATTGTTTTTCAAATGAGCTCTAAACAGAGTTAACCCCTGCTCTTGAGTCAGCAGGCCTCAGTTAAGAAATGGTAGAGCTCTTGGTAAGAATAGCAAACAGAGTTTCACGTTTGTCCTTAGGGGGTGGCCCACAGGATGTTTTACTCTGTTACATAAAAGAACCATTAGTTTTGATGGCCACAGTGGACCTAAGCTTTCAGGGTTCCTCTAGAAGAACACAGGGGCAAACAAGCAATAGGTGTTTATACGGGCTAGAAAAAAAATAGTCTCAGTGTGTGCTGTGGCGTGGACATTGACTGTCAACATGTAAGGCTTATGAAAGGTTTATGTCATTATTTTTAACCATTATTTCTCCTTTCTGCTCTTTGTTTCAGAAAATGCTCCTTAAAAAAAACTGTGGTGGGAAAACGAGAACTATCAAGATTCGGGTGAGTGTCCAAAAAATATCACAGTGTCATGTTGTAAAGGACTTTGCAATAATAGCAGAAGTATATATTCTCAGAATATTTCTCAGAATTTTAACAATATTTTTTATCTCATTATTTATTTATATATTTTATCCCTGAAATGGGTCAAAATGTTGTTTTTTTTCTACCAGATTCAAAATGTTAAATGTTAAATTCGATTAAAAAACAATATACAAATACTGTGTATACGTACAGAAGCAAGGGAATGTAATGGCAGAAGAGGTATGGTATTTTGGATACATATAAATAGACTAAGCTGTGTATTGCACATTAATTATTGCACAATGGGGCAATTTTAACTGTTCATGAGATGATAGTCTGAGGGGAAAAAACTGTTCCTGTGACTGATGGTTCTGGTGCTCAGAGCTCTGTAGTGCCTGCCAGAAGGCAACAGTTCATAAAGTAGTGAGGGTGAGTGGGGTCCAGAGTGATTTTTCCAGCCTTTTTCCTCAATCTGGAAGTTTACAGCTCTTGAAGGGAGGGCAGGGGGCAACCAATAATCCTCTCAGCAGTCCGAACCGTACTTTGTAGTCTTCTGATATCCGATTTGATAAACCAGACCGTTACTGAAGTACTGGACAGACTCACTGACTACGTTTCCATCCAAGTATTTTTTGCGCATCAAAATAAAGCTGATGGAAATGCACATTATCCCTAAAATGTCACAAATGTTGACATAATATTTTTCCGTTTTACTCTAGACATAAACTCTATGTCGATACATCAAATGTAGTGAAAAAATGGTTTGGAAACACTTTTTGTTGATAAAACTGGCACTAACGCAAAAATGTAGTTTCACATGACAGAGTTTGCCCCAATCGTTGTATTGAAAGCCAATTTATTGTACGTGATTATGGATTGATTTTTATGGCATATAGGGCTGATTTGCAAATGTGACACTTCCAGGAGTGCCAACACAAATATCTCGTGCACGCTGAACAAATGAATGGCCGCTGGTGATTAATTTAATCGCGGTATCTATCCGTTTATTTATTAAAGTTGCTTTTCCACACCATTCAAAATAATAGACAGCAGTCAATTATTTAATTAGCTCACAGTACAAAAAACATATCATTTCTGTGCTTGAAGATGTTTTAAATTAAGAATAAATAAACATTACTAGGTGAAAAGCTTCAGCGTGTTTTTTTTTTTTTGGAACACCTACTGCCCAATTCTATTAAATTATTGTTTAGTGTATTTTTTTAAAAATGCCGGCAAAATCACCTGTATTAAATAAAATGGATTACCAAACAAAAAAAGCATTAAATTAAAAAAATATTATTACCAAACAAAATTATTATTTTTTTAGACCTATATATGCCTTTTCTCAAACTTAAATTAGATTTACCCTGTTCTGTAGATGAATAAAGTCGGCTGAATGACATTCTCAGAATGTTCTACACTTTTTTCAAGACTATAAATTATTAGAACTATTTATCCAATGCTGAGTTCACTTTCAGAAAACTAGCTTTTGAATATTTTAAAACGTTTACATATTTTAAATCTAGCCCACTTTACCTTGGATCACATTTGCTGCTTCTTCTGAAAATGTACATTTGCACTTTGAAGCTAAAATAAATTTTAGATGATAATCAAGTTTAGTTGGTCGTTAAAAGTTGTTGGACAAATATGCGGGACATAATGCAGTTGTGATGGTGATGCTTTTGATTAGATGATTGTTCAAAATACTGAATATCAGGAATGTATCAAATATGTATACCCGGATATTACACTGCACATTTTTTTTTCTTTAATAGCTGTGCTATTAAAAAAAAAAATTAGGGACATCTGGGAGGCGAATTAGCGATAAACACACATTTCGGAATGAAAACAGCTTCAGGGCAGATTTCTTTTGCGCTAAACCAAAACTTATGCTACACCCTTTTTATTGATAAAAGGCCATTTGAATGGAAACGGGCAGAAGGAGGCAAATGTCGCAATTTTCTTTTTCGCATTTTGACTTTGTCGATAACAAAATAGCGCTAAAGGTGGATGGAAACTAGGCTAATGGCTGCTGAGTTGAACTGTATCAGCAGCGCCTGTGGCAGGTTGAACTTCCTCATCTGGCGAAGGAAGTACAACCTCTGCTGGGCCTTTTTCGTAATGGTGTCAATTTGGGTCTCCCACTTCAGGTCCTGTGAGAAGGTAGTGCCCAGGAACCTGAATGACTCCACTGCTGCCACAGTGCTTTTTAGAATGATGAGGGAGACGTCAGAAATGAAGTGATCCACAGTTGAATCTGATTGCACTATTTTTTTCAGTTTCATTTTCATTTAGTTAAAATAAATAAAATTCAAAGATATATATCAAGCTGCCTTTCATTATTGTGTAGGATATTTAGCAATGGAAATTACACCATAGCAGCACTGAGTGTCCAAGCAATGGTATTACTGGTTATTTATATATATATATATATATATATATATATATATATATATATATATATATATATATATATATAAATAACCAGTGTGTGTATATGTATATATATGTGATAGCTAGACTAGGGGGGCTTACAGAAAGGATGTTCCATATTGTAGAGCGCATCCAAATGTGGTGAGCTGGAGACGTGATTGTAAACACACATTCACGTTGATGAAATGACCCCCTTTTTTCTTTCTTATAAAAAAATCTGTAAATAAATATTGAGATTTCGATGGATTAAAGTGTGTCATTCCTCATTTCCAAATGAACACGTATAATGTCAGTGAGGACACCTACGTTTGCTATAAGGTAAATTAAAGCTAACAACCTAACATTAATTCATTGATTCAGGTGTTGTTAAAGTGATGGTGTGTGATGAGATGTTATAAACAGTTCTTTTCAATAATACTAATGTTATGAGGTTTTTTAATCTCTATCAAGTGATGTTTTTCTCTTTTAATGTAACTGTATTTGGGTTTCCATCAAGCATTTTGAAATTGTGCATAAGAAATCGTTAATGGGAATGCTTGATATGCAAAAAAAACTTTCTAAATTCGCTTAAAATGTAATGTGCTTGGAGGAGGTGGATTTTCTAGAATTATGAATTAGTTAAAATGCACATTAAGGTGATGGAAACGGTTTATTCGCAATACAATGGCGTGTTTTGACCATTCATGCATGTGTTTTGAGCGTGCGATAGCTTGATGTGACTAGCTCACCGAAAGGTCTGACCTTGGCACACAATTCTTTGAACATAGCACTTGGAAGTGTTAAACCGACAGCTGGCCAATAAAGTAGGTTCTCACAATCCAGTTTCGAAAGCGGGTGCTCCCAGGGATGCGGAGACTGATGGTATGTGGGAATCGCAGCTATTTCAGCCTACATTATATCAGATATTACACTTATTCTGCAGTGTTTTGTGATGCATTCAATAAAATGAGATGCTTGCTCCAATCTTGCAAATAAAATGGTCCCCAAAGCAAGGAGAGGTCATTCAGCTGCTCCATCATGACCAGGCAGCTCCCTCATGATAATGCGCATTACGTAGTGGGTGGAAACGTGCAACAATTTGTAGTAAAATTTTTAGAAATGCAAACATTTTGATTGGAAACTCAAATTCAATTCACAGTCTGTACAGTTTTCAATCAAATTACTGTGTAATTTAATAATGTATTTTACAAAATTAATAAATAATATGCTTTAAATCTCACTTTTCGTTAAACATATATTTTATGGAGTGATGTGGTTGCGGTTTTAAACCAATAATATCTAATTTTTACTCATCACGTGAACGCATATGAGGGATAATAGATACAACACATGCAAATCAACAAGTTACCTACCCTGACAACAAAATCAACAACAAAAATTGTAAACAAAACCATGCAAATGGCCAAACAATGCAACCATATTATTCATGCCCCAGTGCATGCTGGGATTGGGAAGAGAGTAAATGGGACTGAACCACAAACATAAATATAAATAAATAAATTAATTAGTCCAAATCACTGCTGTGCTTGTTGGTTCAACTAAGAATGTTGTAATAGAAAAGCTGCATTGAGATGCATAACTTGCATTCATCAAAAAAACTAAAATAATCAAGGAAATCTTTTCAGCATTGTTTACTTGAGCTAAAAAAAAATAAAAAAAATGATATATATAATATATATATTTTTTTTACAGTGTATATTTTCTTGATATATTCAATTTGTTATGCGTATGATAATATGAGAACATGTTTCGTGTTATACTAAAACAAAAATGTATTATTGAAAAATCAACTTAAAAACAGTCAGGATTTTTTTTTATTCCATTTTATTTCTACTTAAATTCCAATTCTACATACTTGAAGAATTACCTCAATTCAAATTCACTCCATTTTCAGGAATTTAATTGGCATTCTTTATTTAAATCTGAATGGTGCACAATAGAGGTAGAACGATATATTGGTTTTACCGATTAATCTGTGCCGATAGTTGCTTTTTGGAACTATCGGTTATCGGCAAAAATCAATGCAGATAGTTGCCGATAGTTTTTATTATTATTATTCCAACATGTTCCTCTGTGGTGGGCACTAGAAGATTTTCCAGAATGTGTCGGTTCTACAGTGTAACAGTAGCCTCTAGCAGTTAAATATTGGGATTTTGGTTTAACAATTAAGTACATCTGGATTTTATGCCCATCAAAGTAAGGAAAGACTTAGAAATGTTTTTAACATTCTTTATATTAATCGGTTATCGGCCATTCCCACCAACTTAGTTGTCTGTATTGGCAAAATCCACTACTGGTCAGTCTCTAGTGCACAACCCAGGACTGTACATCCAGAAAACCTCTATTTCATCTGCAGGAGATTGGATATCCATTTTATTAGATTAATGGAAAGAGCTTGAAGAGAACAGAGGAGCAAGGGATGGAAAGGAGGAAAGAGGGAGAGAGAGAGAGAGCGTGTGTGTGTGTGTGTGTGTGTGTGTGTGTGTGTGTGTGTGTGTGTTGGGATGAAGTCATTTTCCATTTATAGAGTGCCGGCTGTTGCAGCATCTGCAGTCATAGAGAGAAAGATGTTCATGATTTTACTTCCCCGTCATGATGTTGTTTTCAACTTCCTCTCTCTCTTGTCTTTCACACTCTCTTTTCCTTTGCCTTTTGTCCTTGATTGTTGACTGTTATTATGTTAGGAATGCAGTGATCGGTTTGATATATTCTTTGAATTGTTTTAATGACACATTTACAAAATAAAATGCTACCTGGGTGGCCACATCCCCTGTTCCTTTCAGACTCGATCTCTTTCTATGTGCCTTCTACACAACTTTCTAACCAAGGTTATTAAAAATGTGCATTTTCAAATGTATTATTTCGTAACACTATTTTCAGTGATAATTGCAGAAATTTATTTGTTAGTTACGGTTTTGTTTAATTAGTGGACCCGTTTTTATGTATTTTAGTTTCAGTGTTAGTAGTTATAGTTGAAGGTAATTTTTCCCAGTTTAATATGCAGTGATGGCAGTAAATAATTCACAGATTGAAATCCCTGAAAAGTGTGAACACTGTGGCTCTGTGGTGCTATCAAAACATTCCTCTGTTTGTTTAACCAGCCTGACACGGCAACACTGGCTCAACCAATGACATGACTTTGGGGCAGGACACTCTATTTGTCGAATGGCAAAGAGAAAATACTTTGAAAACCTGTCTGAAACCATTCATTACCTATTAAACTGAATGGCCATGAACAAAGATGGCAGCATGGAGATTGCATACATTTGGAGCTGCATGCACCAGCCAAGCAACTGCCAATGAGATGAATGGGGACATTAATACATCATTATGGCAACCTTACTTGTTAACGTTTAGTTAGTTAGCTTGTTTTCAACCACATTTTATTGAATTGTATATGTTGCTTTATTTTATTTCAGTTTACACAATTGTTTTTCTATCAATAGTATGTGTCTTAGTTTTTGTTTTATTAATGTAAAACAACCCTGCTTTGCACCCTGCTCTTGCTCCATTTTCTCTTATCCTTCCATGACTGCACATGTAGAGGGTAGGCCCCTCATTTTATCTCAGAGCCCATGTCTCTTTGCTGGCAGTGCTCCAGGTGAGAGTGGGAGATGGAGAGGGAAGCGTCTGTCAGGGGGCCTGTTGGGGAAGAGGGGGAATCATCAGGGGGATTTAAGGTCTGGGACGGGACCAGAGGAAACAAGGGCTCAGGAACAAGAGAGAAATTAAACCAAGGATGGAGGGAGAAAAAAAGAGAGTCATTGGTGGATGAAGACAAACAATTCCACTGCTTGGATGAGTGCTCTGGTCAAAGCTAGTTGACAAGACAGATGCGAAGGGTTGAGTATAGTGTAATGTTTTGAAAGCATTCTGTGGTTTAAGTGTATCAGAAAAATGAAGAAAAGCTTGACCTGTTTGTCATAATTGGTAATATTTTGTGGTGATTGCTAGTACTACTGCTTGTAAGGGCAGGGGATTTGAACAAACCACTAAACATTTGAACAAAGTGTCAAACTTTGAAAGTAACTTGTTGTGCATCATTTGCGCTACAGACATAAATGATACCTCAACTTGTGGGGGTTATTGGGGAGAGGAGTGCTATTTTGTTTCTAAGCAATCTGGCTTGATTTTCACTTGCCGAAATAAAGTTGGCAAAAAAAATAAAAATAATAATAATACATAAAGTTCCATAGACTTAATTTGAAGGAGGGACCCCAGGCATATTTAGTGTCCTTAATTTCATAGATACTTGGGGAGGGCTCTTTTGACCACCCTAGCAACCACCCAAAACACCATTGCAAAAAACACTAAAAACCACTTAGAATGCACTTTCAACCACATAGCAATGCCCTGGCAACCACCAACAACAACCTCATGGTTGCAATTTGTGCATGGATAAGTGGTTTCTAGATTGTTTTACAGATATTTGTAAATGTGAAGGCTTGTAGAGCTCTTTAAAACTTAAGATGGCTGCTACATTTAAAAGAACACTGTTTGGTAGCTTGTCATTCGCTGTTAGGAATGTGAGGATGAAACCAGTTTAAAATGATTAAACTTGGAACATTGCTTCCTGAAGGGAGATTCATGGAAAACAGCTGCTTGTAGAAAGTTAATGGAATTAAGCAGGGCTGCAATGAAAGACTGATGCCTCTGGTTCTTTTTATTTTGATGAAGTGTTGATCTGGCCCCATGATGGATTTGAAACCCTTAAAAGGGGTGGCTGTTTGACAGAAAAGGAGCTTAACCCCATGGTTCTTGCACATATATCTTTGTGAGTTATGCAGCTTAGGCAAGGCTAGATTTAGCAGGCCATATGTGAAACATATTAACTTCTGCTTTCTTTCACCAGGACAGGAACTCCTTGCTTGGGGATTTCAGATTTTTGCTAATATGGTTTAACTTTAAATATCATTTTGTTGCTGTTAGCCAGTGATGTAACGCTAGAGGAACATTTTACACACAGTTCAGTGAGTTAGTGTTGTAAATGTAGCTTACAAATGCACTGCATTAGCATTAACGTTAGGTAGGGTTTGAAAGACAAAGATCATAAGAAAATATTCAATGTTATTGTATTGATGTGTTTTATTAGTTACAGCGAAATGTATGTTTCGGGTAAAAGTAAAAAATCTGGGGCAGGATTCACATAAATTTTCTTAAGAAAGAAATTAAGAAAGTCCTTAAGATAAATTATAAGATGCTTGTAAGAAAATCAATTAAACTTAATAAACTTAATTTCTCTGCTGTGGTCAAATCCGCTAGGGATTTGGATGGGGGTGAAAAAGAAAGTTTCAGCTTTCTAATGTTAAAATTATTATGTTTCTATGACCTTTAAAGGTTGCACGAAAGAGAGCGATATTTGCAGCGCATTCGTTTGAATAAGCATGATTGGTCATCACATTAAAAAGCTTCAAAACAACATTTAATGTTTGAATTTGGTGAAAACATTTACATGGTTTGAAAGCTGAAAATAAAAATAGAATTAGTCATAAAACAGTCAGAAACGTGTTTTGGACTAAAATCACATTTCTATATAAACAACCCATTGTGACTTCAGACTAATACTCACTGTTTCAAAATTTTGCCACAAGACATAAAGGACATGCATGAAAACATGGTTTTAGTGTCATACAACCACGTACTAACCTTTTCTGTGTAAAGTTATAGCCAATTGTGAAAATGATGATTTGAAGAACTCTACAGCTCAGATAATACGAGTTTTAACAGAAGAATTAATGCATGTTTTTATAAAATTATAAGATTCACATTTCTGTTTAAACCCTCCAATAATTGGCCACATTCATTTATTATTTAAAGAAAAGGAGGGACGAGTCAAAATAAATTTTTGTGGTAATCAACATTATGTCACAAATGCTGTCAATTGAGCTAAACTTGTAAGGACCCGGAATGTTCTTTTAAAACAGCTTTCCTTATCATAGAGCTCTTGAGACCATAAATGTGGCTATGTTTTGGTTCTCAAAACACAAAGGCTTGGTCTGGATGAACTAATACACTGTAAGTTCATGAGTTTTGATCGAATGCCAGATGTCACTTGACCAAAATTAAGAGCTCTGCAGCAGTTGTACATTCCAGCAATAAAGGAGTGGGTTCTGTCAGATGTGTTGTTGGTATGCTTACAATAAAGACACAATTAATTCAATTTGATGGCAGAGAGTTCATACACACAAGCATCTGTGATACCAGACCTTGCAGCAACAGTGGTCTTCTTTAGGATTCTATATGTATAGTTTGAAAGGTGCTAAAAAAATAAGTTCCATGTTTTTGGAGGGATTTGTCTGTAGTGCAAAAAACTACACAACAGCTTTCGTCATGTTTTCATTGTTAAAATAGCCAAATCTGTTGGATATTTCTCCCCGTTTTTCCTCATTGGAATAAATGAGTAGCTATGGTAATGGTGAATTGATTACCCCCACGCTAAACTACGACAGAACCAGAATGCTTCCAAGGCAATATCCACCAGAGTTCAGCAAGGCAAGTTATGATTGGTGGATTAAATGCTCAGTGTGATTGGATAAAGAGGACTTCCACAAAAAAAAGAAGGGCAATTTGTGAATTGAAACCTGGCAGGAAAGTCTCAAAAGAAAGCGATCCAGACACATGACGATTTGCAAATGCAGATTAAATGAACCATAAATAAATGTAACGACATTCACACATTTTTTAATACTAATTAATTTAACAACTTCATAGATACCTATTTGAAAGAACGTTTTGAATTTAAGTGAGAAGTATTTGTGTGGGCAATTAGCGAAATATGTGTGCTCTCACTTGTGTATTTATGAATTGTATTTTGGATTTGTGAATCTGATTATGTGAATTGTGCTGTGCATTTCTAAATTGTATTTTGTATTCTTTTTGAGATCATTCTGGCTCCATAATGGGCCACTACTTCCAATGTACTCCAATACAAAATCTGGGCCCTGAAACAAAACCACTGCTCTAATAAAATGAATTGCTTCCCACTTGAACTTGAAGTTGCCTTCACACATTTCCTTTTTTGTTCCTTTACAGAATCTGAGTAGTGGCCGTCATGCTCCCAGATATTCCTATGATCCTTCCATCTTTGCTTTCCGCTCACTGAGCAACGCCCCACCCTGCAGCCCCCTACATCCTGCTGAGGAACCTCCGTGTGCTTGAGGGAAAGGACTGGAAAGTCACTGAGACAAAACATTACAGATTTGTGGACCAAAAATTCCCAACATAAAGACAATGAGTGTTTTGCATTGCCTTTTATTTTTCAGGATATTAGTATGAACAAAGGCCCAGTGATAAGGCCTGATAACAAAACAGGAAGTGTGATCAGGGCTAGAATGTATGAGAGGAACGAGGAGATGGCAACCTTTCGCCTTTAGCCGTCTCATCCTCTCTATCTCTCAGGAAACCCACTTAGAACTTATTATGATGATAAGGCCATTACCACTATGTGGACTACCTATTAAACCGCAACCAAATGGTAAAAGGAATAAGGAGAGTTTGGTCAGTGGCCAAATGGTAATGATGTGATCATAACATTTTGGATAAAATGTAAGACCATATTGAAAGTATTTGGTTGTTTGGACAGCAAAATGTGTTGTGAGACAATCAGTTTGATGCCAGAATGGGCCTTAAATAGTTCAATACATCTGGTTATTAATCTAACTCAATAGCTCCATAAACAGAGTGAACCAGAAAACCCAACAATCCAACATAATGAAAATATACAGCAGATATTCCAAGTTATTGTTCATGTTTAAATGTTATGTAAGTAACAATGAAAATATGTCAGTAAAGAATCTGATTTGTATTCCAAAGTATTTAAATAGTAAGCAAAACAACAAAGAGAAAGAAATATTACACTATACTAGAGTCTTTCAAAATTGTATATTACACCAGTGGAACTTGCGCCTTGTATTAGCACACTTAAGTACATAAAATACAAAGTCTTTTACAATTAACATCTAGTTTATAAGATTTCAGAGATAAAATAATAGCCCACACATACACATTGGCTATATTCGGAATGGAATACTAGTGTACTGCTTACTGCATACTGTGCAGTTTACACTGTATACTTCAATATAAAAAGGAAATGCAACAACAAACTCATTACACTGTTAATTTTGCGAGTTCTCGTTCTCAAGACTAGTTCTCGAGACTAGTTCTCTTCGTAAAAATAAAAAGGGTTAGTTTGCATTTTTATCCAATTTCAAGAAACGTTTTCTTGGCAGTTCTATCAAATAATGAATTAAGATGTTAAAAGTTGTAGGTTAAAGAAATATTGCATTGTGAAACAAACGTATTTTGCAGAATGTTTGAATGCTGTGCACCGTATAAATACTAAATACTTCAGAAATCGTTAGAGTAATATGCTAGTATGCTATTCCGAACATTGTGGGTGTCAATTTGTTGTGTAGAAAACAAAGTACAGCACTCAACATGAGATCTTAAATATGGACCGTAAGCCTTTTGAGGGTTTAATTGTGTTGAGTACACTCAACGACATATTTCAGTACTTTTTGTTGAATGTAAACAGCTACAGTGCAGCCCACATAAGGATCAATAAGCTAAGCCAATCAGAGTGCAAACAATAAGGATACATATTCATAGTTTTCACCTAGGTGTTACATGTATCTATGTGAAACTAATACAATATTTTAATTAAATGTAGCTTTAGGGGCATATAGTACATGCTTGCAACATGTGAAAAGTTGTTCTCAGTCTCTATGCCTCAAACGAGAAAAATAAAAGTTTCTTCCCATTTTGCGTACAGTTACTTTACTTGAAATACTGTTCAACTCACATTACGACAGTTGATAGATATCTTTGTTACTCTTAATTGTGAGAGTGGTTTAGTAAAGCTTTTGAACTCAAGTCTTAAATGGATAGTGTCCATTTGACGTGTGGGGTCACTTGAGCTTTTGATGTTCCTTTGGGCAGTTGAGACAGTTGGTCCCTGTATTGTACACAGAGTCCTTCAGATTTGGACTGCACTGTACCACTGCTAGGATTGAATGACACTTCCCTGTAGACCTAATTGGATGAATAGTGCGGAAGCAAATAGCATCCTAATGTTTTGTCCAGACAGGCAGCAAAAATTTATTAAATACATTTTTGGCATACCAAAATACAATGTAAATTTAAAAAAAACATTGAATCTTATTTTTACAAACCTTATCTAGATCCAACCATATTTTTATGTGGTTTTAAATCTGATTAAACTCTGATTTTTGGATGTGTTTCAGTCTGAAAGGTAATATTTCATTATTTGGGACACTGCATATATGTGATGTACACAATGCAGTTGGGTATTTTGCTGCATCAAAACTCACAATTTCCTCTTTCTCCATGCAGTGAACTACGTACCATTAGCTATAGTAAACCTCTACCTGATCTGTTTAAACCATCTCAACTTTCAAGAAATCGCTCTTCTTCGCTAGCTTCTGTACTGCTCTATCTACTATTGGGATTTGAAAGTGCAAAAATGCACTTGACTGACATTTGATTGACATGATTGACATTTTGTAAGTTGCTTTGGATAAAAGCATCTGCTGAAGCTGGTGTCACACTAGCTTAAACTCAAACAGCTTGATTTTGGCAGAGGGTGTCACAATTGCAGACTGTTTTGCTGCGATCAGGCTCTCTTAAGTCAGAGGTATGACACACTTGCCGAAATCTAAATGAAGCTCACACCTAAAATTTGAGTGCCCAAAACGTCACGCATACAACTCTGAACCTTTCAATTCCTGGATCATACCCCCAAAAAACATGGATTGTGTCTCCATCTTCTGATTGGCATCATCAACAGGTGGTTTGTCTTTAAGACCAAGCCTATACAATCTAGAGGGGGTAATGTAATAGCTTGAATTGCATAAGGTGCATACTTGCATCTCTAGATGCAGACTTGACAATTTTTTGAATTCTAGCCCACACTTCCTCCTCCAAAACCAAGTTTAAAACTTTCTCCCATAATCTCTTGGTAGAAGTTAAAACTCTGTCCCCCAGACTCTGAATTAACAAGGAGAAATACACTGATGCCTCATGCCCTTTTCCAAACACAGTAATCACAGTGTGTGCTACTCCCAAAAATAGTACAGAGCAAGTGGCATAGCTGTAAATACCTATAGAATTGAGATCTGGGAATCTCAAAATGTTGAACCAAATTTTCAAACGATCTCAACACTCCACTCTCATTTAGGTCACCAAGTGTAGTAACACCCCGCGTGCAAATGCGAGATAACAGGGTTTGACTTAACTTCTCCGGTTAGTTTAATAGAAAGGTTTTGTAATGGTAAAATAGGGGCAAAAACTTCCTGTTCAATACAAAACCAGGGAGGGGTTCTCTCATATGGAAGCGTCCAATGAGCCAAATGTCTGAGACTGAATGCATAATAATAAAACAAAATCTTGGGTAGGCCTAGCCCACCTTTGTCAATCGGCCTATGTAACTTATTAAAATGTAATCTGGGATGTGTACCATTCCAAATGAAGGACTACGCTATACTGCTTGAAATAAGAGGGGGGAAATCTACAGGGAGATATTCTAAAAAAAGTAGTTACATTTTGGAATACAATCCATTTTAATACATTAACCTTCCCAATCATAGATAAATGGAGAAGGGCCTTAGTCAGGAAGGTGACCGAGAAACCGATGGTCACTCTGACAGAGCTCCAGCATTTCTCTGTGGAGAGAGGAGAACCTTCCAGAACAACCATCTCTGCAGCACTCCTCCAATCAGGCCTGTATGGTAGAGTGACCAGACAGAAGCCACTCCTCAGTAAAAGGCACATGACAGCCTGCCTGGAGTTTGCCAAAAGGCACCTGAAGGACTCTCAGACCATGAGAAACAAAAATCAGAAATTTTTGGCCTGAATGGCAAGTGTCATATATGGAGGAAACCAGGCACTGCTCATCACCTGGCCAATACCATCCCTACAGGGAAGCATGGTGGTGGCAACATCATGCTGTGGGGATGTTTTTCAGCAGCAGGAACTGGGAGACAAGTCAGGATCGAGGGAAAGATGAATGCAGCAATGTACAGAGACATCCTTGATGAAAACCTTCTCCAGAACCTCAGACTGGGGTGAAGGTTCATCTTCCAACAGGACAACAACCCTCAGCACACAGCCAAGATAACAAAGGAGTGGCTATGGGACAACTCTGTGAATGTCCTTGTGTGGCCCAGCCAGAGCCCTAACCTAAACCCGATTGAACATCTTTGGAGAGATCTGAAAATGGCTGTGCACTGACGCTCCCCATCCAACCTGATGGAGCTTGAGAGGTCCTGCAAAGAAGAATGGGAGAAACTGCCCAAAAATAGGTGTACCAAGCTTGTATATCATCATACAAAAAAAGACTTGAGGCTGTAATTGGTGCCAAAGGTGCTTCAACAAAGTATTGAGCAAAGGCTGTGAATGTTTATGTACATGTGATTTTTTTTAAATTTATAAATTTGCAAAGATTTCAAACAAATTTCTTTCATGTTGTCATTATGGGGTATTGTTTGTAGAATTTTGAGGAAAATAATGAATTGCCAGAAGCTTTCCATTCTTTAATGATTCTGTATAAACTTCTAACAAAAGTGGAGCCAGTTCTATAGCATAAGATCTAAAAAATTCTGCAGTCATGGTTGCCAGAAGCTTTCCATTCTTTAATGATTCTGTATAAACTTCTAACAAAAGTGGAGCCAGTTCTATAGCATAAGATCTAAAAAATTCTGCAGCAAAGCCATCTGGACCCTGAGCCTGGCTTGTTGGCAAGGCCTTAATTACCTCGCAAATCTCCTCCAATGTTATCTCAGAATAAATTGTTTTGCTCAAATGTCAGTTTATGTTGTTCTAATGGTTCCACAAAGTTCCTAATATCTTCATCAGTAGACGAAGACATGGAACTGTAAAGATCAAGATAAAGCATTATTAATATCAATAGCTGAGGTAAATAGTTCACCACCAGCAGATTTCAGGGAATGGTAGAAAAAGACTCACTCTGTTTAATGTATCTAGCCAAAAGCTTCCCTGCTTTGTACCCCGACTCAAAGTATGACTGTCTTGCCCTGAATAACCAAAACTCCACTCTGTGACAATAGCATTATATCTGTATTTCAATTGGGTCAATTATCTGACATTCAACGACATTATGCGCTTCAGCTCAGCCTCTGCACTTTCAATATTCCCTTCCAACTCCACTATTTCCAGCACCTCTATGAAATAAACAAAAAGTTGAGATCATTTGAACTTTTGCTGCAATGCACTGTGATGTGAAAATCAATTGATCTGTGATCATTTCAGGGAGGTGGGTTCAGTTGTGCTTTCAGAAATCCAATTTTCTAGGCAATGGGGTTGTCATTAATATAGGGGATAGACATTTAAAAAGTTGGATCCTAGCCGGAGTTATGATCGGCAGATGGATCATTCTCAGGGGATAAATGTATATATTTTGATTCCTTTTGTTATATTTATTTATTTTTTGAATAGAATAAAAACAAATTGTTAATGACAAAAAACAAAACAAAGAAATCCAATTTGCTGTATCTCAAACTGAAACAGCTTTTTCTACATCCTCAAAGCAGAGCTCCATCAGAGCTGTCTCAAGTGTGTAGGTGCCCTAGGTTTGTCTCATCTTTGATTATATGACCATGATCCACACATACCAATTTCCACGCTTGTGTGAATTGTTCCTTATGTAAAAGGGCTTTTGTGCGAGAGTCATGTTGTTTATTTCTCACTGTGTATGTGCATGCTTGTAAGTGTTGGGCGATAAGCATGTCTGCCAACATCGCAGGTTCCATATCCACACTAAAGGAGCATTTTTGTTCCAGTGTGGGCTGATTCCACAGGCCCGTCAGTGCCAGATCCCAAACGGAGCAATAAGCTGCATGTTTGTGTACAGGGAACCGGAGAGTGACGTCAGTACCTGGCTGTGGTGAGGAGCTAGAGGAATTCAGCCAGGAATGAAGAAATCGAGATGGGTGTGTGCAATCTGATCAGAAGATACTCTGGAAGAATGTGGCTCAATTAGCTGCCTTTCTAAATCAGTTTCCTCTATGAACAGAAGTTTTTTTTTTTCCCTGTTGATTTCAAATGACACCTTTGGAAAAGATTATGGAAAGTAATCTTAAATAGTGTACATATAAATAGGATATGTTGCCCTCTAAAAAAATAAAAAATGACAATAAATGATAGCACCTTTAACCTCTATGGACAGCAAATGTGACATACTGTCAATTAATACAGAACTTAACCTGCAAAAATTACCTAAAACTAAAAAATGTGGTTGTACCCTAAATTTTTAAACTCCTGTCATGACCATTTAAAACTGATAAACCCGTTAATAGGATATGTGCAAGGATACTATGAAGGAACGTTATGTAACTTGAGTAGTAGAGTTTATATTGGGTAAACTGTTGCCCCAGGAATTACGTCAATACAGCATATATATTTATCCACATAAAAAGTAGTCCTAACCCAAAAGGAAAATTGAAACATCTCAAATAACACATTTTTGTACTGAAGAATTAGTATAACCTCTTAAACAAAAATATGACCTGGCAATTTCTGTTTATTAACATAATGCCCTGCTCCATTGACTTCCCTTGTAATGTAAACAAAATTTCAGTTCATTTTTATATTTCACAAACTGAGGAATGACACAAAAGTTTTACCATGGTTGGGTTTCAGAAGTAAAAATCTTTTCTAGAGACAAATTTATATTTAACACTAAATCATAAAAGGTTTAAGAGACTTACTGTGAACTCCAAGGTAAATAATTGATGGTACGCTTCTGTTGAAGCCATAAGTCCACATTATTTCATAATTTTTTATAAATCACAGCAGAATTTCTAGTGAAAAACTACACTACCCAAACAATCAGAGAATTGCAATGAACACAGCACACCAAACATGCTCTGTAGCAACCGCCCACTCATATGCATACCTGTCAACATTTGGGTACTAAAATCCGTGAGACCTCTGGCGGGGTATCCCCATGCTGCTGGATGGCAGAGGCAGGCTAAATACATACAAATTGTGCCGTTTTGATTTAATGTGCTGAGTAACGTCATTTCCCCCACCATGTCCTATATTAAAATCAGTGCGATACACTTTTCAAAAGGCATGGGCATTGTGAATGATGCCCAAGTCGGTCTCTGTACTTTCTCAGACTACTTAATTGAATTGCATAAATGTATTTTTTTATTATTTGATTGCATAATTTTCAATTCTTCATGGAATTGTAGTTCATGCCCTCATGACAGACTTTAAGGACTGTCTTGTACCTCAAGACTTTTTGTCAGATATTCAAATACTATTTTTGGGTTCAAATCGAAGATTGTAATGTGATTTACATCAGAGCTGGTTGGTTTGTTTTATGGCTTAGAACTCCTTCATGACATCCCTTTGGAAAAGGATTAGGAAAAATACTACCAGAACCAAGGCAGCTGATGTTCTGAAAAAGTAGGTAGAGACTGTTGCACTCTCTTGAACTTCACTAGTATTAAACCCAGAACATTCCTTTAAGCATCATAGATCATAATTAAATAATCTTGATAGCAGTTCATTTGAGTATTTTAAGAGTTTGGTGCCAATTAAGGTAGTAAGGAAGTGGGTTAAATTGAGTGTACATAGACGCATGATTGAACATGCTTTGAACATATCAAACTTCTTAAAAGACCCCAAATACAAAACAAGACAGCATAAATTTTTATTTTACAAAAGTAACAAAATACACCATTCTAAACAGTTCTCTTCAAACAATGGAGAATTCAAGAGCAGTGAAAGGGTTGAATAAACAGAGAGACTAGTCTGTAGTAGTGTGGGGGGCTAATCCTTCCTTGGAGACACACGTACATAGACAGACAGAGAGACACCTAACACTGAGTCACTCTTTATTAAGATCAAGAGAACACACACAATTACAGAGCCCCCTCTCACTCCCTTTCTGATTCATTAACAGCTCGCTCCAAATCCCAGAATGTCGAGCAATTGTCCAGATGGCTGGTAAAGCCGCCTTTCTCTGAGGAGGTATCGTTAGCCTTCAACAGAGCTGCATCCAACAGGAGTGCTTGCCATACGGAGCGTGGCAGCCCAGCCAAATTGAAGGAGTCCAGTGTTGCTCAGAGAGTGACCCAGAACACCGGATAGAATGGTCACCTGCTTAAGCCTGTTGAACTGATCCCAGAAAGCAATGCTGTGGATAGAGATTTGCCGACAACATGACCAAGGAATTCAATGGTGCAGTGCTTAAACTAGAGTGGTCTGACATAAGCGTTCATGATGAATTTGAAGTTACATTTCGAAGTAAATATAAGGAGTTTAAGAAAGCAGGTGCATTATTTCTGGACCAGTAAAATGGTTTGTTATGCTAATTTCCTCCAGAGTATCAGTGCTAGCATGGAGAAGAACCAATTAAGAAAGTGCCTGAAAACAAACCTGAACATCTATTCACCTTTCCTCCTATGCAACTTCAAACCAATACCCATCCCACCTTGGTCTCAGATGTTTGCCAAGTGCAGTTTATTGAAGATAAGGGAAACATAAAAGAATATCAAAGGACAAAAACATGCTTAAAAATATATCTGTTTCCAATAACAAATGCTAGAAAGATCCTGATCTCATCGGAGCTCCTTGTGTAAGAATTTCCTTAATTGGAGACATTGAGTCCGTCTGAGATAAACATGATATATATATATATTTATTTTTTTAATGTATTTTGTTTTTTTTCTCTCTCAAGGTTAAGATGTATAATTGAGCTGATTCCTTGTCAGTGAAGATGGTCTTTCCTTTTTGTTCAGTATCCGTACTTTTCATTCAGATGTGTCCAACCATCTCCAGTCTGACCTGTTGCAAAGCAGACACAAAAATAGGATGAAGAGTGCAAACTATATCCTCAGTTAAATATTTGGCATAAGACAGCTTTAAACAACTTTTTAAATGCATTTTGCATCTTGCGTCACATTTCTCAGATACAATTTTCAGCAGGGAATAATGTAGGACGGGACTTGGATTTTTCTCTATTGGGATTTGATTGTATCATGAATCATAATATGATGTGATGTGATTAGTGGTGTTTAATAAGACAAGCATCATCATTACTATTGCTCATTCATTGGGTTAGGGATTATAAGGACTTTATTAACTGTCTTTTAAAACCATTTAGCATACACTATTATTTAAAAAGTGCATTGAAGATTTGCATTTTATTAGTACATGCATTCGGTGGGACTTGAACCCATGCCATTGGTGTTGTTAGCATAATGCTTTACCAATTGAGTTCAATTTAGATTCAAATTATATTAATTATATATTAAATTCAAATGCATTTTTCTTCAGTCCTTGTCACATCAAGACATGGCTTACTTCTTGGGCAGTATTTAACGGTCTAAATTTCATTAAGTGAATATCCTTTCAAGAACACATTCAGTCAGTCTGCAAATAAACTATACTTGCAGCCAACATGAAATCCTTATCGGTCAATGAAGTCATAGATGAAGGCTAATGCAGCCTAGTAATGAGTGCCATTATTTTATGCTTTAGTTTATCTTGTTATTATGATTTAAGTCCTAATCATTTCAACACAATGGGTTCTGGCTGAGACTCAATCTCGTACCTTTAGAAATAAAGAGACTCGCTGAAATCTTATCTTTTAACAACCCACTGTCTTTGAAGTTAATTCATTGGCCTGGTAATATTATGAGATGTGAATTTGTTTTTTAAACAATGTATCTTTCTCCAATCCTCCACAACTCTTTTCATTTTGTTTTGTCAGGACTTTCTGAGTCAAGAAGAACAATTGCCAAAACAGTGTTTAAAGTGTCCTTAGATCAAAAGATAAATCACAGAACATAACGATTAGTATTCAGTGAGGGACTATGGGCCAAGATTAAGGAATGCAGGTGCCCGAATGCTTGATTTCTGATTCATGCTTCCAACTACACAAAGGGTAATTTAAACGTTTGAATAGCCCATCTTGTTGGCAAAGGCTATTAACACTAACTCCACCCACCACTGCTAAGACAAAAGATCAAAACAGCCACAACAAATTTCTTAGTCAAATGAAGGCAGCACATTCAAATTTATACATTTATTTAACAGGTTAACGGGTTAGATGTTTAGGGGTTAAGAGAATGGAGTGACTATTTGCACTCAATTAGTCTGGTGGAAACACATGAGTTTACAACAAATTGCACCCTCACGTGTCACTGTAGTAGCTCAAAGTGTTACGATGATGTGAAAATGCTTTGTCATGCTGGCGATCTGGGTTCGAATGCCGCCTATGTCTTTCTTTTCCCTATGTCTCTCCCCTTAATATTTCATATAATACTAATGATAATAAATAAAAGTGTTTCCTCGCAGTGGAAAGGTCACAGTGAATGTCAAGGAGTTGAGAGAACTATTTGATCTGGATAAAATTAAACATGGTTTTACTGTAGTAATTTGAAGTAACCATGTTTTCTAATGTAAACTATAGTTTTGATGCAATTAACCATGGTGTTACTACAGTAATATGTTGTTCATATAGTAGCAATGTTTAATTTGGGGTTACTATGATTTTACTAAAAAATACCATATTGATTCTATGCTTCTCTTTCTAACTCGCTCTGTATCTCACTATTGGATGTGCCCCAGGCATATCAGACACTGAAAGCAATGACACAGGTCTCTTTTTCATTCTCATTCCCGTGAAGATTATTTGGAAGTGATCCTCAGGAGGACTTGCAAGGAGTGGTCACTAAACAGTTACTTAGACGAGCCACTCAGGGTGTCGTAAACCAACGCGTCATGGCAGGTTTACATGTTTATTTCTGGTAGTTAAAAGCGGTTATAGATTCTACCCTCTCCTGCGCGTCATGGTGCTGTGGCAGATCGGCTGGTCTTGTCACATTAAGGAGAGATCCAGGGATTAACACAGAATCGAGTGGCACGTTGTGGGGATCTGGCACGGTGTTCTTGACCTCAGGTTTCTGTCATGGCAACTGCGAGATCACCGAGTGTCGGAGAGAAGGGAAAGGATCACTCCTGTCTATACCTTGATCTTTGATCGTACCCAAGGATTCTCACCTGCAATGTACCGCCTGTCTTGGGGTCAGACATGTGCAGGCAACACTCGCTAATCCCGAGTGTTGCCCATACTGTTCCCAGTTCGTACAGCGAGTTTTGGAAAGGAGGGTGCAGGTCGCAGCATAGAATAATGGGGATCCCGGTTTACTCCGTCGCCCCAGCCATAGGAACAGCGCAGCTGGAGCGATTTAATGGACGAAGTTTCCACCAATCTACCTCCCCTCTTTGAATCAGCCCCTTTGGCGGGGGACAGGGAAAAGAAGAAAAGGATTGCAATGATGATTGCCTTTTGGAGGACGACGGCAAAGAGGATGAAGATAATGCAATTCTCCCTGCTCATTCTCGGCCAGGCAGCATGATGGACACGTCCACCTCTCATATCCAGGGAGAGCTGGACCTGATTGAAATGTGCAGACAGGTCTGCCCTGGTCAAACAATTGATTCCTGCTGTCCCAGCATGCGTTGCAGAGATGCAACATTTTTGGGACAAGATGTTTTCCCATAGTGCACCTGTTAAAGGTTTCTCTAGGCTGGATGTGCACAGGATGAATGATCTAGGGATGTCCAGCCTGGTGGCGGTGGCGAATAACCTCCACCCTGATTGTAGGGCGGCCTTTTCGTCCACTCCCTCTTCATTGCCAGGATGGATGGAGAGATTGTCGGCCTTTATCAGAAGAACTACTGATCTCTAGCCTTAGCCGTAAGGGCTCTTAATGCTCCTCACAGCGTATCAAACAGAGCTGATGGAGGAGATGGGATGGCAAATTGACACTGGGGTGCCAGACGTGGCATTGTGGGAAGAGATCATTGTCATTGCGGATCTCAACCTGTGCACGTCAAGAGGAGCTGTGGCATCAGCATGAGTCTCTGTTACACTCCTCCCTCAAGAAGTGTTTGTTTGAAGAGTTTGTTTCCTTCCCTCCAGCCAAGAGGACTCAGCGGGGGAGTCAAAAAAGAAGTTTCGTGTTGCACAGCTCTTGCAAAAAAAAAAAAGAGAGTGTTGGCACCAGTTCCCCAGTGCCTCTCAGTTTGCATTTCCCATCTCCACCCACGGGGTCAGAAAAGAGAGAGGACAGTTTGCACGAAAACATGAGTGTGACAAAAATAAAACTATTCTCTGTGCATCCAGGCAGTGGGCCGAGGGCACAGCAATGTGTGAAAATAAACACAAAAATCTGCAATCTTCAGCTCTGCCGCTAGATGGTGCTGCAGCACAATCGGTGAGTGAGAGCTACAGCGGGCGGGCCCCTCTCTGTTCATGCAGAAAGTTGACGTGCTTGCACAGTCCACCCCTGGATTTTATCTACAATGGAACGGTGTTATCACCCGCAATTCGCTGTAAAACCACCTCTCTTCAACAAGATGTTAATGTCAACAGTGGAGGGGGAGACAACTCGGATTTTGGAAGAAGAAATGGCCAACTTGCTGAGCAAAAGAGCTATAAATTTGGTGCCGGCGGACAGCCCTCAGGGCTTTTACTCCAGGTATTTCGTCATCTCCAAGAGAGGGGGAGGTCTCCGTCCCATTCTGGACTTGCGGAACCTCAACAAATACCTCAGAAAGTACAAATTCAAAATGCTCACGCTCAAAACACTCAATTTGTTCATCCCAGAGACTGATCAGTCGACCGGAAAGACACATATTTTCACATTGGCGTTTACCCATCACACACACAATTCCTATGGTTTGCTTATCAGGGAGTAGCCCAAGAATTTTTGACAGTGCCTTTCGGACTGTCATTAGCACCTAGTGCTTAGCGGTGTGGAAGTAGCGCTAAAAATGCTGAGATTAAAGGGTCTCAGTGTGCCTGCTTACCTAGACAATCTACTGCTCTGTGCTCCGTCACACAGCAAGCAGAAATCGATACGAGAGTGCTGGTGTCTCATTTGGAGAACTTAATTTTCAAAATAAACAAGACAAAGTGCTGTCTGGTGCCCTCAAAGAAATAAAATATCTGGGTCTCAGATTAGTATTGAGCGTTTCTGTCAGGAGCGCATCAGATACATTCACAGCCTTTTGTCCCTTTTTCAGAGAGGGAAAAAATTATCATTCAGACTGCGTCTACGCCTATTGGGTCTAATGGCCTCAACACCGTTAGTCATTCCATTGGGACTGTTGCGAATGAGACAGCTGTGGGAGAGATACGGGCGAGATGCCGTAAAACTCTTTGCATCGCACGAAAACACTCATTGCCCTCTGTTCTTCTCTCTAGCGAGAACCAATGCTCCTATGTGTGGATGCCCTAGTGCGCTAGGTAGTGTTTCTCAACTGGTGGATCACGACCCAAAAGTGGGTCGCAGGTCTATTCGGACTGGGTCACAGACAGCAGGGAAATACCATGGTTCTCCCATTGAAGATATTTCGGTGGCCGCCCAAGTGATAGCCTATTTAGGACTACTGAGGCAGATTATTATAATTTGTTATTATTATTACTAATAATTTTTTAAGACTAGCTACACTGACCTAACCATGGTAATGAGGAGCCTTTCCTCCTGTGTAATATGTATATTCTGTTTGAAATTAGGAAACAAACATGGGGAAAAATAGTTCAAACCGAGCAGCTCTATGGGCTTGGCCCATGAGGGGCTAAATTTGAATGTCACAGGTTTACCTCCGAGGGTAATTGAAATTATTCAGAGTGCGAGGGCTAGAGTGTGTTTGAAAAACCGTTGTGTTTTCTTCAAGATCTTTTGATAAAGCCAGGGCCTTTTCTACTGTCATGGTTTATCTTGCTGTCATATCGGCTTATCATGTGGTTATTGATTCAAATACAATGGGTCAACACCTGCTTGTTTGCAGGTTTATGAGGGGCACTCCACGTTTGAACAGGGTGTCAAAACCTCTAGTTCCATCGTGGGCTCGGTCTGTGGCTCAATGCACTTTCTCAGCCTCGCTTTGAGCCAGTTGAAACTATGGAATTGAAGCTCCTTTCGCCAGAGGGCAACTTTGTTAGTGGCTCTGGCGACCGCAAAGTGAGTTAGTGAACGCCATGCTTTGTCGGTTCATCAGGTGAGCAACTCCGTACTCAAATGTAAACCGGTGAATGTTTTGGGTGATCACCAGTCACCGTTTTCCTCGGAGGACAAAGTGGCTTAATTGTCTGTGTCCATTTAGTAATCTACGTTTGTACGTGGAGAGAACTAGGGCATTGAGTAATCATCTTTTTGTTTCTTGGGCTGATTCTCATAAGGGCAGACCCCTATCACAACAGCGCAACACAAGACAGTCTCATTCTACCAGAGTTTTTTACACACTGGATATTACAGAGCCATCAATGGCTCATTCAGTCATTGGTGTGGATAGTCAATCTACCGAGGTTTAAAAAACAAAACAACAAGAACAGTGAAAGCACAAGCTTGTTATTTATCTCCCCACCCATCCATTCTTTGCAATTGGGTTTGTGTAGATTAGACACTATAAGTCGATGGACTCTCTGCTTCGGACAGCATATCTGCAATACAGGAGTTGGCAATATAACCCTGGTTCTCTGATAACAAGAGTGAGGTATCTCACCACACCCTTGCAGTTGCACGGAGAATATATATGCGGAGAATGAAGAAGAGACCTATGGCAGTGTCTTATATAGGGAGGTGGGGCTCCATTATCACTGCTGTGATTGGTCAATTGGCTGACAGACATGGCATCATTGCTTCCAGTGTCTGATACTCTGGGGCGAATCCCATAGTGAGATACCTCACTCCTGTTATCAGAGAACAGGGGTTACGTGAGTCACCTAAAGTTACTGTAGTAAACCATGGTTAATTTTTTTAAGTTATGGTTAGGTTTAGGGGTGGGAGCTGGAGTAGGGTGTATTATGGACTCTAAATAAACACAATAAAAATGCTGCAGTGATGCCACTATACTGTATGTTAGTATTTAACAGTAATGTAATAGCACACTAGAGTGCAAATAGCATCTACCGCTATTTGCACTTAGTGCAAAAAATATGCTTTTTGTTACTTTGCAGAACTTTTAAGGCAGATGCTATTTGCACTTGTGTACAAAGTTACAGAGGACAACAAGGTAATTTGTTTGGGGTCATTTTAATAGAACAACAACTGCAATAAATATTGATTTATCAGGTTAATAACTCTTGACTTTTCCTAATTTTATGAGAACTGATTGAAAACAGAATTTCAGCTTGTTCACACTTCAAACGTCCTCCATAAAAAAATGTAACTATGTTTGAGTTCTCAGAAAACATATTAAAATATCATAATTTTTTTTTTAATTCCACAACTCTCTGACTGGTGTACACACTGTAGAGACACACTCCTGCAAGTTGATTATTTTAATTTCTTATGTGCTTTTGCTGAGGTCCAACTGACCCCAAACAGAAACATTACTAGAATTAATTCCAATTATATTTTTCTATGTTGTCTATGTTGTGGGTAGGTCTTCAATAATATCTGAGTGTTGGGATTTGATTAGGTCAGAGGAACTTAAAGAGAAAATAATGTTACAACTTTTTAAATTGCAATAATTATTTTACAAGTAAATCAATGGGGTCTCTGGGACACTAAACATAAAAACAGTACATTAGATCTCGACATGGTGTAAATATCAGAGCCCACAGACAAGGGGCAGCTATATACCTGCTGGAGGAACCCAGACGCAGTAGTCAGGGTCGTCTTCTGGGTACTGCTTTGACATGGTCACAGGAGGCTAGAAAAATAGGTAGCAATATATAAATATCAGGATATGAGAAACTAACTAAAGTCATCTTTACACTAAAAAGGTGGCATAGAAGCTGCATCTGAAGTGGAATGTACACAAAGCAAAGGTGTTTTCAAACTTTTTCAATTTTCAAAGACTGTTCAATGCTGCTCAGAGAATTGATTTGCACAGCAATTACAATTGCATACATATTGTTAAAAATAAATGATGATAATTTGTACATTTTGAGGCCATTTTGATGCTGAATTTCATTTGCACAGAACTCAAGCGTAGTTCACGTGGTCTATCATGTGACGTATTCATGTTGGCATGTTATGGATGATCTCACATTTTTCTCTCAGTTGAAACATTCAGGATAAGCACACAAATGCACCATTGTAAGTAAATAAACAGATACAAATACAGATCTAAACCAAAACCAGCGCAGCTTCTGTGCAGCGTTCCTCCTACTCAGTTGTAAACAGCGCTGCTCTTCCATATGTGTCGCAGTTCTCGCGTGAACACGGCAACACGATATGTCACGCGCATACTACTGCTGACCGGAAGCGATGCTTTATAGTTAAGAATTACTTAAATATTAATCTTTTTTCGCACCAAAAGCGATCGTATCGGGTTAATAGACATTAATTTAAACACAGGAGTCGTATGGATGACATTTCTGCTAACTGTCTAAGATTTTTGGAGCTTCAAAAAGGTCTGATCGCCATCCATTTGCATCATAAGGACATACTGAGCTGAAATATTTTTCTATTTTTCTTCAAATGTGTTCTGCTGAACAAAGAAAGTCAAACACACCTGGGATGGCATGAGGGTGAGTTAATGATGAGAGAATTTTCATTTTTGGGTGAACTAACCTTTTAACTCAACAGTGTAAAGATGCCTTAAATATTATAAGCTTTCTGTAATCTACAGACAAATCTTACATGTTCCAGCTCTGTAGGTTCTGGGACCAAACAGTGATCCCAAAAAATATTTGGACACTTAAGGCACATTTAAAATGTATGACTGTATCAAACCAATTGGCATCTGCAAACAAATGATGCTAGACCTTTTCTCAGAACTAACGTAACTTTTCTGAGTCATTTTTTGAAGTTACTTTGATCCCAAGAATTTTAAGTCAATGTATTAAGTTAATTCCACGCATGTTCACACAGGTGTAACCACAACTGTATCCAAAGTATTAAACTACTTTTGTCTTCATTTTGTACAGTATAATTATTGTTTTATCATGTAAAACCTAACAAACTTATTTTTGTGAAATGTGTTGCTTGAAAAGTATGCGTGTGTGCTATCTTGGTGTATATTTCATAGGGCTATCAAATGCCACTTGGTTTGATATACTTTCATACAATGAAATTCAAACATTTTTAAGTGTGGCTGAAGTGTACACACTTTTGGGGGCCACTGTAGATCAAAACACCTCAAACACCATTAACACTTTGGTTGAACAATCTTATGAACACTGCATGATCTATATGTTTTATGAATTCACATACCTTATATCTCATGTAGGTCTGTTATGCTGTTTACAATATCACTTACCCTGCTTGGTCCAATAACTTTCTTCTTCACACTTGTCTTTGGACTCTGGACATTTGAGACACCACTGTCTCCTCCCTCTGTAGAGATATTAATCATAACATAACATATATAAATCATAATATATATGCCACAGCAATTATCCTATTATTAAGTTTGAAAGATTATCCTAATACCACGTTTCATCTCATCACATTCGTTTATATTTTTGAACGATTCTAACATCACTTCACAATACAATCCATTTGAATCACTGAACAGAATGTGATTTTACCTTTTGGAGGAGAGGCACTTTTGTCTTGAAGATCGGAAGACTTAGATTTCTGTTTTCCATGAATTGTCACTATTTTAGCAGGCTGGTCCACATGGTCTCCCCTCTCTAGACACAAAAACAGAAGAAAAAAAAATTCTACATGTGGATTCCAAGCTACTTTAGATTGATTTGCTTATATAATTAGCATGGTCGTGAACTTCTCCAACATGGTAGAAGTTAGATTTTGTGAACTAATCTCATAGGTGGTATAAAACAGGCTTGTGTAGTAGCACAACATTGTCTCCTTGTGGTCAGAAATAAAACAGCACTACACTGGGCCCTTGTAATTTCTTGGTTAGTAGGGATGGGATGATATGTATTGAATTTCAATATATAGTGAACCAAAAAAATTACGAACCATATTGAGAGAAAACTCGATATTTTGAAATTTGCAATGGTGATTTCTGTCTATGTGATCATAAATTAAATGACCTGTCAAACATCATAACATCTCTATCGCTTGATTTTCCCCCTATTGTGCTTATTTGCACAATACAGGGTTCACGTAAAAGTGCTTGAATTTAGCTTTTAGAAATGCAAGTACAGGAATACCTGGAAAATCGTCTTGTTCCATGTAATGTGTCCCCATTAAAGATGCAATCTCGCACTCTAATTTTATTGAACAATGTGTCTATTAATATCCTTTCTGTTATTTACTGTCAGATAAAGAATAAAAAATAAATAAACATTTTTATAAAAACTAGCACCGATGCTCTTAAAAACAGCGATTTCTCACACTTGCGAGTTTGTGAGATGCACGGTGAACTCTTAAAGTGACAGTACTATTATAGCATTATATAACATATTTATAATAGTGTTATTCAAATGGATGCAAACTCAATGTAATTTCAAACATTGACAGCTCATTTAATTTTCATACATGCAATTACATTAAATTATTTGAATTTATTGAGTGTAAAAAAAGTTAAAATGTGATTATAATAATCATGACAAAACACATGAGTAAAATATATATATATACACACACACACACACTTTCACATACTTTTTCAGGACAAGTTCAGTTCTATTGCTTGTTCTGCAACTGATAAGCCTGAATGTAGTCCACAACTTTTGAAGGCTCATTTGTTTGTGATCTTTTCTTAAAATGAAATTTATATGATAAACTCTTATTTAAACTTTGAGCATTTATTTTGTGTATTCAATTATAATTGTTCTTTATAATGTGCATTTGGTGCAAACATTTTTCAAAATGTAAGTAATTTAAGTGATTTCATATCAAATAGAGATAATATTGAACCTCAACTCGTTTATAGATCCGACTCGTTTGGATAACCATATCGTCCCCTCCCTACTGGTTAGCATTGGCAGTTAGCCCTAACTGGTAGATGTCAAAACCATTTTATTACACCATTTTAATCCCAAAAACCATTCAAATTCAGGAAGTAACCTGAATATTTTGGAAGTAACATTAAAATAGCAAATATTGAATTACAGTATATATTTTTCAAGTGACAGTCTCTTTCATTTTTGCACGTAAACTTTTTGTATGTAGCTGTGGGTAGTTATTGTGGTGAAGGTCTAACCATTAGGTTGGTTTAGATGGCTTTCAAGTCTGTTATAGTCAGCATTGGAGTGTTCAGGACTTCCCATCTCTGCAGATTGAATAACCTCCATATCACCATCTGTGACTGCGTCTTCTGTATTTTCATCCTCCTCTTCTTCCTCAGGGGGAAGCTCCTTCATGTTAAAGAGCTCACTTGGAAGAATGGCTCGCTTTGGGGGCAAATTCTGTTTGTGTTGGAGAGGGAGAGAGAGTAGTACCTCATTAACATGCCTCAACTTTAAGAGGGAACTGACCCTACGCTAAGCGCTGCCCCATTAGAGACCGTTGTTAACTGTTAACGCTTGTTCTGCTGCTATCAAAAATGCTCAGAGAGTCCATTGGGTTAATTAAATTACCTCAGGAGTTATTAAATAATCTGGATTAACATTAGTTATATATAGCATTTCACTAGAAAGGTCTCCAATATGCCATGAAAGTCCACATCTTAAACATGGACTTGCAAATAGGAATGCATAATGGAGAGGTTTGCATCGGAATCAGAACAAGCACTTATCATAATCAACTTTCAATTGATAATGATAAAAACTGATAAGAATAATAACATAACAGTTTCTTCTCTAGGTACCTTGTGTCACTTTTGCAAGTGGTCCAAAAGCAACATTTTACCACATTTATTGATAATTTCAGTAAAATTCTGTTAATAACTATCCACATACTGTAGAGTTCTTAAAGGGATAGATCATCCAAAAATGATAATTCACTCATCATTTACTCACCCTTATGCAGTCTCAAACTCATGTGACTTCCTTTCTGCAGAATAAAAAAACAAGATATTTTCAAGGACATTTGATGTGTACAATGCAAGTCAATGGGGTCCAAACCTTTAAGCTCCAAATAGAACATTAAGGCATCATAAAAGTAATCCATACAAGTGGTTTAATCCATGTCTTCTGAAGAAATTTGATCGGTTATGATTTGGGTGAGAAACAGACCAAAATGTAATTCCTCTGAGTATGTGTCAAGCAAGAGTATTGTATTTTATGGAATACAAGTTGTGTTTTTCATGCAATCCTACGATTTATAGACCGAAGCGACTTCTTTACATAATTTATACGTAACTGATGTCAGCCAGTCAAACACACGTAATATTCACAATATTTTGACTTTACAAAGATTTTTTTGCAACCAGTTGAAATATTCTGTCCCATCATAACATTATTGTAACATCGTTGTACATGTAACGATCCTCATTTTGTGGGCAAACTCCTCACATGCCCACAAAATTATGTTTCATCACACTTGCAGTAAAATCATTCAGTCAGTGAACCGGATAATTAATGCATATCAAGGAGGGTTGCTAATATCAGAAATATCCACAGATAGACAGCTGCTAATGTTAATGAATGAATATAGAATCCAACAGGCATATTGTTTTACTGTTTATTTTGCATCAGCATAGAGTTACATATGTTATAAACAGATAAGGCTTATTTGTCACGCCTTTTTCCATGAAACATAAGAAGATGAAAAAACTTGTGCTACACACAATAACTTAAAGCAGATGCTCTCAAATAAACACGGTCTGCTCCTGGGCTTGCTGCTTGCAACCTCTGTGAGTGCAACTTATACACAGATGTGATATTATATTATGTCATATTGCTTATCTGTGTTTTTGTTCTCTCAACAATGCGATGTTTACCAGGTGAGACTTACATTCAGGTGCAACTTTATTTCTGGAAAATACGGTACGAGTGAACTACTCTCATGTATGACTGCAGATGACAAGATTTAGGAGTTATATTTTAGTCAGTTTCTCAGTCCAAACTGATTGTATCACTTTAGAAGACATGGATTAAACCACTCTATTCATTCAGATTACTTTATGCTGCCTTTATTTACTTTTTGGAGCTTGAAAGTTTAGGACAATATTGACTTGCATTGTATGGAAAATACACCCCATATATCCTTCAAAATATCCACGTTTGTGTTTTGCAGAAGCTGAGAAGTCAACCAAGTTTGAGATGGCATAAAGGTGAGTAAATGATGAGAGAATTATAATTTAACTCTTCCTTTACTTGTTTATATAAAAAAAATATTGGAGGACAGCAACTGTTCCAAAAGTTAGGGAAAAGGAAGGACATTTTCAAGACAGGGCTTAGTGAAGGGTAAATGAGCAAATTCCTTACAGTTTCGTTTGATTCAAATCGAATTGCATTAGAAAGAATAAATGAATGCAGTCTCACGCCTATAGTTCCGGTCTTCAGTTTGAGTTTACTGCCTCCTTTCATGGCTCCAAACATAGGCAGAGATAACTTCTTTGGTTTCTCCGTCTCTGTGGACTGACTACTAGATCTGTAAAAAAGAAACATGGTCACACTGTATATTAGGTGTCTTCAACTGCTATGCACTTACATTAAAATACATAAAATACAATGTATTTAATATGTAACTACATGTTGTTCTGCAAAGTTCTCTCAAGATTCAAATGTGCCTCTACTGAGTTTGAGGTACGGGTAGGGTAGAAACTCCAGAAAACACTTCAGCATTACTTCTGTACCTGCTTCTTATCTAATCTTCTTGGAATAATTTTATAATTGAAATTGCACAGCTGATCTGTAGGGGTGTTGAGAACTTTCAGCTCACCCGCTGGGCTGCAGTGAGGGCAGCTGGGTAGGTTTGGTTAGCTCCACTAGTTTACGCAGTCGCTCACGCTCCTTCTTCAGGTCGGCCACGTGTAAGTGTAGCTTTTTTCTTTCCACTCCATCCAGAGCCATATCACCCTGTACAGCACTCATGAAGGCATCCAGAGGGTCCTCTGAAGAGGAGCTGGAGTGTCCTAAAGATACAGAATATATATGCAGTATAACTGTATGGCCTATTCCCTCAGTTGCGATTTTTAGACGTTAAAAGGAAATAATGCATCCCTATAAAATTTTAACTCCTTCACATCCTACGTGAAAATTCATACAGCTATGATCCAACTTTTCAGTAGTGTAACCGTTTTTTTTTAGTTCAATGTTATCATCATTATGCTGTAAAACAGTGGGCAAAATTTAGAAAATGATGGCACACTTATTGTATGCATTTTGTATTGTATGTCATTGCATATTTCAGAGAAAAGGTGTAGCATTATTTGTTTGCAGATGCCACTTGGTAAGATATTTTATCTAATTGATATTCTAAATAACTTTTAAGTGAATGCAGAACAGCCTCAGTCCCTGTTCACTTAAATTGCAACCATTTTTCCTATCATCTTTTTGAGATCCACAGAATAAAGAAAAACATACGGGTTTGGAACAACATGAGGGTGAGTAAATTATTGAGTAATAAAATTAGTATTTATATTTGGGTGAATTATCCCTTCATATTCATGCACATTGTTTTTACATCATCAGAATAATAAAAATTCCATCATTCCATTCTATAAAAGTGCAAACATATTCATTATATCAGCAATGGGTTGTAATCTACATTGAAGTTTCACTGTTCGTCAGGTAATCTGTCAGAGATTGATGATAATTTGTATAGAAATAGTTTGTGACTAGACGCACCTATTTTTGTTGCATTAGACTTGGTGTGAACAGGCACATGATGTAATGTAAATTATGGCGAGAAATAAGAACAAGTATGCAGCCTTTAACCATGTTACCTTTTCCAGAAGAATTGAGCTTCTTTTCAGTGTCAGCCAGCTCTTTTTCAACCTTAGCAAGTTTAGCCAGCTAAAAGAGGACACAAACAGTATATTATCAATACTACATAGAGAACACACAGGGGCTCAAAGGAACATTCATAATCAGTTAATCACATGGCCCATATGATACAGGCTTTTTTTACCAGTGATTCATAGGTATCAGGACGCTCCTGAATCTTTCCGGCCTTCTTCATGCGCTCCGTTCTCTTCTTTTCAACTGCACCCGTCCTGTCCAGGAACGTGTCATCGTCACTGTCGTAAAAATCTTCATCCCCCCAGTTCTTCTTCTTGCGCTTGCGGGATACTGTAAGTAAGGAGGCAAAAACAGTATGTGACTGGACTAAAAATAATTACTTAAAAAAATATGTATAGAGATAATGGTCCCTACAGTGATTTTGATAAAAGTAATCAGTAAAATTAAAGTGGATTAATTAATGTGTTTTGAAGCAATATGATCGGTTCTGGGTGGGAAACAGACCAAAATGCAACTCCTGTGAGTGAGCTTCTCTCATGAACGTGCCATGGAGACTGCACGTGACAATTTATAGAGACTGAAGAGTTACATTTTGGTCTGTTTCTCACCCCAAACTGATTGTATTACTTCAGAAGACTCGATTCATATGGATTACTTTAATGCTCCTGTTTGGAGCTTGAAAGTTTTGGACCCCATTGACTTGCATTGTATGGAAAATACTAATCCTATTTCCTTCCAATCAAAAATAACAGTTGCTACAGTGATTCTCGATAATTAAACTTAGGCCACTCTCACAAAACCAACTAAAAATAAAAGACAGAAAGATTCTGAAATAAAAACTCAAGTAAGCAAGGAAAAAACATGGCTTCCAAAATCATGTTCACAAGTGGGTTGATAAAACAAGTGCAAGTTTTGTTTTAAACACTTTGTAGCAAGCATTTGATATCCACCATCAAAACTGTATATTCTGCTTTGACTTATGAGCTATGTCTGTATTTATTAATGTTTATCAGGCAGAAATTCTCATCACAGTCTATTGACATTTCCGCTATTTTTTCAGTGTTTTATGATAAACCTAAATGGCACATAAAAACAAAACGAACTGTGGTGGGTCACTTTACACATTAATCAGACAATCTCTTCCTGCATAAGTGGGTGGTAACTGAACAAAGAAGCTGCAATGTGGACCAGACCATATCCAGTTCAGTACAAGGTCTGGCTATGTGAGATTAGTCCAAATTAAACAAGTCCGAATTTGGCATCTCCTCACCTGCCTCCTGTCTGAGAACACCACGGGCCTCCAGGATGCGACAGGCATCTAAACAGCACTGGACAGCCGCTTCCTTCTTTTTCCCTGAGTGGGTCACTTCAGCCACCAGCTGCCTGCCCACAGCATCATCCACAGGCAACCTAGAACAAACAGAAATGAAACACTTTCAAAAAAAAATCTCAAACATTGCCAGAGTTGGTCTGTACATTTCGATTACTACTTTAGTTTTGAAATTTGGTAAATACAGTGAAAGCCTACCGCTCACCTTACTGAGCTACACCAGTTCTGTGAGGAGAAATGCCTCCTATGTAAACTTTCTACCCGCTAAAAATGTGATAAGTCTCTTAGATATTATATTGAGATGGCCTCTTATGAAAATAAAGAAGATACCCTAATTGACATGTATCGTAACAGAGTAGTGAAAAAGTGTAAATTACATTTGCCTCGGTGTATTTACATTGTGTATTTAACATTTGGCAACAAAAGCATATTGATAGAGTATTGCCACCCAACATATATATATGTGTATATAACATTTTATATATATATATATGTGTGTGTGTGTGTGTGTGTGTGTGTGCATGAAAATATCTGCAGACATAGTGAAAGTGTTTACTTGATTCTGCAGAGCCAGGTGCCATGGCCTTTGTCTTCATATTCAAACTCTAGTTCTTCCCCTAACATGAGCAGAAACAGTTAAATTCATAAAGGTAATTTAATGGTGAAATCACAACTAAATGTATCTGAATTGCTTTAGTTTAACTAAGGTTATTGCCTCTTGATCTGCTTTTTTACCTTCTCTCTCATAGAAGCCCTGCAGGGCCTTTTTAGGATCTTTGAGGTAAGCTGCTTCCTGATCCTCATGAAACTCCATGGCAAATGGATTTTCCTCATTCTCATCCTCTTCAGGCACTGCCTCTTCATCTGAACAGAGCAAAGACAAACTATAACTTCACTAAAAACAGACACAATTCCTCAAAATAACTGTAGATCATCTGTTGTCAGTGTTACCCATTCCCCACGAGCAGCCAGTATCTTCTGATGAACTTCTTCCTAAAGCACTGGCTTCCCTCTCCTCCTTCTCCTCTTCCTCGTCTGAGCCGTCACCCATCATTCTCTTCTCCAGCTCTTCTCTCTGTTTCCTGGCCCGTTCTCTGAGCTCTGTCACCGTCAGTTCAGACTCTGCCTCTTCATCAAACTCCGGACCCTTGGAAGAAAGAGTGATCTGGCATAATCAAAACTCTCTTTCAAGCAATATCACTGACCACACTACTAGATCCAACATTAACCATAACAGATCTGGACAGCAGTAGTGCTCTAAAAATGCTTATTTTATTAATAATTTTAACAACATAATGTAATGCATGCATTTTAAAAGAGAGCAATTAAAGAATAGTTCACCCATAAGTGAAAATTCTCTCATCATTTGCTCACTCTCATGCCATCCCAGATGTGTATTACTTTTTTCTTCTGCAGAACACATACAAAGATATTTAGAAGAATATTTCAGCTCTGTAGGCCCTCACAATGCAAATGAATGGTGACCAGAACTCAAAAGGTCCAAAAAGCACATAAAGTCAGCATTAAATAAACCATATGATTCCAGTGGTAAAATGCATGTCTTCAAAAGTGATATGATAGGTGTGAGAAACAGATCAAAGTCCTTTTTTACTGTAAATCTACAATTTCATATTTAGCAACCCATTAATTGTCTACATAACTCTACTCTCTGCTCTCCACCAATAGCTGGTGTGTGGCGAGCGAACTGGAGCACTATGGCTGCCTTCGTATCATCCAGGTGGATGCTGCATACTGGTGGTGGTTAAGGAAATCACTTTAAGTGTACTGTCAGACAAACACTATATAAATGTAAGATTCATTCATTCATCTAATGGTTGGGGCTGGTCAATGTTGGAGATTGATAGTAAAAAATAATCTAAATATTGATCAGTTTCTCATCCACACCTATCATATTGCTTCAGAAGATATGGATTTAACCGCTGGAGTTTTATCGATTACTTTTATGCCACCTTTATGTTATTTTTGGACCTTCAAAGTTCTGGTCACCATTCACTTGCATTGTGAGGACCAACAGAGCTGAGATATTCTTCTAAAAATCTTCATTTGTGTTCTGCTGAAGAAAAAAAGTCGTACACATCTGGGATGGTATGAGGGTGAGTAAATGATAAGAAAATGTAAATTTTTTTGTTGAACCTTGTGTTTTCTTTGGACAATTATCCATTCAATATCTGCCAGGTAGGGCCATTGAATGCATGTGTGGTATTAAAAACCACTTACATGGCATTTAATGAATGACAAAATGTTATTTTGAAGTATTACTAAACCACTCAGCAATACAAAGTATATCATACCTGCAGAATAAAGAGTCTTGTGCTTCCCCCAAACTTGATTACATGTCCCACACGGACCCTTATATATGTTTTGGGTGGAATCTTGTTCTTATTGACGAAAGTCCCATGAGTGCTGCCCAAATCATAGACATAAAACCCTCTCTCCTCTCCCACGACCTCGTCCTGTTCCGCTTTCCCTCGGTACTGCACTACAGCGTGATAGCGGGAGATGGACGGATGTTCCAGAGATACATCACAAACAGGCAGACGACCAACCACAAAATAACTCCTCTGAGTCAACGGGACCGCGTCCAGGATCGACCCGTTTTTCAGTAGCTCAAATGAGTATGATATGTCAGGAACAGACCCCCAAGGGGGTTCAGTGTACGGAAGGGGTGGAAATTTACCCGGCGCTGGTAATTTGGCAGGGGCCTTCGGTCTGTTGTCTTTTGGTTTGGGCTGGATCTTCTGTGATGCCTCCGATGTCATGGCTGGCAGATTATCTTTAATATCTGATGGGTCTGGTTTTGGGTCTGTTCGCCGTGCAGGTGACTGAAGATGTTTTGGACCATGATTTTTGTCTTCATTCTCTGAGCTGCTGCTGTTTGATTCTTCTGTGGGTTTACTGACTGAGTTTGCTCCTGATTTTTTTACCGACAGTGATGGGGCTGCAAAAATCGCAGGTTTCTTAAAAAGTTCATCCGTGATTTCATTAGTGCTGGTGATGTTCTCTTCAGGTTCACATGTCTGACCAGCCTCCTGGTCCGAGCTCCTCTCTGTCTCCATGTCTGTGTGATTATTTTCTGTCTGCGAACGGCCAGATTCCATGCGTTCACTGTCCGACAAGCTGTTTGGTGTTACGATTAAATGATCCCGTGCCTGTTGTGCATAGTACGTGATATACGTCAATCTTGATTGGTTTATAGCATGTAATGTATCAGAATATTTTTAGGCGAATGTAAAATAATTATTTTCATTTTATATATCGTCGATGTGATCTTTTACGTTGTTGACCTGTTTGATAAATTTTCTAGGAACTATTTACGTTTTACACGGACATATGTTAGTGTTGCACATCAATACCGCTCATTTCCCGATGTCTGTGATTTTGCTGTGACAGTTGTCATGAGACGACATGAGAGCCATCAGAAGACATTCTTACTATCATGGATGATTATAAGCACAACGTCTCCCCTGACAAATGTTTAATTTGGAAAAAGAAATACATTAAGCACAGAAATAAACCCTTTTTTCGACAGTTGGTTAAAAAATATATATTTTATTGGTGATACAACTGTTTAACATCAATGCTAATTTACTTACACACACACTGAATTCTCTGGAAAATATTCCTTCCTAGTATCTTTTAAGGAACTTATGACTGTGATTGATGCTATACCTATTGAACTTATTGAATTATTAAAATATAACATTGTTTCAAGACCATATAGGCCTATTGACTACTGTTAAGTTGGAAGGTGTAAGTATTATAAACAAAATAATTAATATAGCTCTCTTAGGAAAATATGTCAAAACTGAGCAGCTCCATCAACGAAAAGTTTTTGTAATGCACAATTTTAAAATATTAATTGGGAAGAAACCATTAAAAATACAAGATGATATTGTTTGACCAATAGGTCTCATTTAAGATTATTCAAAAGATTTACTCTGTTAAACAAGTTATTGCAAGATTTAAGAAAGATATTGATTTAAAATTAGCTTTTTGTAACATTGAAATTGAAAGCATTGTACACTTTTTTTTCTTTCTTTTTTTTTTTTACTGTATCTATACAAAAATATTCTGGTGTGATTTAGAATATTTTATTAAGACGAATATGGGTATTTATATGCATTTAAGTAAAGGGGATGTTTTGTTTTATTTTGATAGTAAAATTGAACATAAAGCATGGTATATTATACATTTATTGTTGATTTATGGATATTTTGTTTTTATTCATTAATGTAAATGGTCATCACAGAAACCAAACTTCACACACTTCAAAATAGAAGTAAAGTATTACTTTAATATGTTAACAGGAGTAAAAAAAAAAAAAAAAAATAGTAAAGCGCTAAAAGGTATTAACTTTTACAAAGCCTTGAATATTCCCTTTTGAATCTTAATATTATATGCATTTTATATTGTAGGCTATAATTTATAGCCTTTTGAATTCTGTGTATTGTTTTTTATTTATTTATTTATTTTAGTTGATTTCTTATGCTTTCAGTTGGTTTGTCTGACATGTTATATTGATTAAAGCAATAATAATAATAAAAAGACACCAGAAGACATGGTGACGGTTCCGGTAAGGGAACTGTGGCAGGGCGGAGGGTGGGGCCGGGTCATGATTATACACACCTGGTCCCTTATCAGGCTAATTAAGCATCCGAGAGGGATAAAGGCCGATTGCAGGCGGTGGTGCGGGAACGAGAGACCGTTTACGGACATGTCCGTCATGTGTGTTTGTGTCTTTGTCCCTCTCGGAGGCTTAATTAGCCTGATAAGGGACCAGGTGTATAATCACGACCCGGCCCTGCCACAGGAACATACAGGTGAAACTCGAAAAATTTGAATATCGTGCAAAAGTTCATTCATTTCAGTAATTAAACTTAAAAGGTGAAACTAATATATTATATAGACTCATTACAAGCAAAGTAAGATATTTCAAGCCTTTATTTGATATAATTTTGATGATTATGGCTTACAGCTTATGAAAACCCCAAATTCAGAATCTCAGAAAATTAGAATATTACATGAAATCAATAAAAAAAAAGGATTTTAGTATAATCAAAAGTATAATCATGCATATGTACTCAGTACTTGGTTTGGGCCCCTTTTACATTAATTACTGCCTCAATGCGGCGTGCCATGGATGCTATCAGCCTGTGGCACTGTTGAGGTGTTATGGAAGACCAAGATGCTTCAATAGCGGCCTTCAGCTCTTCTGCATTGTTTGGTCTCATGTCTCTCATCTTTCTCTTGGCAATGCCCCATAGATTCTCTATGGGGTTCAGGTCAGGCGAGTTTGCTGGCCAATCAAGCACAGTAATACCATGGTTATTGAACCAGGTTTTGGTACTTTTGGCAGTGTGGGCAGGTGCCAAGTCCTGCTGGAAAATGAAGTCAGCATCTCCATAAAGCTTGTCTGCTGAAGGAAGCATGAAGTGCTCTAAAATGTCCCGGTAGATGGCTGCGTTGACTCTGGACTTAATAAAGCACAGTGGACCAACACCAGCCGATGACATGGCTCCCCAAACCAACACAGACTGTGGAAACTTCACACTGGACTTCAAGCATCTTGGATTGTGTGCCTCTCCATTCTTCCTCCAGACTCTGGGACCTTGGTTTCCAAATGAGATGCAAAATTTGCTCTCATCAGAAAAGAGGACTTTGGACCACTGAGCAACAGACCAGTTCTTTTTTCTTTAGCCCAGGTAAGACGTTTGACATTTGAAGCCCATGTCCAGGACCCGTCTGTGTGTGGTGGCTCTTGATGCAGTAACTCCAGCCTCAGTCCACTCCTTGTGAAGCTCCCCACACATTTGAATGGCCTTTTCCTGACAATCCTCTCCAGGCTACGGTCATCCCTGCTGCTTGTGCACCTTTTTCTTCCACACTTTTCCCTTCCACTTAACTTTCTATTAATGTGCTTTGATACAGCACTTTGAGAACATCCAACTTCTTTTGCAATTACCTTTTGAGGCTTTCCCTCCTTGTGGAGGGTGTCAATGATGGTTTTCTGCACAACCGTCAGGTCAGCAGTCTTCCCCATGATTGTGAATTCAACTGAACCAGACTGAGAGACCATTTAAAGGCTCAGGAACCCTTTGCAGGTGTTTTGGATTAATTAGCTGATTAGAGTGTGACACTTTGAGCCTACAATACTGAACCTTTTCACAATATTCTAATTTTCTGAGATTCTGAATTTGGGGTTTTCATAAGCTGAAAGCCATAATCATCAAAATTATATCAAATAAAGGCTTGAAATATCTTACTTTGCTTGTAATGAGTCTATATAATATATTAGTTTCACCTTTTAAGTTGAATTACTGAAATTAATGAATTTTGCACGATATTCTAATTTTTCGAGTTTCACCTGTAGGGCGAAATCCAATTGAAAGTTATCATCACTATGCCCTGTTCCCCTTGAAGGACAGATCTCTTGATATGGCAGGGGCGTCGCTAAACTTCTGTGTCATCTGGGCTTTTTTTTCACAAGCTCACACACAAGTTAAGCGAAAAATTATACTGCTGTGAATTATATAGGTCCATTTCAAGACATTGTGTGCGGTAACATCCCCTCAGTTATTTAGTTGTTTGTTCAAAAACCCAACAAAAAAGCAGACCAAGCATCACCACCGCCGAGCGCAAGTGTCTGTCTGGTTCTTTCTCCTGAATAAATACAATTTCCTACATAACTGCTGAAGTGTCCAGAAACTAATAATAACTGTACTGAGTTTGTCAAGACTTGACAAAGACATTTCTTATTATTGCTAAATCATATTCTAAATATGATTACATCCTCCACATTCATCTTGCATTAACGAAGCGGCTCGGCGTCCATTCTATCGTTGTGATAATGACGCTCTGTTTGACCTAATATTGAGATTTTTTCTCTTTAAATATTTCTTCTTTATTTACACAATGTATGACTTTATTCTTGTCATTTTTACTTCATTCTCAAAATATTATCACTAATCTCAAAATGCTATGACTTTATTCTTGTAATTTTTACTTTATTCTCAAAATATTATGACTAAACTCAAAATGCTATGACTTTATTCTAATATTTTTGACTTTATTCTCATATCAGTTTAATCTCACAATACTACAACTTCACGTAACTTTTACTTCATTTGCAAAATATTATGACTTTAATCTCTAAATCTGTTTTATTTTAGCGTGGTAATAACCATCGTGGGATCACGAATAAAGTAAAAAAAATAACTTACATTTTATAAACGCATCTCGAAACACTTGCATTGATTGTTACATCATTAAACATGATTCCAGGGTGTTTTTAGTTTAATAGTAAGACCAAGTTGAAATCAAGGCACTCCAAAGAGGCTATTGAAATGCAGCAATGAAACTCCACGCACCATGTGAACCAGTTTTTGGATAATTTTTGTTTGACTTTAATGTGAGATTTTATCATTTTAAGACCTATGTATTGTGCTATTTAGGCTCATAGCTCTCTGTGCTGAGTTGCATTTGAGGAAATTCCATTGCAATAAACATTGTTTATTTCCACATACCGACTCCCGACGAAAACCTGAATACCATTTGTGAAACCTTGCATTTAACCAAATGGTAAAAAGGTTACTGTGCACATCCCTTCTACTGGAATAAGAATCGTACATCAAACAAATCTTATCCTTGTTAAAGTTTTGTTGTATTGAAGGTATTGCGTGGGGATGGGGGCGTGGTCCTGTATCTGTCTGCGGGAGTGAGAGAGCGGTGAGGCTCGTCACCTGGATTGTTATTATCTCTAACACCTGTTTCTTGTGATAGTGATGGCAGAGGGAGACCTAAAAGGTGCATAACGCATCAGAGCGGCAGAGAGAGACAGCAGAGAGTGTTGACTGCATGTGCCCTCCTTATTATAGAGTAAACCCTCAAAGACACATTTGTGTGTATTTGGCCACCAAGAGCCCTTTTTGTTAATGTTTTTGTATGATGCTGAAGAGTAATAAAATACTCACGTTGATAGTTCGCTGCCTACTGACTCCTCCATTGCCCAGAAATTACGAACTTGTCACAGTGGTGCTGAAACCCAGGAGGCTATCGGAGGATAATGCCATCATGATGTCTTCACTGCTGGACGAAGTAATCAAGTACCTCGCCAGCATCCAGCAAAACCAACACCAAGCCCTCATGGAGTTATGCCTGGAGGAGCGTTTCCAACTCCTGATCCAGACCAGGGCTGGACTGATAATCTGGCATACCGGGCATTTTCCCGGTGGGCCGACGATCAGGGGTGGACTGGCCATTGGGAGAACTGAGTGGGCGGATGGGTTGACCGCCAAACGTGCCGAATGGGCCGCGATAAGCGATTATGCGATAAGCGATTATGCAGAACGGACCACAAAACGGCGCCGTGAAATGCAGATAAGGACAGCGAACTACCCCAGCGTTTTGGGCCAGTTGCCATGTAAAATCCAGGGCCGATTTCTCTTCCCAGTCCAGCCCTGATCCAGACCCAAGCGGAGTACCGGCAGATGTTCTGGAGCCTTATCAACAGAGAGGGGGCTGCAGGTGTGATCCCGGAGCCCACATCACCTGTTACCCTCAATAAAATGGGGCAGAGCGATGATCCCGAGGCTTACATCAATCTATTTGAAAAGACTGCCGAGGTGTGGAAATGGCCACCAGACCAGTGGGCGGCCCACCTGTTACTGTTGCTCTCTGGGGAAGTGCAGCTAGTGGCCCAGCAACTTCCTGCCACCAGCCTCCTCGACTACAGAGACCTGAAGAAAGCCATCATAAAACAGGTCGGCTGTAGTCATGAGCAGAACTGCCAGCACTTCAGATCCCTGAAGTCTGAAAGGCACGGCCGCCAGTTTTCTTTTGCAGCTCTGGGACATCGTCGATCTGATGACACTGGAGCAATTCATCTCCCAGCTTCCTCAGGGGATAGCCGAGTGGGTCTAGTGCCACCACCCGGTGTCGCTAGAGGAGGCAGAAGACTACATGATGGCATTTCCGGGAGGCAGCGATACAGAGATTCTTTCTTCTCTCTCTCCCTCTCCTACATCTCACCCCCCCCCTCCAATTTCCATCCTGTTCCAGCCTGGGCTGGTCTGTTGGAGTTGCTGGGAAGCCGGGTACTGCCAGGATCAGTGTCCGGTGATTGGGGTGGGGACACTGGTCTGGATCCCAGATGCTCCACATGCCGCCCCGATCGGGCAGGGGCATATCGGATACCGGTGAGTATAAAAGGGGTTACATATCACACTTTGGATTCTGATTGTTCTGAAACCTCTATCCACCAACGCTTGTTGCAAGATGGGGCATTGGGCACAAATAAATGGGTGAGGATGTGGTGTGCGCACGGGGATATTCACATGTATCTGGTGGTTCCCATTGAGATATGCTTCAGGGGAAAAAGTATAGAGTAGAGGCCATTGTTAATTCCTGCTTCACCCATCCACTGATTCTGGGGATGAATTGGCCTGATTTTAAGAATTTATTAAGGGAAATTTGTGTTGATGGTCCTTTGAAATGAGGTCTCGGTGTGTGTCGTGCGATGCTATGGTTGGAGAGGCTGCTGGAAAAGTGCTAGTGTGAAAGCACCCTGAAAGCACCCTTAAAATGCGCTTTATAAATACATTTGACATTGACATTTAATGTGTAGGTTGTGCAGATTTCAAACTTCAGAATTTATTAAACAGATATTACAAACATTTAAATACATATTATTGTTATAATAATTATTGTTATTATGTAAAAGAAAAGTATATGTTTTGCCTGCAACACAGCATTGTGTATTCACAGTTTGTGTCTACATTATATCTTGAGCACTGAGTGCAGGCAACCACTTGCAGTTTTGGGACATTTTAGATAAAAAGTAGGAATATTACCTTTGAAATAAAGTGAGCTAGTTATTCATGAACTACCACGCATGCACTTGAAGTTAAGTGATGTACTGTAAATGGTACTTCAGTGCCCTGCTAGGACACCTGTGAACTTGAAAGGAACTGACTTCATACATTCATTAAATATTACTCTAGAACATGTTGGTTAGAAGTAATTGCAAAATGATTTTGAAAAGTGAAGTTCTGAGAAAAGCTCTAACATCATTTGTTTGCAGGTGTCACTTGAAAATTCTGTTTGTAAATCTGTTATCTAATGCAAAGGAAATAATACAATCTTCAGTGTGGATTTATATATATATATATATATATATATATATATATATATATATATATATATATATATATATATATATCAGTATATGTAAAAAACAGCACCATCACTATTTGAAAAAAATATATTTTTGATCAAATCTAGACAGGCCCCATTTCCACAGCCATCACTCCAACACCTTGTCCTTGAGTAGTCATGCTATATTGCTAATTTGGTACTAGAAAATCACTTGCCATTATATCAAACACAGTTGAAAGCTATTTGTTTTGTAAAATGAAGCTTAACATTGTCTTTGTGTTTGTTTTGAGTTGCCACTGTAAGTTGCCACATGCAGATTTCATACAAAGGGGTGCACTACAGTCTTCAGCGACAAAGGACAACTGGCTCTAACAAGGACAGAACGAGATGCAGAAGGCCAACTAAACTAAATATACAAGAGGATAAGTACATCAGAGTCTCTAGTTTGAGAAATAGATGCCTCACATGTCCTCAGCTGGCAGCTTCATTGAATTCTACCCACTCAACACCAGTTTCATGTACAACAGTAAAGAGGAGACTCAGGGGTGAAGGCCTTCTGGGAAGAATTGCAAAGAAAAAGACACTTTTGAAACAGAAAAACAATAAGAAAAGGTTAGAGTGGGCAAAAAATCATAGACATTGGACAACAGATAATTGGAAAAGAGTGTTATGGATCTTAACCCCATTGAGCATTTGTGGGATCAGCTAGACTGTAAGGTGCGTGAGAAGTGCTCGACAAGACAGCCACATTTATGGCAAGTGCTACAGGAAGCATGAGGTGAATCTGGACAAACTGACAGCTAGAATGCCACGGATCTGCAAAGCTGTCATTGCTGCACATGGAGGATTTTTTGATGAGAACTCTTTGAAGTAGTTTAAGAAGTTAATTAATTATTTTTTTCAATTGATAATAGTAATTTTTCACGTTATTAATGTCCTGACTATGCATTGTGATCAGTTGAATGCCACTTTGGTGAGAAAAAAAATACCAATTTCTTTCCATAAGAGGAAAATCTTTACATTATTTTGGCCACCAGTGTATATATAGTACTGTGCAAAAGTTTTAGGCGCTTAAGATGCTTCACAAAAACATTTGTTTTAAGATGGTTACTTATATCTTCAGCTTTAGTGTGTCGATAGAAAAAATTACATTTTGGACTCCCAAACATTACTTTTGTGAATAGAAGAACAGGGCACTCTGGAAGAGATGATACTGCCCCCACAGAGCTCCCTACGGCTTTGGCACCCTCGGGTTGCAGTTCCTTTGACCTTCTCCAGCGAGAGTTCCGGCAGGTAGAGATGCAGGACCCTCCTCTGCACCAGCCGTCTGCCCAACGCCCGCATCCTTCCACCATACTGGTTGTCCCCTCTGAGACCTGGAGCCTCACCACTTACACCGTGCAGCCAAGCCAGCATGCCCGTTATCTCCGCAGCCTCATTGATGCTGCCCAGCAGTGCCAGCAGCCCCTGTCCGCCCATCTGCGAGAGGCAAAGCATGCACACGCCCAGAGAATCAACAGTCACTTCCAGGACAGCTGCGACATGCGGCGTCAGTTGCCTGTGACAAAGATGCCTCCCTTCCAGATGCGCTGAACAACTTCTACGCTAGGTTTGAAGCACAGAACGACGTGGTGGCGAGGAAGACCACCCCTCCTCCCAACGACCAGGTGCTCTGTCTTACCACGGCTGATGGGAGGAAAACTCTACATAGAGTCAACCCACGGAAGGCTGCTGGACCAGACAACATTCCTGGCAGAGTGCTCAGAGGATGTTCAGACCAGCTGGCAGATGTTCTTACCGACATCTTCAACATCTCTCCGAGCAGTGCTGTCGTTCCAACGTGCTTCAAGGCCACAACCATCGTCTCTACTTTCTTCGAAGGCTGAGGAAAGCACATCTCCCACCCCCCATCCTCACTACATTCTATAGAGGGACTATTGAGAGCATCCTGAGCAGCTGCATCACTGCCTGGTTTGGGACTTGCACCGTTTCGGACCGCAAAGCCATGCAGAGGATAGTGAGGACAGCTGAGAAGATCATCGGGGTCTCTCTTCCCTCCATCCAAGACATTTACAAAAAACACTTTAATTATTGTCCCTTTATACCTGTCTGCTACCTCAATAACTGCTATGTGCATAGAACACTATCTCATAGTATGTTATGTTTACATTTGGCATCTTTTTGCACTACTGTATACTGGTCGGTGCTGCACTGTCTCTGCATATTGTCCTGTACATTTATAGTAATTTATTGTACTGTCCCATACGTTTGCACGTGCACTTTATATAGGTATGTTATTTAGTATGTGTAGTCTCATGTGGTTCTGTGTTTGTCCTATGTAATTTTATGTAGCACCATGGTCCTGGAGGAACGTTGTCTCGTTTCACTGTGTACTGTACTAACTGTATATGGTTGAACGAAAATAAAAACCATTTGACTTGACTTAACTTGAATCCTTCAGAAGTGAATGATGTACCTGATGCGTGTCCCTCTTCCAGCTCACTGGAGGAGCCCAGGACAACGAATGGTAGGGCCTAGTCACCTGAGGCCTGGTTGTGTTTATATAACTTAGAACAGGGACAATACTTCATCAGTGGTGATAGATCATGGCTTGGTCAGTTCATTGATTGAACCAGCAAACTTCTGATTACTAGCCCTGAGCTTTAACCACTCCACTCCACAACAAACTGAAACAGCACTCCTGCTGTGGGTGAATATTAAAGTATAACATTGAAGACATCTCACCTGCAGCTATTGAAATCTTTGAAGCGGGCCTGCCAGAAATGCTTGAGGGCCACTTCACGGAAGACCTGCTCCACCAGATCAGGAAAGGGTGTAGAGCCTTGTTAGGGCTCCCTGTCAATGTCCAATCACAGCAGCTTGGTGAGCCACAAGTAGTGCTCATTGACAAGTTCAGACAAAGTCTTCAGCATGATCCTGTCGCCAACTTAAATCCAGCATGAGCCAGCACAGTGGCAACTGTACAGAAGCTGACGAACGGACGGTCGGCTCAATTCTGTAACTGGAACACCTTTACCACTGAAAGAAGATAAATGATGTAAGTGAAGAAAAACAAAAAGAAAGGTGGAGATGAAAATGTGTTTTTGTAAGGAATCACAAGATAATGCAGTGTGGCCTTTTCTTTAAAAACTTAAAAGTCTTAAGTTTTAGAGGATGCGGGCAGATGGTCGGATGGCCCGGGACAGTTTGGCCCTCACTGTTCTTAGGGCAGCCTTGTCGTCCGGAACTCTGTCGCTGAGCCACGTCTCCATGAAAACAAAGACGCAGTAGTCTCTAAGCTCACGCTGCGTAGTCTGCTGGAGTCGGATGTAGTCCAGTTTATTGTCCAGGGAGAAAACATTTGAGAGCAGGAACCCCCGCCCTCTTGCTGCGCTTTCACTTGGTCTCCGCAGCAAGCCGAGTTCACATAGCAACTCCTGCAGTTCATCATGCAGCTTGGTTGTTGCATGAATCTTATATTTTAGCAGTGTCTGGCAATGGTAGACACGAACACCAGTTGCTCTGATGTCCATGTGCCGTAAAAGTCGGGCTAAATAGCACCATTTTGGATCCGAGTGGATGCTGCATGCTACCACGCCACCATCTTGGATCATCTTGGCAGTGCTAAAAGAGAACAATCAAGAAAAGGTTCTAAAGAAATTTCATTTAAATTATAATTTAATTAATTAATCAATTATTAAAAGGAACAGTTCAGTTAAAACTGAGTGTTCTGTTATCTATATGAGTTTCTAACTTCCATGGAAAACAAAAAGAAGTTTAGTAAACGGTCCTGAGTGGTGTTTATACAATAGTTTAAAATGTAAGTCACTCACTAAAAAAATCTTCCTTGTTCTTATTTGCACTTATTCACACTACCTATTCAAACTAGCATGGTGAGATTGGTTATGAGACATGCAACACAAACTGGCATTTGGAATCATTGAAATAGGCGCAATGCGTCTTTACAGGGCATATTTGTGTAAATATTAGCATGATTGGAAGATTATTAGCAAATAACAATGTAATTTTTGGTCTCCTTTTATACATATACTGTATATATATATATATGTGTATATATATATACAGTACATTGTCAAAGCCATGAGTTATTGTTGTAAAAACAAATATCATTCGGAAAGTCTGTAGCATATGGTCATTATTAATCCAGACAGCTGTTTTATGGTTTTCAACAGCGGCAGCATGAAAACAGCTCCCCCTTGTGGCACCTAGCCCAGGTAAAGATGGGCCACGTATAAGGTCAAGGGGTTCTGGGCAGTGATGTCTTTGAAGAGAGCCCCATGTCCACTATGATTGAGGCAGGCATCCCTCCATCTTTAGGGAGTTCGGAAGGCAGTTATGGGTCCCATTTATCAGACTCACTTTTACCCTTTATCCAGTGGCCAAAGAAACGAACAAGAAAAGTATAACATCAATTCATCATCTAAATAAAGAGACTGAATGCATTCCCAGCCGTTTTGATAGTATTGTCTGTTGTTGGGACTACATGTCTTTTCAAAAGAAAAAAAAAAATACAACTGCATCCTCTCAATACAAGTTTATTTTGTTTTATTTTTTTTTTGCCATAACTTGCACCTCTAAACTTGAGGTGAGCATTTTCTCTAGCTTTTTTCTAAAAGGACTATGTCTTACCTTTGAGTGGAAATTGTTGGTGGAATTGAAAGGGACAATTAATGTGTGTGTGTGTGTGTATGAATGCTTGGCACAGCAAATGGCAGCTGGTCACTGTTTTACCCAATTACTGAGTGGGACAATTACTTGTTTGCGATGGTAAAATTAGCATCTGTTTATTGTAACGAAACGAAGCAGGGAGCACAACACGGGTAATAATTATAGCCTGATGTCTGCTTCAAAACGCACAGGGACGTCAATCAAGGGATAATGGCAAATTAATTACAGCATGCATAAATCTGCATTTTAAATAAGCAGGCCATTTCAATACCTGCTTGCATTCCCAGACATCACAGTGGAGGTATTGTCTCCTAGCCACCTGTTCCAATAAAAATGGTTTAGCTAGGCACGCTGGTTGAGGGTAAATTAAGCTACTCACCCTCTCCTGGTACCAAAGCATTTTGGGACTCTGGAAGAGGAACAGAGTAAATATATTAAACAGTGTTTCCAAATTAATTTGGCATGGGACATTAATGTCTGCTTCAAGGAAGATTTTATTTCATCTTAACAATAAAAAACAAAGCAAGAATAAAAAAATAAAATAAAAAAGAGAGTAAAGAGATATGCAGGAGAGTTTAGAAACCCTTATGGGCTTATTTGAATACCTCACCTTTATAATAACAAACATTTAACTCAATATGAAAAGGACATATATATATATAAAGAGTAAAAATTTTTAAACAAGAGTAATATATTAAACAAATAAACAAACAAAAATCCACCATATTAGATCAAAAGTTAAACAGAAAAGACTTAGACATACGATTTAAAGAAAATAACAACTGAAGCAGGAATACAGAGAGTTTGAGAGTATAAGCATTTACAGTGTGACTGGTTTCATCAATGTGATTCTCAATCTGTGTTTGAAGTTATTAAAGGAGGTTGACATTTTAGCAATGTGGAAATATGCATTCCAAAGTAATGAACCTCTGTATTTAATGGAATATTGACAATGTGTTGTATGATACAAGGGAGGATGAAGGGCATTGGCTTTTCTGGTATTATATGGATTTGTGCATTTAACTAAAAAAAAATTAATCCGTTTAAAGGCGTGGGCAACTTATTTGAGCTATAATCATTTTATTTATAAAAGTGCATGACTGATATATATTAATATTGTATATGGTAAAGATATTATGTTTTTTAAACAAAGGAGCAGATGGTACAAAAGTAGCTAGCCTTTTAAATGTCTTTTTCGTATTAATGTCTGAAAAAAGGTAAGAGCTTGCCCAAACAATATTGCACTCCTGATGAACCGAGCCTCTAATTTTCTTATAATACCTGTTGATTTCATTAATTTAGAAGTAATCAAATGTAGAAGGTCTTTCATCTACAAATATACCAAGAAATTTAGTGGATGAAACAAAAGCTGTCATCATTTTTATCAAAGCTTAATCTTAAAGGGTGAATATCACAAAAAAATGTACAGGTTATAATGCACCCCAAAGTGAAAAAGAAAACAAGAAATTATATTTTCCATTAGGATATTTAGGATCATTGAGTGTTTTTGCACTGTGACATTAGTATCATAAGAGTTGGAATTGATGACTATAAATTTTTCACATTGCAGTTATAAAAAGGGTCACAGTGCAGAAACTATTATGGCTATCCTAATGAAAAATATAATTTTATATTTTAAGCATTTGATTTTGGGGGAAAATATAACCTGGACATTTAAAGTGATATTTAACCCAAAAATGAAAATTATCTCATCATATACTCATGCCTCATGCCATCCCAGATTTCTTCTGCAGAACACAAATTAAGATTTTCAGAAGAATATTACAGCTCTGTTTGTCCTCACAATGCAAGTGAATGGTGACCAGAACTCAGCATAAGACTCCAGTCATTACATTTGTATCTTCTGAAACAATATGATAGGTGTGGGTGAGAAACAGATTAATATTTAACTTTTGTTCTATCAATCTCCACCTTTGACAAGCCCCAACCAGTAGGTGGATGAAAGTAAAAGTGAAAGTGTAGATTTACATTTTAAAAGGACTTCAATATTGATTAGATATTTATTTCACCCCAACACCTATCATATCGCTTCAGAAGATATACATTAAACTAGTGGAGTCTTATGGATTACTTTTATACTGCCTTTTGGGCCTTCATATTTCTGGTCACCATTCACTTGCATTGTGAGGACCAACAGAACTGAAATATTCTTTTAAAAATCTTCCTTTGTGTTTTGCAGAAGAAAGAAAGTCGTACACATCTGAGATGACATGAGGGTGAGTAAAAGATGAGAGAATTTTCAATTTTAGGTGAACTATCTCTTTAAGATTGATACATTGTGCAACTAAGAAGCCATTAAAACTGTTTTAAAATTGTTGTTTTGTAATGAATAATAGGCAGTTTAAGATGTGTTTATCTGTTTGTGTGAAGAATTTGTATTATCAAGAGAAAGAAAACAGATTTCTACTGCCATATTTCTAATATATTTATTTTTGTCTGACCTGCTTCATAAGCTCCAGACTTTAGCAAAATAAAAAAAAGCTTTACATTTTTCATCCTTGTGCTCATTACGTCTGTCTCCAAAGACTTTTTCTTATCCCACCCTCAACTCCAATTTACTTGGTTGTTAACGGGTTCCATTAGATCATAGCAACAGCAGGGGGCAGTGCAGCATCATACTGTTTGCTTACATCAACAGTGCAGTTTCAACCTCTTCCAGGTGTTCGATATTTCGTCAGACTTTGTCTGTTTTGTGAACAAGCTGTATTTGAGTAGATGGAGTAATCCATTTTAAACATCTCCAATGGCAGTTGTGATTTCCTCTAAGTCCTTTCACTAAATGAAAACATGTTCTGAACTCCAGGAGGTAATTATACCCAAGAGGCTGAGCAGATACTTATAAATATGTCTGTGCATGTGTGTGAAGTGTGTGGAGTAAATCTGGCTTAAAAGTGAGCAAGGCAACTCCAAAATTGTGGAAGATGTAGCCAAACATTTCTTTATACAGATCAGTTGGGAATACTCCATCTTTGTAGTTCAGTTGAATTGATGTAGGCCCTTTAAACTAAATAAAGAAGAGTGTCTATTTGAGTGTCCAAGAGAGCCAAAGAAAATTTTAAATACCCTTGACTCTTCCTTGTACGCATACAATAGCATTTATATATATATATACATAAATAACAATCAGCCCTAAATATCCAAATAATAATATCCAAATATTGCATACAATAGCATTTATATAATGTAGTAAGTAGTATTTTAGCATATATATATATATATATAACAATTTTAAAAACAAATAGGAATTGGGTGCTGTGCATAAAGCCGATGAATCATCACCTGTTTGCCCTCAGAAGAGCACTTAACACCAGGTTTCCTCAGGGGGATTCTTCACTGTAATAATTGAATTATAAGGTGCTTTGGATAAAAGCATTTGCTAAAATACTACTTACTGCAGTATATAAATGCTATTGTGTGTGCACATGGCAGAGACCATCATGATACCTTACATTTAGATGTTCAATAGTTCCTTATAATTATATAAACCTTATAAGTTTAAAGGTGGAGTTAGCATGCTAGTTTTTCCTATCCATTTTCTGTAAAATTATTTGCCCTGCTTGAAAAAGATGAATATTTATGTACTTTTTAATGGTAAAGCATTGCTTCCGGTCAGCAGCAGTATGCATGTGATGTAATTGCATTGGCATGTTCATGCGAGAACTGACCCATGTGCAATAATTTCATTTTTGAGTGCACTATCTCTTACATATTAAGGAACATACATTCAAAAAGAGTTAAATTTAACACACTTTTCCCTGTACTTAATTTCCATTGCATTCAAATAATTATTGTCAGTTAATAGCATTACTGGACATACTGTAAGTAATGCTTATTTGCCACTTACTAATAATTGTATTGTTGGAAGCATTAAGGACATTGTTTTCTAGATTCCATTTAGCTGACTGTTTAAGCTTTTCTTTTCTGTTTCAAAGTTTTCAAAACATATCACTGTACATCTCAACACAATAATCACATTTAGCATTATGAAACTATGGACACTTCTAAGAACTAACAAAATAACAGGTTTCCCTGATATTAAGGTTATTAAGGCTGAACTGATATGAGAGGGTTTCCAAGAAGCTTTTTTAGAATAATTTTTTATTTATTTTTATTACATGCTCACCATCATCTTTTGTTGAGTTGATGAGTTGCACAGCTGCATTGTCTTTGAAGGGCAGTATCATGAACAATAACCTTTAAAAAGAATATATGTGAAACACTCACTTTGTGTTCACAAAAGGTCACACTGCATTGAGTATTTCTGCACTCTTCTCACTGAATTTTGCAGTATATAAACTTTGACTTCCTCCGCAGTTGCTATTTCTGGACAAATTAAAAGAACTGCAGGAAATATGTTAAGTTGATGATGCATATGAACATAAAGCAGCACCAACATTCTTGCTTAAAAGGTTTTTTTGTGCGCAATGAGACCAGGTTATAAAGGCTATTGGCTTTTGCTTTCTCGCTGAAGTTGATTATTGGTTTGATTAACCTGTTTTTACCACAAGCTTAAAATAAACATGAAACAAACACATTTTACATGAATGAAACAGATTCTCGATGCCAATTTTGATACTAAAATAAATAAAAAAATTTAAAAAATAGGTAGGACACAAAGGGGCTAATGGCTCCCCGGGGTAAAAGGCTCTTTCATTTTATATTCTCCCAAAACTCGTAATAATATCAACAACTACCACAGGACTTTTCAAAACACCTGTTTATCTCTATGCACTGCAAAACCTCCCTGTTCCATGGGATCATTATATGTAATGAGGCTGAATTTGAGCCAATTTGATCTCATATTTAATCATTTTAAAAATGCTGTTAATTTATGTACCTTATGAATATCCTGTATTTCAAATTAGTTTTGAGAGTCAATGTCAATGACTGTCCAATAAGTGAAAGGATAGTATATGGGGAAACCCCCAGATCAACCAACTGATCCAATCACAATGGACATTCATTTTTTATAGAATTCTTCAGATGTTATGAAATGTCAAATGTGAACAAAATGAAAGAAATATACACCCTTTTTTTTAAGTGGTTATTTTGAATAAGAAATATCTTAATTTCTTACTAAAAAAGCATATTGCTGTCTTAATAGTATTCGCATAAGTTGACAAATTGTGCCCTGTAACTATTGCCCCGGTATTTACACTTTATCAGTATAACTCGCCTGGGGGCCTAAATACCAACCATAAGATTTGCCCTCTCACATGAAAAGGTTTCCTCCAGCTCAATAGAATATATTACTCTCCTGCTGTGAGGGAACGTGCACAGATTACTTTATTTGATCCATATATTACATAAAACTAAGACTGTAAAAGTGTTTCAAGACCCTCCTGAAGAACCCTCTACAGATCTTCAAAAGTCCATGTAACTTTGCACCTCTTACAGAATGATAATGTCTTCTAAAGTGAAAGACTTTCAATATGGATAATTCATTCATTGCTTTCAATGGGCACTTGACATTTTGATTTTGAGATTAGCTAGTTGAGTTACTTAAGATTGCTATTATGTGATTAGTACAGCCAGAATCTGCCAGTGTGCATTGCTTTGAAAATTCTTTGGCTATTCATATATGAAGGAGAGTGTGAATACCCATAAAAAAGTCTAAACTAGCTGTAAACTGTTTTTTACACACGCAAACGAGCTTGTGATTCACCGCAAATGTTTGCCAGAAGTTTGCAGCTTTTCACCGGTAGTGGTGAATCTCTGGCAAACCTTTGGCAACAATGGACAATTTGCTGCAAAGCTCATTTGTTTGTGGCAAATTTGCAGTGAACTCTCAGTTTTCATAATTGTAAAATAAAATGGTTTATTGCTCCTGCTTGTAATAAATAGACAGTCACATCATAAATTAATAATTTCCTTCATCTTTGCCTGTTTGTTAAGAGTAAGTTATTCCAGAAAAACACAAATTTGGACCAAAAGAGCTGTGAGGCCTGTTGCACAAAGCTGGTTTCTGAGACTACCAAGTTTGAGTTTAGTTTCTCCTAACTCTGGTTTTTCAGGCTCAAGAAGGCAGGTCAGTTTTTACTGCTGTTCATCGGCATAGCGACTTACGTTACACGGCTAACCTGCTCCTTACCAAGTTTTATCCTGGGTAACAGATCGCAAACTGATGATAAACTGATCAGCTGTGAGTTGATAAGTCAAAGTCTATTAAGCAGAGACGTCTATTAAGCAGAGACGGGTCACTTCTATTAAAATGAATGGGATAAATTGGAATGCCCAACGGTCAACGGATGTGGAAAAGAAGCCCTGCCCTAAAGGAAAAAGCGCCAATCACCTTTTAGACACAGACATCGCCTGTCAATCAACTAAAAAGCACACAGCACATTAGCCATACAAGCTGGCAACATTTAGATTTTTAGTGTGATCTGATACAAAGAAGCACAATTTATTATACCAGTGTTGTCAGAGTGTACTGCTGATTTGAAAAAAGTTCTGTGATCTTAATTTTGATGAACCGTTTTGGAGATTTCGGTCTTTCCCCATTCAAGTAGCTAGGAGCTGCACTGTCATAACACTTGTTTACATAGATAATAGCTGCATGGTATCGTTGAAAAGATGCCCGCCAAGTGACCTACAGTACATATTTCATGACTTTAGATATTTATATTAAAATTATTTAATATATTATTAGACCTGTAAATTCAAATTTTATAAGATGTTTTTTTTTGAGAGACTGGGGATCCTTTTATCTTTTGAGTAGCACATAATAAAGGCATTATTGAGTTTCTTTGCATTTCTTTACATACTGTATCTGTATGCAGTGTGTGATGCTGAGACCATAGGAGAAAATACTGTTTGTAGAAGTTTTCATTAGGCGATTCTCACACTTTACTTATTTATTGTGAGACAAGTCATTCCACCTGAGCAAATATACTGGTTAAAATTACATTGTGGATTATCACACAAAGTGACATTACTTGCATTTCATTAAATTATATTAGGCTTTTAATTTAAATTAATATAAATCTTTTACAGTTCAGATCAATATAGAGATTTTTATGCTTACAAAATTAATAAGTCTGTATGTTCTTATTGTGAATCTGTATAAATTAAATTACACATTATATTCTGTTATTTTGGTTTCAGCAATCACATCAGCCAGTAGCAGCTGTTTCTTCATGCTTTGTAAATGTAAAAATTTGTCATATTTTCATAATAGTCTCTTGCTTTTCAGAGACATAAATGATGCTGAATTTCTCGCGAGACGTTAATCGCACTGACACTTTCCAAGCTTCACGCATTAGATGAAAACGTCACTCCTTCATGTGCATGAGCTTCAGGGGTTTTCAGGGTTCTTTAACTCAGGATCAAATTCTGAGAGAGAGTTGACAGAGAACGTTTGAGCCCAGCATCTGGAGATCACTCAACCAGATCTAAACCGGTTTGGCTCTATCTGGGTTTGTCAACCTGAAACTTACTCTGAAACTCTGAATTTGTTCACTTAGCTTCATGCAACAGGCAACAGAGCAGAGCTAACGCTGAAGTGTGTAATCTCTTTCAATATTTAAATACTTTCTCATACCCTAACTTAGTATAAATACTATATATAAATTCATAATATAATATAAATTCAGGCATGAAACTCTGAATGGAACAATCTTATAGGCTCAACGTAGAAGATCTTGTCCACCAAGACTAATATCCTAATTTGTCATACCCAAATTAATATGCTAAATCTTTCAGAGAGTTGTCTTGACTGAAATTACTAAATTTAGGCATGAAATTCTGAATGGAGCAAACTGATAGGTTGAGAATTTGTTATCTGCTGCCAATCAGCTCACTCACATGTGTTATGTCAAGCTAATCAGCTCACGTGGTGTAAGATTATAGATCCTTTGAAGTGTAATCAGGTGGCAAATCAACTTGCATACTCACTCTTTGCCTAACATTTAAATTTGTTCAGTTTGCAAATAAGCTGGTTTCACTGCAGTGCACTGTGAGGATTTTCTCAGAGACTCTCCACCGTGTCTGGATCTGTTGCATGGGGAATTAATTTATATCTATTTGTGCAGCAGAATGTCATACATGCTCGATGCAGTATGTGTTGTATTTTTCTAATTGTGCAGCAGAAGCAGCAGCATCTCCACATGCTTAACTCAGTATGTAGTGTATTTTCTAGAAGTAGCAAGTCTCTGTACTTGCTCTGCAGCAGCAGCTTAGCAAATGTAGTACACCAAGACCAATACCCTTTATCTCAAACCCAAATTAACATGCAACATTTTTTCAAGTGTTAGGTTGACTACACCATTCTGTGGTGCTTTCAAAACATTGCTCTGTTTGCATTCTGACATAGCAACAGTGACTGAAACAATGGAGTGAGATTACAGTGGGACATTATCTGTTTGTCTGACCAATTTTAAACAGAGAGAAACGTTTGTGAAACTAGGCCTGGCCAAAGATGTAGGTTTTGTCTTGCTGAGACAATTTTACGCTAAGAACAATGCATATTTAAATTCGAAAATTCGATATAAAATCATAAAAAACATAAAAATCATAAAAAAAATTCTCATTCAGAAATCACAAATGACTGCAAAGGTAATAAAAACACAGGCAAAGCTGTAGTAAACAACACAAGCACCACACTAGTTTTTAAAATTTTTAATTCTCTCATCCTTTAGCTTTTTTTAAAAACAGTATATATATAGTCCAATGTATTACATCAATACATTTGATGTATTGAAATTGCATATATTATATTGTATATATACAGTATGTTGTTACGTTTGTTGCTTACATGCCTAATATGTACTATTTACAATTATTTACTTATGTAAAACTAAGCACCTGGGAGTGGAGACTCCTCTCTCCACTGAGCGTTGCCTGCCACAACAGCGCATCCGCTGTGGCATTGAGGCTGCCCGAGTTGGCCTGGTTTACCTGCAGGATGGCCATGGCATGCAGGGTGGAGGCGGCCTGTCCAGCGGCATTGTAAGCTTTGGTCACCAGCGACGACATAGCCTACAGGCACTGGAGAGGAGCACTGGTCGATCCTGCCAGGTGCGGCATTTTGCAGGCACAGGTGCATTGCAACCACCTTATCCACCTGAGGGACCCCCGGAAGTCTGTTTCGGGCAGCGAAAGGTGCCCTCCACGACCTTGCGCTCAGGGGAGGGTGGGAGCAAACGAGCGTGCTGGGGATTAACCCGGTGAGACCGTGCCCATTGATATCCCCAAATAGCTTTCAGCGCCAGCCGGGCCAGCCTCATACCCGTGGGTAGAAGGCACAGCGTGGGGGGTGGCTAGAGTGGCTTTCCCCCAGAAGAAGGGCCTCTGAAGTTATAGTTTATTGGTGTTGGATAAAGTTTTTGCTTCAATAAAAAAATATATATTTGAAAACTGTATTTTTTTTTGTTATCTGAGTTATATCTCATTTGAAAATCTAAAATAATTTAGTATGAAAAATACACAAAATGGAAGAAATTCGGAAGGGGGCTGTGAGACTGTATGGAGGGGCTAAAACAAAAACAAAACGGTTAATAATATGCATTTTATCCATTAAATTTGCATGTAATTACACATATCAGACATTTTTAAGGTCTGGCAGTAAAAACAATGACCTCACACCCTCAAATAATAAATAGGTTTTGATTAACTTTATTTTGAAATTAAAATCATACAATGTAGGGTTATTGTTTATGAAAACTGAGGAAGAGCATTTAGATATGCTTAAGTCTGTATCTTTGACAATATCAACCCTCATAAGAATATAAAAAAATTGTTCAAATTTTTTTTCAAAAATTATCCTCCCATTCCATGTCCATGTCCATGTCCAAGTCCAAGTCAAGTCGTTTTGTTTGTTCTCATGTTTGGATTCATGTTTTGGAATACACCTTGTAAATAAACAGCACTCATCTCTTCATCTACTTGTAGCCAGCCAACGTTACAGAATACTCGACACACCAAGATGAACCAAGCGGTTCGGTTACTTCGTCTATGTCAGCAAGGCCTTTCCATTAAAGAATATGTTGTGGACTTTTGTGCTCTGACCAGCAGGTTTATTTTTACGAGATTGCTCTCAAGGACCGTTTTTGCTTTGGGCTGAATGAGCCAATCTCCTCTTTGAATCCAGTGTACCCACAGCCTGACTCAATTTATCGATCTTGCCGTACTGATATGTGGTTCATCGTTCACTGTTTGTGAGGTGGACACTGAGCCTGGGTCCCGTGTCGTGGCCGCCAAGCCTGGGTCCCGCGTCGTGTCCGCCGAGCCTGGGTCCCGCGTCGTGGCTGACGAGCTTGCGGCACCTTCTGCCCCCGATCCTGAGCCCGCTTCACGCCACGTCACAGCCACACCTGAGTCCACTCCACGCCACGCCATAGCCACACCAGAGTCCGCTCCACGCCATGTCACAGCCACGCCTGAGTCCGCTCCACGCCATGTCACAGCCACGCCTGAGTCCACTCCACGTCACAGCCACGCCTGAGTCCGCGCCACGTCACAGCCACGCCTGAGTCCGCTCCACGTCACAGCCATGCCTGAGTCCACTCCACACCACGTCCCAGCCACATCACAGCCAGCTCCACACCACGCCCTAGCCTGCTCCATGCCACATCATAGCCACGCCCCAGCCTGCTCCATGCCACGTCACCGCAACGCCTCAGCCTGCTCCATGTTACCGCAATGCCTCAGCCTGCTCCATGCCATGTCACCGTAACACCTCAGCCTGCTCCATGTCACATCACAACAATGCCTGAGCCCATCACAATAACGCCTCAGTTTACTTCATGCCATGTCACAGCAATGCCTGAGCCCATCACAATAACTCCTCAGTCTGCTTCACACCATGTCACAGCAAAGCTTCAGTCTGCTCCATGCCATGTCTCAGCCAGGCCCCAGACTGCTCCAATGCCATGTCACAAGCAAGCCTTTGCTCCACGGTCCAGGCCATATTTCATGGTTTTATGTGTTTTTGTTCCTGTCTTATTTTGGTAAAATATTTCCATGCCATATTTGTTCCTGTTTAATTGTCTTGTGATCTTGCCATGTGTTTCCCATGTTCTCGTGTCTTGTCCCATTTGGTTCATTGTTTCATTAGCTTATTAGCCGTCTTGTTATCTTGTTTAGAGTTCTGTGTGTTCATTGGTTATCATTGTCATGTGTTCTCCCAAGTCCAAGTATTTAGGCCTCATGTTTGCCATTCTCGAGTATTGTAAATGTATAGTTGTTGGTGTCTATTCCTTTGCACATTTCAGTGTAGATTATTTTGTAAAACTGTCACAATATAATACAGGCTTTGCAAAAACAATTTAAAGATAGGACAGTGCCAACAACATAAGACCCAACCGCAGTCCGAGTAAACTAAAACATTTTTCAGCTTGATTCATCTTCAGGATGTGTCATTTTAATAGGTTAATATGGTGATTTAGGCTTGCTTTCATCAAAACTATTCCAATGGAATAACTTGTCAGCCTTTTACACTCAAACTGCCTTTATCCTGCTTATATTATTTTGTGAAAATCCCCTTACCCCACAAGTTGATGAAAGTTGAACAAAAATGTGGATGAAACCCACAGCTTCATTTCAAATGGCCCCTCAAAATTTTTCCAAGTGATATGAAAGTCATCCAGTTACTCGAATAATTAAATCTGCAGAGTAGTGACAGTGGAGAGGAGCAGGTGGCCATCAGGCCTCACTGTTATAGATTCCTACTTGCCAGTTAATGAGCAGAGCAGATAAGTGCCTTCATCTCTGGATCTCATGGCTCCATAATTTATGTCTGCATTTGATGTATTCCATCCTGTATCTTAAAGCTCTCAGGTCTCTGTTATATAAAATAAGAACAAATAGTATTTGCTAAAGATGTTATATAAGTAGTGCATCCTAAAATTAATTAAAGCAGGGGGTTTCAAATTGGGTGAAAGTGAGCCTCCCCCTAGAGTACTTGAAGACAACCTTGCACCCCCCAACACCTTCACAACCACTAATTAGGTTATTATTATTGGTAATTCTAGGCTACTACTAATAGTAGTAGTAGTAGTAGTAATACTATTATTAGTATTGCTTTAGGCTATGTTCCACTCAAAATTAGTTTCATCAATATACATAATTTCTTTTATTATATTTTTTCAAAACATTTCAAACACGTTTGTCTTTCTTTTTAAAACATATTGTGAACACATACTTTGCAACACATTTTTACCACATTCAAGCAATTGGGAAACTGTTAAAATTTGCCTTCTGAACAGAATCCTCCACAGTCAAAAAATTAAACAAAGTATTCTCAACAGCCTTTATAACCAAAGAGCCAACAAAATCAGATATAGAATGAAATCACGATGGACAGCTCTATTTTCTGATCACTGAACAGATAACCCTCGACGGTCAAATAACTAAACTGGAAACATGTTCATTAACAGCCACAGGCTACTAACGTTATCTCAATTGAATAAGAGCTATTTTGGAGATTTTAGGCTACTTAAGCCAATTCAACTTTGAAAGCATCAACATCAGCCATCAAACAACATCAGCTATGGACAGCGCTGTTTTGTCACTGTATCAAATGCATAAAAATCACTTCCATATAGGTCTACGTTAAGAAAAAAAAAAAAGAAAAAACGCTGATTGGCGATTTCGCCTCATAATTTTCATCGGCCCTACATCAGTGGGAACGAGTCTGACTTTTTGATGCACACAGGTGATCGATGCGGGGCTGCACGGTAGAAAGGAATAAATGTACATCGTCCTCCACCTGCAGCCTTGATCGGTATTTGCTTTTAAGCAGGGTCAAATTGGAAAACCAACACTCACATAAGTAAGTGGAGGTGAAGGGGATGATGACTTATAGACTTTCGAGAGAGGTGGGGAAATTCAATAGTATACGTAAAGCAACACGATATGATGCTTCAGTCGCCTTAGTTTTAACAGAGCTAAAGTCGGGATTACTCTCTTTTGTGTTTGCAATTCTTTCAGCTTTCTGTCAAAAAGCTTTCCGTTTTAATTCCCAGTGTCTTGGGAATTAAACGTGACGCTGGAGCTTACAGGGTCTCATACAATAATTTGCTAGCACCTCTTTGCAAATAACATACTGTGGCAGCGGCGCATCATCAGGACCGGTCCACAAAAATCCCATCTTTAAATATTAGCGATCATACTTCCTTCGTTTTTTTCAATCGAATGTATTTACATTTACATTTATGCATTTGGCAGACGCTTTTATCCAAAGCGACTTACAGTGCACTTATTACAGGGACAATCAACCTGGAGCAACCTGGAGTTAAGTGCCTTGCTCAAGGACACAATGTGGGGATCGAACCAGCGACCTTCTGATTACCAGTTTACCAGTTATGTGGTTTAGACCACTACACCACAACCACTCCAGTATTTACGTAAATTGTTTAGCTGCTGGGTGCAGTTAAAACTATAGGCTTTAAAAAAAATGTCAAAGCTGTTACAGATGTGACGTCAGCTCATATGATCAACCTTTTTATAAGATTTCACAAATTGATGATGAAAATCGAAGCTTCAAAGAAATTACACAGGAAAATGTGCATTTTATTCTCAAGTCTTTTCTGTAGTGCTCGTAAAAAAGATTAAGTGATGTGTCACTGAACTTGCCTATGCATAAATCTTGAAGTGTTTGTTTCTATATACAGATGTGTGTTAGCGTTCACAATCCTGAACATCTTCAAATTCAGTTTGTTCACTGTTTCTTATGATTATTTATTATCTGCACAACTATCTGGCTCCTATGTTCAAATTCATGTGTGCAGGGGTCAGGACAAGAAAAGGCTAATTGTGGATGGAACATAAACTTCATGACTTTGTACTCTTTGTACTTAACTTAGAGAGCTGACCCTTTCTTTTTTATTGAATAATGAGTGTAAATAAGAAAATGCAAAAACATAAAATAGTTGCCTGTTCCCATGACCACTATCCGTTACTGCTGACAATCCAAAACCATTAACAAGCCATTTACTCAGGCAAAACAAATTACTACCTTCAAAATGGCGTAACAAATGAGTTTGTTAGTAAAAGTCTTTAGGTTTTTAAAATGCAGAACTGTTAAATGAAGAATGAAGTGCCTTTAAAGATTAGGTGCCTATAAATAGCACCTACTCTTCACTAATTGAATTTTCGACCTCCACTGAAATACACAAGTTGAACCACAGGTACTAAAATTTGGGCAAAGCTTGTTTGATTAGATGTTACTTTCTTTTGCACATAAACCACTACTAAACAACAGCCCCTCATAAACGCCTCACCTTATAAAAAGGTTCATGAACAGAGAGCCTGGTTTTAGTGACACTAGCAACTATATCGCTGATCATTAAATATTTTAAGATTTAAGTTTTGGTGCTGCTTCTCATTTAAGATGTTACGTCCCGAGGGACATATATTATATCATTGTGATAGTGATATTTAAATGTGGTTTATTGTGTGTTGTGTCTCCCTGTGTTTTCATGTCACTTTCGCTCTCCATTAAGTAGGATAATGAGACCCACCTGTTGTTCATCACCCTTGATTGGCTCAGCCCAGGAATGGAGAGTAGAAGAGGCCCACAACTCTTCACCAGTGAGAGAGAGACACACAGAGAATATTTTCCTCCTGCACTTGTCGTCGGTCGTCGGTCGTCGTCGTCGTCGTCGTCGTCGTCGTCGTCGTCGTCGTCGTCGTCGTCGTTCGTCGGTCGTCGTCGTCGGTCGTCGTCGTCGGTCGTCTAAAAAGTGAGTAGATTAACAAAATTTTAATTTGCAGTTGTTCACTGTTTATACTCATGTGGTAATACCTTACAGTTGAATGTGCAACTTCTACAAGTTTATTATCCCAACTTTACTTTGTGTTCTATTTAATTTGTTTATGATTTGGGAAACTTTAGTAGGGAGGTGGAAGCACTTACTTTGAAAGATTCTGTTTTCACTTGGTTATTTATAGAGAGGGAGTTAGGGAAGTGATTTTGTGTTCTTTTCTTTTTGATTGGTAAATCACTTTCTAAACCCCTTTAGAAGAATGTCTTTTGTTTGTTATTTTGTCCAGTTCCAATCCTGAAGTTTTCCATTTATCCCACTGAATTCTTTAATAAATGTGTTATATTTTACTATATCATGTGTTGTTGTGATTTGTGGATACTCTGGGACCTGGAGGCAGGATCACATTTGCACTCTCTCCAAAACATTTGTTACCCACCTTCCCATACCCCTAGACCAAGGAAGGTGTGCCGTAACAAAGACTTGACAGTACATGCCCACTGTTATGATTGGCTCTCTGCTCTTGACTGACTTAGGCTCTACCGTCATGGGAGAAAGGTGACATTTGTTGTTCATAACAGGCTAGGTTAGGGCATATTTTGCCTGCCAGGAACAAACCATGGCCCCTTTGTACAATGGGGGATTTCTCCTTGCCATCTTGCTGCTCACCGCTACTGGACGGGGCTACAGAGGTAATAAGTTAAAGTAGGCTTTGATGTGTTGTGGAAGTGGTCAGATGCAAATGTCTACCACTTTGTGACATCCCAATGTGGAGGAAGTAGAGAATGAGTCATTTTGCAGCTTGGTTTCAACAAATGCTCTATTTGCAGTGAGTAGGAAGTTTTGAGTCTGAATCTTACAGTATATAATATATTACAATGAACACTTGCATGTGAAAAGATCATGGAAAATGTAATTCCTCATGTCATGACCCCTTTAAAATATGGAACAAGGGCAATGTTTTGGGGGTGCAGGCAAAAAGTTGCCATTATGACGTATCATTATTTGTGTATGTATAATCCTCCACCTCCACATGCAGCAATGACAGCTTTGCAGATCCTTGGCATTCTAGCTTTCAGTTGGTCCAGATACTCCCAGATACTCTACATTTCACCCCACACTTCCTGTAGTACTTGCCATAGATGTGGCTGTCTTGTTGGTCACTTCTCACATACCTTACAGTCTAGCTGATCCTACAAAAGCTCAGTGGGTTTAAGACCCATAACAGTCTTTTTCAATTATGTGTTGTCCAATGTCTGTGTTTTTGCCAACTCTAACCTTTTCTTTTAGTTTTTCTGTTTAATGGCTTTTTCTTTTCAATTCTTCCCTGCCTGCACCCCTGAGTCTTCTCTTTACTGTTGTACATGGAACTGGTGTTGAGGGAAGAGAATGTGGCCCGGGATTTTACATTGCTACTGGCTCAACTGTTAAGTGGGGTGGTTCACAATAGTGCATATTGCGGCGCCGTTTGTGGTCCGTTCTGCATAACGCGAATGCTCATTTTGCTTATCGCGGCACATTCGGCACGTTTTGCGGCTGAACCACTGGCCCGCTCGGTTCTCCAGATGGACATTCCACCCAAGATCGGCCCAAAAGTGTGTCGGCCCACCAGGAAAATGCCCGGTATGCCAGATTACCAGTCCAGCCCTGGCGGGTAGAATTCAATGAAGCTGTCAGCTGAGGACATGTGAGGCATCTATTTCTCAAACTAGAGACTGATGTACTTATAGCCTTGTTTAGATGTATCTGGGTCTTCCACAACCATTTCTGTCCTTGTTAGCGCCCGTTGTCCTTTGTCTTCGAAGACTATAGTGTATTTGTATGAAATCTTCAGTTTTTTTGGGGGCAATTTCAAGAATTGTAACCTTCATTCCTCAAAACAATGAAAGATTGATGAGTTTCTAGAGAAAGCTGTTTCTTTTTTTGACCTTTAACGAACAAAATAGCTCTCAACTGTATTTGATATAATGGCAAGTGATTTTCTAGTACCAAATTAGCAATTTAGCATGATTACTCAAGGATAAGGTGTTGGAGTGATGGCTGCTGGAAATGGGGTCTGTCTAGATTTGATAAAAAAGTACTATTTTCAAATAGTGATGGTGCTGGATTTTTACATCAGTAATGTCCTGACTATACTTTGTGATCAGCTGAATGCCACTTAGGTGAATTAAAAGGACCAATTTCCTTCCGAAACAGAAAAATCTGTACATTATTCCAAATTTAGGCTTGCCAAGCAGTTGAAATCCATCGCTGCATTTCCGACAGTGTCATGCGATCTTCTGCTCACAGAGCAAACAGATGGAACAGTGCATACGAGAGGTTTGATACATTTCTGAAGCAACAATTGTGCTATTTAAACCACTTTACTATCACCTGTGCAGGTGAGGAGAGGAGAAGATGACAGCTGCACTCTCATAGAAACGGATCTATCTCATCCTGGACCAACAACTTCCAGTTGTGGTTAAAAATGTAAATGAATAGCATGGCATAGATTAATTTTAAAAAATAATTAAATACTATTAAGTGATTTAATATGCTTAAGTATGTTTTGATGGAGAACCAAAATTTAAGAGATTTTTCATAAGGTTCTTAAGAAAAAAACTGAGATACTGTTTTAAAGAGTATAACCGTTTATTTAATCTTGTGGATGTTCCATGTTTTGTTCACAGCTCATACTGGATGTAAAAGGCTAGTTTATGTAATATGACTCATTCTGATTTTTAAAACCACTGTTAAATAATAATCTTAAAGGGAAAAAATAGAGAGTAAAACAATTATTTTGAAGAAACTGAAAAAAGAAAGAAATTGAAGGACAAAATGCATCGTGATGCACTGAGAATCATTTTATAATTGTCCAGCCTACCCTCTGTAGATGTAAACTTTTGTTCTTTATTTGGTTGTTATGTACATACAACCAAGGTTAGGCAAGTAGACGTTCCTACAAACTTGGAATTGAATGCATTACAAATGATCATTGACCGATATAATGCTCTCTGATTCCACCGTTTGGGACTTCAGACTCCCATTCCCCAGCAAAAATACCTTTGGGACACCATAGCTCTGAGACAGGAGTGTGTTTCAGGACAAGGTGCATCAGAAACTTCTTTGGTGCCTGAGAATAAAGTGCTCCCCAGAGGCTGACTCAGCCTGAAGGAAAGTAGAGAAAGAAGAACAAGAAGTAGAGAAGAGGGTAATTGCACTCTCCTCGTGGCTGTTTTTAGACACACATTACAAAAACTAAGCTAACGATACCTCTAGGTAAGGGAGTTGTTATGATAAAGTTATTTAAATATATAGGAACAGTTTTGGAGATGCATTGCAGCCACATTATAGACAAATTATGATGGCACTTTTCCACTATGAGGTGATGTAGGTGTGCTGATTTTGTGAACATGTGTGCGAATGTTATTATGTGAGGCATTCTGATCAGCCCATTTACACACTCAAGTAAAAGGAAATCAGTTATTTTCTACTCACCATCTTTAGTGGTGTTTGCTAAGGCAAGCATCACTAAAACTATCACTTTAAATGTCTTTCAAAACCACTAACACTAGTTATTACCGTAGTCACTCATAACTCATCCCACACCATTTGTGCTACAGACATGGATTATACCACAAAAAGTGCAACTAAGTGACATTATCATTAGGGACTGCCATCCATACTTCTGTACTATCCACATTTCTTATCCAATCTACTATACAGACTGTACATTCTTACATACATTACAGGAGAAAATACAACAGTTGTTAGAATTCAGATTTAACACGCTACTCAAAATACAATATGTTTATTTACTTGTTATCTACAAAACAAGACAAAATGTAAGCATTATGGTTAATTAAGTAATTTGTCTTTCTACAATGAAAGAAAACATGCTGAGCACTGCGACACAGGCAATCATACACAATCAGATTATTTCACACAACCATATCATATTTGATGTTTAGCTATGTGGAGCGTGATTTTGTACCAATTAGATTTCACTGTGCAACGCCACAGAAATGTACACCAAGCAACGGTCGCTCATGATCAGGACAAAAACTCTAGTGCTTTATCACATAGTGCCTGGTTAGGACAAGGTGTAATGTTCATAGATATGTCTGTAAACTTATCAATGCTAAACATGTCCTTCCCAAAATAATTAATGCTTAGCATTTCAATTGGCCACTTTGAGTGCCTGGACTCTGAAAGTATTTCTATAATGTTTATGGTACTATGCTCTTACTATGTGAGAAATGTTCTTTGTAATTACATTAAACTGGTACAAACTGCAAACCATGCATTTTTTTTTTTTTTTTGCTGTTGTCCCAAGCAGCTTATTTAGTTAAAATTTGCAGAGCATCAGAAATGTCCTGACATATTTTAAACTCTTACACTCTGAATGTGAAAATAGACATTACTATGGCAATTGCTGGTACTCTATGTTCCATCCTTTTTTTGGAAAAATAATATAAATGCATTCTTGTGACAATCTCATCTTCTTTGCACTATGTTGTGAAATGTATTTCATAAACAGGGAGTAATGTGTGATTTTTAGATTCAGGTTTACAAATCCATCTATGAATTCCTCCATTTTCTAATCCAGCTCAATATGTCCTGCTGTCACACTATGGCAGCTTCCTTTAAAATAGGGAAGCGTTATTGTCTTTAACTTTGGGATTTATCATCATGTGCAAAATGCTCTTGGATGGTTTGAGATTGTCCTGTCCAACCAGGAAAAGAAAAATGTGTGCGGAGGGTCAGGAGAGATGAAACAGTCATTATAAATGGCTCTCTGTGAATTGTGTCAATACTACTTCCTCTGGTTTGTCTCATCGAGGTAGAAGGGAGAGAGAAAAATCACTGTTATTGACTGCAGTGCCAGATATAATGAATTGTTATGTAGTTGAGACAAATGCCTGTGGACTCAAGATATGGGTCCCATCTCAATTCTCTCTGTGGCATCCAAATATAGTGTACTCCCATGAGCTATTGCGTTGAGATTTGGTGCCAGAGGTAAACGCACCTTGATTTGTGTCTAAGTTCGGGTGACTAATAGGGTTTGTCCACAGTTTTCTTCAGGTATCAGATCTGCTTTGGATGTTAGACAACACTTTTAAGCCAGAGGGGCATGTGTGCTGAGTAGTAAGTAGCTTCAGTCTCTTATAATTCCAGGTGGATGTAGCAGGAGGATTTTAGTCATTTCACACCTAGTCGCTTTTAATAAGATCTCCGCAGTTGCTGTCCAAGGTGCTGAAACATCAATGTCAATGCATGTTTGAGTAAAATGGTTTCACATTATAAATGCAATTGAGAGTGCAGGTGTAAATGCTGTTTTACGTTGAGCAGTAGTCATGTTATAACTTTCTCACACAAAATTTTATATTTTGTTGCAATTCATAAGTCACTGGTAGGTCAATGGAACAAAGAAAAGTAAGTCATCTGTTTCAGCATGTATAGCAATGCACTTTTTCTGTTCCAAATATATTTTTATTTTATGAATATACAGTGGGTCCAAAAGTCTGAAATCATATTGAAATGTTGAAAATGGGGTTTAAAATACCATTCAAACCTTTTCGATCCCAGGTGTGTATGACCTTCTTTCTTTCTTCTGAACACATTTGATGAAATATGTTTGAATATCTCAGCTCAGTAGGTCCTTAAAATGCAAGTGAATGGTGATTTTGACATTTGAAGCTCCAAAAAGATGAGGCAGTAAGCATAAATGCCATCCATATTACTCCAGCGGTGAAATTAATGTCTTATAAGGAAGCGGTCACTTTTGGTGCAAAAAACATCAACATTTAAGTACTTTTTAACTATAAATTGTTCAGCAGCAAAATGTGCTTGTGACATAATCGCGAGAGCGCTGAGTTCGTGCAGTCTCTTGTGTGACGAATTCATGTTGGCATATTACGAACATATCTCATGTTATTCTCTCGGTTGAGACATCCAGGATAAGCATACAAATGGAAATTGTGTAAAACATACAGATCTAAACTTAAACTAACAAACCTTCTGTACAGCATTCCTCTTACTCAGTTGTAAACAGCACTGCCCTTCCGGCTGTGATGTGCATGTGTCAGTTCTCGCATGGAAATGCCAATGATTACATCACACACGCATATCACTGATAACCCGGAAGCACTGCTTTATAGTTAAAAAGTACTTGAATATCAATATTTGTCTCACCAAAAGCAATCGTTTCTCTTTATAAGACATTAATTTAAGCACTGGAGTTATTTGGATGATGGATGCACAGTTTGCCTGTTCTTTTTGGAGCTTCAAATTTTAAAATCACCATCTACTTGCATTTTAAGGACCTACTGAGCAAATATAGTTTTCTGTTTTCTTCAAGTGTGTTTGGCAGAAGAAAGAAATTCATACACACCAGGGATGGCATAAGTGTGAGTAAATGATGAGCAAATTTTCATTTTTGGGTGAACTAACCCTATCAGCAAATTTGTGAGATTGGAGACCATGCCAACTCTTTTGCACAAAAGTTAATACTTTCCATTGAAGCACACAAGGTGCTCTCAAATCATGCTGGGATAACATGGATCATCAGGTTTTTTTCTAACTTGTGGAATCCATGCCAGCTCGAGTGCCTGCTGTAATTAATTAAAAGGGGGACATCAATTCTGAAATTATGTTAATTTTTCAATTCAACATTTTACTCAAATTTTTAAACTGAGTGATAATATAGTTTGTAATGAATTACATGATTGCATGATGAATGTTATAAACTCATTTATGAACCAAACGGAGGTGGTTATCAGTACTATCAACAATATCAAGTGAATAAAACGGCTGACAAATCAATCTCTCATTTATCCAGTGCACCACAATCAATATTTACAAATGCCGTTTGAACATGTTTTGAGACCACAATATCATCAGTTAAACTGATTCTTTGCTGATACTACCAGTTCTGTTAAAAATGCATTAAACACATGCTTTACGGGAAAAGTATGCATCATAAGTAAATCCAGTCATAAGCATTTTTAATAAAAACCTTGTTTTGAAACTCACATTCATTTCATCTGGGACTACCATAAACACTGTTAAGACAAGAAGGGGTTAAACCTCCCATTTAAATTTCTCTGCACCTGCCAACCTTTTTTCTGTTGCTGTTTATAGAGTGAATATGTCCATTAAATTGGATTTGGTGCCTCAAAGGATTGACAGCCACTGAGTTATCTGTTGCAAGAAGTGTTGTGGGACGTGCATTCCACTAGACAAGCAAAAAGCATTTCAGTTTTAATAACCTGGCTATTTGGTCTGCTTAAGCTTCATTGGTTCTGCAGCCAATCACGGCTCTGCTTTAAGCTGCAGCAAATAGGTTGATGACCCCATATTACACTTGTAGTGTTTAGACAAACATATGGAGATGTCTGTTCTCAACTGATTCCCTAATGCAATTAACGATATCCAGAGGAATCATTAATCACTCTGTAAGAGTGAAAGATTATATACAGTATATACAGCAAATATAAATAAACTGTATAAACTGTCCCACCCATACTTTTTGTCATGTTCCTTAAACCATTCCTGAAAAATCTTTGCCGTGTGGCAGGGCACATTATCCAGCTGAAAGAGGCCACTGCCAACAGGGAATCCCTGAATAGTGATGTCCTGTAGTATCGACCATTTTTATTATGACGTTGTTGGCAAGTGCAATTCAAAAGCAACAACAACGAACTCAACAGTACCAACAGAGGACAGCAGGATTGGAGCTACACTTTTGTTAGGACTGTTTTACACAAACTTTGGCTGCATCCGAAAATGTAGTCACTGCCTCGCTGCCTAATCAGTTAATCGTTTAAACGACAGTGCTTTTTTGGATGAATGGAACTCTTAAGGAAATTGGTCTCTGAACAGTTTAAAAAGCTTCTTTCCCCGTCTGTTGCTTACTTCGATGTTGTGTCGAAGAAGCAACACTAGGGGTCTCTCTTGAGCGCCGAATATGCCTCTGAACTATGAAAAAAGGCCAATGAGAAGTTGGCAGACAGTATTTGCATACCCTGCCCCCGGACATACGGGTATTTAAGCGGGCAAATACGATGAGTTCATTCAGAAATTTTCTTCTGGAGCCGATGGTAGTGCATTCAGTCTGCTGCGAGTCACACACCAGTTCCTGATTTTCCCTCTGACGCTCTGCATGCTGTTGGATTGACAGCGCATAACAGTGGCTTTCTCCTCCTTGCACGGCTATGCATTCTGCCCCTGGGTGCTTCGACAGCACAGAGAAAAACTCAAAGAGTTATTAAAAGAGTGATTTTCATTTTAAAAGAGTATTTTCCTCTAAAAGAGCAAAACAAAGCGGCGTTGAACGTCCTTTTCAGGACGCGTCTTTGTAAAGATGCCTTTCCGCCCCTGTGTTGGTCCTGGATGCGGTAGAGTGCTCTCTGCTTCAGACGGCCACAGGCGTTGTCTCGTGTGTCTGGCCAGCAATCACACCGAGGCTGCATTTGTGGATGGTTCATGCTCTCACTGCGAGAGCCTGACCATGGCAACGTTGCGGTCACTCCAGCTGCCCCCCACATTGTTCCTTATTCCCACGGGATTGATGACGAGGCTTCTGGCACTGCAGGCTCCGGCGGGTACGCCCCCGACAAAGGGGGGCAGTGAAGGCGTGGCTTTCACTGCCCAACCCGTCACGCTGGCTGGCCTGGACCATTCGACTCGGTTACGCAATTCAGTTTGCCAGGCCCACGCCCCCCTTCGCGGGCGTCCGCTTTTCCGCAGTACAATTCCAATTGCGAATGGAAATCGCTACTCTTTTACTCAAAGACGCGATAGAGCCTGTCCCTCCAACCCAAAATGAAGAAGGGTTTCTACAGCCCTTTGTTGTACCCAAGAAAGGCAGCGGCTTACGACCAATCTTGCACTTCCTCTGCTCAAACTCCCATTGAAAATGCTCATGCAAAAACATATCTTGACTTGCGTCTGGCATCTAGATTGGTTTGCAGTGGTAGACCTGAAGGACGCGCACTTCCACGTCTCGTTTCTGCCTCGACACCGACCCTTTCTACGGTTCGTGTTCGACAGTCAGCCATATCAGTACAAAGTCCTCCCCTCGGACTGTCTCTGTCCCCTCGCGTCTCCACGAAAGTCGCAGAGGCAGCCCTTGCCCCACTCCGAGAAGCCGGCATTCGCATACTCAACTACCTCGACAACTGGCTCATCTTGGCCCACTCGTGAGAGTTACTATACGCGCACAGAGACCAGGTGCTCAGGCACCTCAGCCAGTTGGGGCTTCATGTCAACTGGGAAAAGAGCAAGCTCACCCCGGTTCAGAGCATCTCTTTTCTCTGCATGGAGTTAGACTCAGTCACAATGACAGCACGTCTCACCAATGCGTGTGCACAGTCAGTGCTGGAATGCCTTGCTTCCTTCAAGCCAGGCACAATGGTCGCTTTAAAACTTTTCCAAAGGCTCCTGAGGCATATGGCATCCTCTGCGACGGTCATGCCGCTGGGGTTGATGCATATGAGACCACTTCAGCACTGGCTTCAGACTCGAGTCCCGAGACGAGTATGGTGCCGCGGCACGCACCGTGTGATGATCACCCCCACCTGCCACCAGACATTCAAACCCTGGACAGACCTCTGCTTTTTACGGGCAGGAGTACCCTTGCAGCAGGTGTCCCGACACGTCCTGGTCACGACCGAGCCTCTAGATCGGGTTGGGGATGTGGATGATTCCTCCCTAGCCCTTGTGGGTCTGCAGATCAGCGGAGGAACTCACCGACCCAATCCACTGCGGGTACTTAATCTACCCTGTACTGGAATAGGTGCTCCACAGGTCAAGGACTCCTATGCGGACTCCCCCTGTGTGTATTATCCGCGGTATGGTCCCCTTACAAAAGTTGACCCGCGTTTTCCTTAGGCAGTCCCCGGCTGCCCTCCAGTCGCCATGTTGTAGTAACTCCCCCTCCTTGAGGCTGGATCTACCACCGCGCCACTTTCCACATGTTGCCTAAAAACCCATGTGACGTATTCACCACTCTTACCTCCCCTGCCGGGCAGGTGTGGTCTCCGCAGGGTCTTCCTCTTCTATGCATGTAAGGGCCCCGGCCGTTCTGCTCTAAGCGGAGAAAATCTCTTGGTCAAAGGGGCCATAGAACATGTTCCTCTTCCAGAGAAAGAGTCCGGTTACTACAGCAGATACTTCCTGGTTCCCAAGAAGGGTGGGGGGGTTGCGTCTGATTTTAGACCTCAAGGCTTGAATAGCTAAATCTGGGCGTTCAAGTTCAAGATGCTAACTGTCAAGACGGTTGTGTCTCAAATCCAACATCACGATTGGTTGGTCACGATCTCATGGACGCATATTTTCATATAGAAATTATGCCATAACACAGGAAGTTCCTGATGTTTGCTTTCGGGAGCGAAGCTTTCCAATATCGGGTTCTTCCATTCGGCCTACCCTTATCACCCCGAACATTCATGAAATGCATGGATGCAGCACTGGCTCCTTTGCGACTCCGGGGCATCCGCATTCTGAATTACATAGACGACTGGCTGATACTTGCACAGTCACAAGAACTGGCATTTCAGCACAGGGATATTGTCTTAGCTCATCTGGTTTCTTTGGGTCTGAGAATCAGCATCGAAAAGAGCGTTCTCTCTCCCACTCAGGAAATTACCTATCTGGGCGTTGTATGGAATTCGATCATGATGCAGGCACAATTGTCTCCCGCTCGAATCGTGTCCATTCTGAACACCCTGAGCAAGTTTGGCTAGGCTAAGGTTGCACTGTTCGTCAGTATCAACGAATACTTGGTCTCATGGCATCTGCTTCTTCGGTAATCCATTTGTGCCTTCTGCATATGAGACCATTTCAGTTGTGGCTCAAAGCCAGGGGATTTCATCCAAGGGCCAGTCCCCTAAGGCAGATTAAGTGGTCGTCCAGCTCAAGGGGATTGATAGGGTCATCAGCTCGATTGGTACATCAACTTCCTTGAGTTGATGGTGGTATTTCTGGCTCTGAAATACTTCCTCCATTTTTTGAGAAGCTGCCATGTCCTGGTGCGGCTGGAAAAGACAGCAGTAGTCTCTTACATAAACCATCAAGGAGGTCTACGTTCATGCCAGCTCAACAGACTGGGAAGGCAGATTCTCCTTTGGGCCCAGGGCAAGCTCCTGTCAATCTGAGCAGTTTATATCCCTGGATGCCTGAATGTGGGAGCAGATTTAATGTCCAGACAGAAAATACAGATGGGGGAGTGGAAACTCTGGGTGAGATTTGACAGAGCGGAAGTGGACCTTTTTGCCTCCCAACAGACAGTGCAATGTCCCCTCTCCTTCTGTCTGAGTCACCCAGCCCCCCTGGGTCTGGACGCAATGGCACATACATTGCCCAGAATGCGCCTGTATGCGTTTACTCCGGTTTCTCTGCTCCCGGGAGTCTTGGCCAGAGTTCGCCAGGAAGGGTCTTGCCTCTTCCTGATAGCACCGCATTGGCCGAACAGGGTATGGTTCTCAGAGATAATGTCTCTCCTCGACGGCTCGCCTTGGGCGATTCCGGACAGGACGGACCTTCTGTCCCAGGCGCAGGGGACAATATTTCATCTCCGGCCCAAGCTGTGGAACCTTCATGTTTGGCCCATGAATGGTACCAACTGAGGGACACTGGGCTTTCACCTGAAGTTATCAAGACCATTCTAAGTGCTAGGGCTCCCTCTATTATAAGAAGTTACACCAATAAATGGGGTGCAGTGCACATAATGCGGAATGTTTTATGCTGCCTCGTTATCATCAACAAAGCTTGTGCTTGCAAATATGTGTTCAGGTTAAATGAGTAAAATGCACTTTTAAATATGCCCATATTAGAAAATCAGCATATTATAATGATTTCTGAAGGATCATGTGACACTGAAGACTGCAATAATGATGCTGAAAATTCAGCTTTGATCACAAATTGCATTTGACAATATATTCAAATAGAAAACTGTTCTTTTAAATTGTAAAATTAGTTCACACAATGTTTTTACTGTATATTGGATCAAATAAATGCAGTCTTGGTGAGCAGAAGAGAATTCTTTTAATGGTAGTGTAGGTCTAAAATTAAGTAAAGTCTTTGTGTAAAGAAAATATATAGTCAAATTACTTATTTTAACTTAAAACTTGATTTTGATCATTAAGTCTCCTCACATTCATTCTCTTTGTCACATTCCTCATTGATAGGCCCAGAGGAGGGGTCTTTGTGTCCTCAGGTGTGAATCACATAAATATTCGTGATTGTTCATGCCTCCTCGCATATTACCATTCAACACTAAAATTCTCATACAAAAGTTCAATTACTATATTGTTTTGTATGAATGCGTGATCAGGATGATTTTCACAATTTTGTAGCAAAAACTCTAGGCTACAAGATCCAGTTCTCAAAAGTCTTGTGGACAAATGTTTAGTATGTGTTATATGGCCTTATTTCAGTGACTTAAAATTTTAGTTTTTTCAAAAACCACACATAAACTTTATTTTCTCAAAAATACAAACCTGTACATATATGTTGCTCACATATTATTAAGGCATGTCAAAACTTCTCCAGGGCCCAAAACACCCTCAGACCCCAGAGGCTTAACTGCCACATTGCTTCAGTTCTGGACTTTCTGCAGGAAAAATTATCAGCAGGCACATGCCCTGCCACTCTCAGGGTTTACGTAGCCGCTCTATTGGCTTGCCACAGCCTGATTGATGGCATGCTATTGGGGAGACATTTTCTACTCACTCGCTTCATTCGTGGAGCCATGCGGTTGCTAGGACCTCCTGCTAGGACCTCCTGCTAGGACCCCTTTCATGGGACTTAGCAATAGTCCTTGAGGGTCTGGTTGAGACCCCCGTTGAAAATCTAGAGTCAGCGTCTGATAAACTTCTGACTCTCAAGATGGTTTTTCTTATGGCAATTACTTCTCTAAAAAGAATTTGGGATCTACAGGCTCTGTCTGTCTTGCCAGCCTGCTTAGATTTTGCCCCAGGAATAGCTAAAGCAATTTTGCACCCTCATCCTAACTACTTGCCTAAGGTTCCTTTTTCTGAATTGCTAACGGAGGCTTGGATGCATCATTTGGTTTGAAATAGCAATTGCAGATTCTGATCCGCTGCGTAATAAAGTAGTTCCATACACAAATGCGTTTTTAAGACTGCACTCAAAAAATAAAAAAAAAAAATAATACATTTACTTGTTCATTGAAGCAATATCACATTCACAATCATGCTATATGGCCCTAAATCAGCACTGATGTAATTACCTATGCCACTCGGCCTGTGGCCTTGTGCTTGTGGCCAAATCACAACAGTGCTGATGTAGGGCCATATCGCACTCTTTCACATGTGATATATATATATTAGTATAAATTTATTTTTATACTGCTATAAAAATAAATTCTATATATATACAGTATATACTCCCATTCAAGATGCTGACTCAGAAGCACATTTAGACGTGCATCCGGCGTCAAGATTGGTTCATGACGGTAGACCTGAAGGACGCATTTTTTCACGTCTCGATTTTACCTAGACACAGACCCTTCCTACGCTTCGCGTTTGACAGTCAGGCATATCACGAAGGTCACTGAGGCAGACCTTTCCCCGTTAAGGGAAGTGGGCTTACACATACTCAATTACCTGGATGACTGGCAGATTTTAGCACAGTCTCGAGAGTTACTGTATGGACACAGGGACCTGGTGCTCACACACCTTAGCCGTTTAGGGCTTTGGGTCAACTGGGAAAAGAGCAATCTCTCCCCAGTTAATAGTATCTCTTTTCTCAGCATGGAGTTAGACTCAGTCTCGATGTTAACATGCCGCACAAGCGTGCACGCACAGTCGGTGCTGAACTGTCGGAACTTTTCCAGGCAGAGAAAGGCGGTCCCATTGAAATACTTTCAGAGGCTCCTGGGGCATATGGCATCCTCAGCAGTGGTCACGCCGCTCGGGTTGATGCTCGTGTTGACCGCTACAGCACTGGCTTCTGACTTGAGTCCCAAGGTACGCATGGCACCACGGCACCATGGCACACATTGCGTAGCTATCATGCAAGGTATCATCAAGCACAACCATATTATCGGGTTCCTGAGAGCCACCAAGAGACTGAACCCTCCTAGGCTTCCTCCAGCTTCTCTTGTAGGAAGGAAAGCACTGACCTGACCGGGCTATGTGCCCAAGGTTCCCTCGACCCATTTTAGGGATCAGGTGGTGAGCCTGCAAGCGCTGGCCCCAGAGGAGGCAGACCCAGCTTATCGTTGCTGTTGCTGTTTTCAGTCTAAAATTAACTTTATTAATCAGTATTCGAGCCTTTCACAAGATTTTCACTTTAAGAAAAATAGAAAAATTGTCCAATCAGACATTTTTACATTTTCAGCATTTTCTCTCAAGGGATACCCCTGAGCCCCAATACAGTCTTTCCTTAGTCACAAGGCCTATTTTTGGATAAAAATATCCAAACAAAAAAACTGAACTGTTATCATTCAGCTTCAGAATGAACAGTTGGTTATAGCTATTAATATTCAAATCAAAGTGCTCTCAATTGAACTCGTTTAAATATTTTAATCTTTTGGTAGAAGATCCCCAAAATCCCACTACTTTGGCTTTGTCTCTGGGGCCCCAATGTCCTAATACTTGCCCAGTTTTGATAAGACTGTTTTGACTTTATGAATTGTTTTTCTTCTTTTACAAAGTACTATTACTGCCAACTTGAAAATGTATTATTTCTATTTTAAAAAATTTGCATTCCTTATGTCATTTCATAGCTATATTGACTATTGACAACATGTACTTTATTGTCCGGCCTTTGCTAGTAAGGAAATGTAGAGACCGGACCTCTTGGGACTATAATTGAATACCTCTGCTCTATGCCCCCAAAGGTTCCTACTCCAGAGTAGGAGTTAAAAATGTCCATTTAAACAGCTATGAGGAACTAAAGTTCCTCAGGTGCGAAAGCAACGAGAAGTACTAGTCCCGGGGAATAGTACCTAACACTGGCTTTAGACCCTGCAGTGGAAAAGGGCCTTATATGTTATTTAGTCAATATTCTTTAATCATTTCCAATTCTAATAAAGACAATCCAAAACCCATTCAATATCTCCAAATAACAGACCTATTCTCACCCACTCACCCTATTGAGGCAGCATAATGAAAAACATGTAAATATATAAAAATAAAGAAATACAGGACACTGCTCTGTCTTATCAAACCAATTGAAAACTCTGTTACACTGAACATTTCAAACATACAAGACCATTTTCAAGAATGCGGAAGGTTACAGAGTAAGCGGGACCATATTAGATTGCATTTGGCCTCATTCTCTTTAAGAGCTTCACCTAGATGTTCAAATGGCACATTTAAAAAAAAAACATACCAATAGTCTATATTTGGAGGTTTGTCCTTGGCCCAAGTGCTTAATATACATTTGCGAGTCATAAAGAATAATTTGCTGACATGTTTAAACTGAAGAGGCCCAATATCCTTTGAAGTTTCCCAATTAAAAACCAGGGATCTTTATCAACAATGAAATTCAGTATGCATTCCAGCTTCCTTTTAATCTTGTCCCAAAAATGGCTTATCAAGGGGCAGAACCAAAACATATGAGAGTACAATCCAAAATCTATTTTACATTTGGAGCAGATTCCTGATTCGATGCAATCTTTTAAAATGTCTCTTGAACTTTGTTACACAGGAATAAATTTCTCATAGCATTTCTATTTGTATATTAGGGATTAGAGATTAGCACTAGTGAAGGGCATTTTGGCTACTTGAGTACTCATTTTCAGCAGGGGGTCACATAAACATGTACATACAGTATACAGTATGTACATATATGTCATATGTCTTTGGCTACTGCATTGTGTCTCGTCGTTCCAGGGTCAGTTCATTAACAAACGTAGTCTGTTACAATAGGTACAAAAGAGAGCATAATCAAAATATAATGCATGATATTTTGTAATTACATGAAGACTTGCTGGCCAGTTAATTGAAAGAATGCTCAGAATGCGTATCTCTGTTCTGCCTTCAAGTAAGCATAATAAGCTTAGCAGGACCGTAACCACAATATACACTGAGGAGGACAAATACCCCCAATAATTGATATCCTTGTTGCTGTTCTTCTGCATTCCATGCACCGATGTCTAATTGTCATTAAGTTGTTACAGGAATAACATAGTAATATTTTGCATGCACAGTAGTCTAAAACTGCTTGTCAATGTCAATTGTCAGATTGATGAAGGTGGGACTTAAGTGTAAGAAGCTGAGTTGGAATCTCAAGGAGTATTCCAGCACCACTCATCAGTTTTAGCAGTTCAGGATAAGAGTGTTAGTGGCACGTAAGATGTAAGTAACTAACTAAACATGCAATGTTTGCCCACTGTTTTATGATTTAAATTTTGTACCGACCGACAGTAATTTTCAAGGGTGCAAACTATTCACAATTTGGCAAAATCGTCTTGTTACTGACGCAACCTCCGGCCCCTGATGGAGGGAATGAGACATTGTGTCGATATAGTGACACTAGGGGCTGATTTCGAGAGCCTTCAGATCTTTGAGAAAAGGCCAATGAGAATTGGCGAGTAGAATTTGCATGCCACTCCCCCAACATACGGGTATAAAAGGGAGGCTGGAATACGGATTCTTACAGGTTTTTGCACTGAGGAGCAGAGACAAGGTCCGGCCATTACAGCGTTGTAGTTCAGCCTGTGGCAAGAGGGACACAACGTCTTGTTCCCTCCATCAGGGAATGGAGGTTACGATAGACACTGAGACGTTCCCCTTCTGTCACTCACTCGACATTGTGTCGATGTAGTGACACTAGGGTTCCCTATACAAAATGCAACAAAGGCTGAACTGTGTTACGTGTACTGCTGATGCAGGTGTAGCAAGCTACTGTGAGCGTAGGTACAGATGCACTCGTACGGCACGTAGCCTCCCCAGATGCCCCAAAACGTAGTGTAATTCCCAACAACCCTGAGGGGGGAATGAGACTTATCTAGTATGGGAGCAAGCCACGCCAGCCATGGCCTTTCCTCTCTAAGATTTTCTCTCCACAGAGTATTAGATTTGGCTGGGGCCTTTAAATGCTCATAAGGTCTCCGAAGGCGTTCTTTTCCATTCCAATACTTTCAGGGGGAAAAGACCCAATGGAGGCCACACCCTGCCCTGAAGGGATGGTAAAAAATGGCAGAATATGTCATATGGGCCTAAGGGCGCACATGGAAGAGGCACTTCAGTAGGTCCTGCCCTTCATAGGGAGGAGCTCTACAAATGCTGCGACCAGGGCAGAGAGGAATCTGCCAAGGGAGATGCGGGTCTAACGAAAAAAGGGAGACCGTACCGTGGAAGATACATCACAGGAGGTTAATGGGGTAACGGAGACCTGTGGAGCACTTACGCCAGTACAGGACACGTTAGCACATGTTCTGGGTCCGACTAAGAATTTCTCCATTGAATTCGTAAGCCAGAGGGCTAGGAGGAAGGACATCCAGGGTTCACAGATCGGGAACACAGATGGAAGAGAAGAGCGCATGGCTTCACCTTCGTGGAGGGGAAAGTCGCTATACACAAGCGATACACCCGGCCAACTGCCCTGCATAAAGAAACTTACCTGTTCATACCTGAAAGGACACAGGACGAAACCGGCTCAACCCAGAGATTGTAAAATCTTGCAAAGGTATTGGGTTTTGCCCAGCCTGCTGCTCTACAGATGTTTGCTAGAGAGGTGCCATTAGCCAGTGCCCATGAGGATGCCACACTCCTTGTAGGGTGTGCTCGAACCTGCAAGGGAGCCAAAGCAATGGTGTCCACGATCCGGTGAACAAGCCTCTGTTTGGAGACAGCATTCCCTTTCCACTGTCCTCCGAAGCAGACAAAGATCTGCTCAGAGGGTCTAAAGCTCTGCGTGCGATCCAAATAGATGCACAAAGAACGCACTAGACACAGCAACGATAAGGCTGGGTCTGCCTCCTCTGGGGGCAGTGCTTGCAGGCTCACCACCTGATCCCTAAAAGGGGTCGTGGGAATCTTGGGCACATACCACGGTCAGGTTCTCAGGATCACGTGAGAACTCAGGAGGGCGGTCTTCAATGAGACCGTCTTTAACTCGACTGACTCTAGGGGCTCGAATGGGGCTCTCTGTAGGCCTAAAACGACAACGGAGAGGTCCCATGAGGGAAAGAGGCGCGATCTAGGAGGGTTCAACCTCCTGGCATCTCTCAGGAACCTGATGATCAGGTCGTGCTTACCGAGAAACTTACCTTCAACTGTGTCGTTGTATGCTGCTATAGCAACTACATAGACCTTGAGATTGGAGGGGAACAGCTGCCCATCCAACTTCTCTTGCAGGAAGGAAAGTACTGCGCATTTCTGGAGGTTTTTGCCACAGGAAGAACACCACTTAGTGAAGATAGGCCACACTAGGGAATACAGCTGCCTTGTAGAAGGAGCTCTGGCCCGAGTGATCGTTTTAACCACTGCAGGCGGTAGACCAGTTAGGTCTCCCGTGTCCCATCCAGGGACTAGACATGGAGATTCCAGAGGTCTGGGCGAGGGTGTCAGAGGGTGCCCCGTCACTGAGAAAGAAGGTCTTTCCTCAGGGGAATTTGCCAGGCAGGTGCTGTCACGAGGAGCGTGAGGTCGGAGATCCAGGTCTGTGTGGGCCAATACGGAAAATTCAGTGAGGGCAGTAAATAATTTTGTGTATTGTCTTTTAGCTAGCCAGCTGACACAGTCATGTCATTTTACAGATACATCATGGATAAATATAAATTCTAATTAAATTTCATAATTTCTTTGAGGCCGCACAATATAGAAAGGACGCAAATGCAAATTGCAAATTGCAAATTTTTGCAAAAAATTTATAGCAATGCAGACACAGTGTTTGTCTTGTACTTAAAAACTAAAATGTATCTTTTAAAGCCAAAAATTATAACATTTTGGGCCTTTATCACATTTAAAACATATACTTGACCTCAAAACCATAGATGCCCCACCCCAAAATGGTTTGGTCCCACCCAATGTTCAAGACATGGTTATGGCCTTGGTCACTGTAACGCAGTTCAATGGAAAGGAGGAGGCGAGAACCAGCTTGGCAATATAAATAATAGTTTTAATGATAAACTTAAACAAAAGACACACGCATGACAGACATGCCCGTAAACGATCTCTCTCTCCCGCACCATCTTCCGCAGTTGGCCTTTATCCCTCTCGGAGGCTTGATTAGCCTGATAAGGGACCGGGTGTGTAGAATCATGACCCGGCCCCGCCCTCCACCCTGCCACAGTCACACACACTTTTATTTGTTTTTTGTACGTACCTGTTCAATTAAGTTTCGGTGGAGTCGGTCTTTCAGATTGTGGAAGAAATACAAATATATATATTTGTATTTATTTTATTTTTGTTCCTTTTGGATACTTTTTGGATTATATGTTTGTTTGCTTTCCACCTGTAAATACTTTGCACTTGGACTTTCATCAATTCTTGCACCTGTAAATATCACTTGCAGAAGAGCTCTCTGAACCCACTGCATCACATTTGGTAACACTTTACAATAAGGTTCCATTTGTTACATAAGTTAATGCTTTAGGTATTGTAAGCAATTAACAATATATATTTTTTACAGCATTTATGAATCTTTGTTAATGTTGGTTAATGAAATACAATTGTTCATTGTTAGTTCATGTTAGTTCATAGTGCATTAAGTAATGTTAACAAACACAACTTTTGATTTGAAAAAAGTATTTGTGTCTGTTGAAATTAAAACAATTAAACGAAGATTAATAAAGACTGTAGAAGTATTGTTCATTGTTAGTTCATGTTAACTAATGATGTTAATTAATGTTAACCAATGAAACCTTGTTGTAAAGTGTTACCAAAATATTGCATTTTTTTTTTTTTTATGTGATTAAAGCATTTACCAATTTTTACCAGCGCTAAAAGCAGAACAATACATGTTAGGAATGGCATACTACCATTTTTCTGTTATTATTTCTGTTATACATTGACATGGTAGAAGCAGAAAGAAGGGTATGGGTAGTGTGCCATTTTGAACATGGCCGTTTTCTGCATTTTCATGTGGAGTTCAAAGCAGCGATCCACAATGATGATGAGCAGTGTTGACGCCCTGACACTAATCATTTAAATGCAGCTTTATGACTGCTTTAGCAAAGTAGATATCCACAGCCTGCCTACCGATTAATTGTGTGGAGTTTGAGGGTTTAAAAATGTTATATGCATTGCAATTAATTCACAGCCTATGGAAAACTTTACATTTTGATTAATTTAGTGCATTTCTATCGTTATACTTTGGAATTGTTTAGAAAATGTTAATAAACATATGTGTTGTGATATATATATATATATATTTGTTTATTAACATTTTCTAAACAACATTTTCTAAACAATCCACAATATATATAAAATTCCATTAAAATGACATAGAAACACATTTGGAAAATAAAAACAAAGACTACGGCTGCTCTGATGATGCATTTAATTTACACAGAACTAAAGCAGCTTCTGAACTGCCATTGATACTATGGATGAGGTGGGTCAGAACATAATTTAGTTTTTGTGTCTTTACACAGATTTTTCAGCAGGCACAGATGTAGCGAATCAGCTCTATGAAATATTAATAATCAATCATAACTTGTTATAATCGATCATGAATATTTGGATCAGTTAATCGGGTTAACTTGATGTAGCTACATTAACATTACAACCAAATGCTCGGTTCATCCCGTGAACACTCAATATTGGTTATTAATTAATTAATTAATAGAAAGGTACATTTCCGGGGCATGGGAAATGTCTTTCTTACTACGTATTAAGAGCAAGTAGTCAAAATCTATGATTAGTGACTTTAGATATGAGCTTGAGACACAGACAACTTTACATGTGACATGAACAAGACTTTATTAACTAGACTAAACATTTAAACTACTCTAACATACAGATACATACATTCATACAGTTTACCAAGGGAAAGAGGGCTGAAGCAGAATACAGGAAGGCAAGAAGTTATAGCATTGTTTGAAGTTCAGCAGATCAACAGCCTGAGCAAACCATCATATTAGTTCTGACACGCCCTTTTTAGAAAGGGGTTAAGGATACTTAATGTATCAAATAATGAGACTAAGTTTGATACTTGCATGTCCCATTTGAATTAAACTGTCCTGATGCAATTTGTTGATGGCTTGAGTTGATCTTGATGATGTTGTCTTGATGAGAGAGAGAACCAGTGGGAGTCAGAGACAAGGCCGTAGCCTGGCATGACGCTTGGGAGTCCTTGGGGCCTTCTAGTTCAGCATCATTCAGCAAGAGAGTGAGAGAACACAAGGCTCAGAGGACCAGAAAACAGGAGAGGCAGGAAGCAAGAGCGAGAGAGCTAAGAGAGAGAGCTAAGAGAGAGAGCTAAGAGAGAGAGCTAAGAGAGAGCTAAGAGAGAGCTAAGAGAGAGAGCTAAGAGAGAGAGCTAAGAGAGGGCTAAGAGCATTTATAACCTTAGAAAACATGTCCCACCTCTCATTGGCTCGACCAATGAGAAGGGTTTGGGTTCCAGGCGGGAATTTGGTTTATTGCTCTTTGTTCTCACATTTCTCATTGCATGAGCAAGAAAGAAACTAGGAAATATACTTGTAATACTAATATGTTTTTGTTATCGACATATCATGTACACAGTCATTTCGATCTTCAAAATATCAAGTTATAGAGACCAAATATGCCACACATATGATTTCGGTTAACCATAGTATGCAAAGTCTGAAACATTAACCCATTAGAGTTTGAAAGAAAACACAGATCAAACAACATTTAGGACAATTATGAGATGGAACATTAGATACATGTCAATGAATTTATCACATGGATATATAGAATATATATATAGGATTAACAGGGTTCATTTCTCTTTCTCAGTAAGAGAATGAAGTGAGGGTCAACACTTCTCTGAACATTCCTTTGGAGGTCGTAAAAGTCTCCCTTACTCTGGGAATGAGAGAGTTCCTTTGTCAAGGCTCATTTGCATGTTTATGACAGTAAGAGATTTTGGGCTGAATGACTCAAAAGATAGTAAAACATCGCGTAATATCATTCTACAGAGATCTTATATTCGAATTCAGCTCGGACAAATCGTAAGGTTTAATTTGATACCAAGAAACGTGTGTTTAGTACACTTAAAAAGGGAATATACACTCTGAGGCTATTAAATATGAGGCCTCAGAGTTTAAAACACACAACGAAACGGTTCTAACGAGTTTGATATACCTCAGAAATACACAACATACAGGGATTACACGTATTTCATTAGCAATATGCAGTTCTGTGTTTAACTGAAAAACACACACACACACACATTGTTACGTTCAAAGTTTCCACTTTGAAATGATTTCACTGGCAGGTGAATCATGAGGGTTTTGTAGCAGGTGGTTGTTCCACGGTGGGTGATGTAGACAGTAGCCAAATCCAGGGCTTTGACAGTGTGTCACCTGTCATTATGAAGTCAGTTTGTTTGAGGCAGGTGCTTGTTTGTGGCTGCATTGAGTGGTTATGGGCATTGTGTAGTGTGGAGAGAGTTTCAGACTGACCTAGTACTGGTAGCAAAAGGGCAGCAGGTGGCCGTTCGCCCTTGGTTCAGCACCCAGTCACCAGGTGTCTGAAGTCTGCATTGTTACTCTGCTCTGGCAGCAGTGCTGACTTGAGCTTGCCTGAGTGGTGTTGGGCAAGAGTCAGAGGTTTGTTCTTCCCAGTACTCCTCAGGGGAGTTCTGTTCCAGGAGCTCTTTTGCTAGTGCTAGCAGCTCTTGTAACTCATAAACAGGCTTTTCTAGCCGTCTTTGTGCAGCCTCTGTTTGGCACCTGTTTGAAAGGTGTACAGGAGGATGTTGTTGTAGACTACTGTGGGACGTCCTGTGGTGTTTGCTGGGTGAGGCCTTGTGTTTGTTAAAGGCCTTCTGTGTCAGGTCACGCAGTTGTTGGATAGGCATTGTGTGGGGGCAGGCCATAATGCCTAAATGGTGACTTACCATAGGATGGAGGTTTCGGAGGAAAAGGCTCTTGAAGCTGGTGTCCTCCTCCATCCCAGGTTTGTTGCGAGCTCGAGTAAGCTCGTCTGAGTCTGTGGTAGTAAACATAGGGAGTTTCATGCCGACCCTGTTTGGTGTCTAGGGCAGCGATCAGTCCGTTTTTAGACTCTGAGAATTCCCTTATGATGGCTTGTTTCAGCTGCTGGTAGTTAGACTGGATGTTTTCTGGCTGTCGAGCCAGAAAGCGTCGCAACTCTAGGCTGGATGTGATCCAGATCAGATGAAGTCTATCTTGATGGTTCACACTCATCAAAGACTGCAGGTGAAAGTCAATGTCTCGCAGGTAAGCGTGGACGTCGTGGTCTCCTGCAAGCTCTGGTGTAAATGCAGGGATATGTCTGGCCATTCGGTTGAGGTCTTTGAGTGTCGCTGCACGTGTCGTTTCAAGAGTCGTCTGAATCAATCCTTTTCCGTCCGCGGCTGCAGAAGCTTTAAGGAAACTGTCCGATGACGTGTTAAGCAGAGGGGTTTGTCTCCCCCCTTTGTAACTCTGTGCTTGGCTGGGGGAGGTTTCTCTGCTGATTGCAAGTGGGGGAGTGAGATGTCTCTCCTGCTGTGGTTCCTTTTGCAGCAGGTAAGAGTGTCTCAGTTCTCGTTGGACCATGTCAAGTTCATCTTTGGTGTTTTCCAGCTGCTGAGTCAGCACTTTAACTTCAGCTCTGGACACATTCAGTTGACCTTCACAGGCCATGATTCTGGCATCTTTGTCCAAGAGTTCAGAATTTGCTGTTTTTAACAGTGAATCTTCGTGAAAAAGTACCTTTTCCAGGTGCTCTCTGGCTGTTTTTTCCAACTGCTCTTGTTGTTTAGCAGCTGTCAGAGCCGTTTGAAGTCTGTGGATTACCTCCTGTGACTCCCTTCCGCCAGGGTCCTTGTGTCTGTCCTGAGCCTCCATCTCTAGCTGGTCTATGCGGTTTTTAGCATGTGTCAGCTCCGTTTGGGACTCAGTGATCTGGCGTTGGAGGTTGTTTACCTCCTGTTTCAAACCTGTGAGGTTGTGGGCCAGGACAATAACCTCAGTCAGATATTTGTGCTCATACCTCTGGTTTGAGTTGTCTGTCATTAGTCCTTTTCCCTCGTTTTCCAGTTGCTTTTTGTTCTGTTGCTGAAGGTCATCAGCAGCCATGGATAAAAGGGTGTTCCTCAAAACACCTAGCCAGTCCTTTTGGCCTGCCATCTGGGCAGTTAGGCTAAGCATCTGCAACATTTTGGCACACTTCTGGTGAGAGTAAGGGCAAGAGACTAATGCAAGATCAAACAGAATTTGGAGCTAAAGGCAAAGTGAGACAGCAAGGTGTATAATGTACAGCTAGGTTTTGCTAGGTGTGGTTAACAAGTGAAATGTGTTCCTGATTATTACGATCTTAGCTGCAAATAGCAGGATGCTCAGATTTGTGTGGATCTGAGTGGCTTTGCTAAAAGAGCGTAAGCCTAGATTTAATAAATGACTTAAGATGTTTCTTTGGGTCAAATTATTTATCAGCACTTACTGATAGCATACAACAGGCTTGATCTTTGAACACATGAAGAAGAGAAAAAAGAGGAAGAAAAGAGCTTTCCTATTAGATTGTGTCTATTAGTGGTGCTCAAAATTATGCCATAGAAATCCTCTAGATTACTAGTGTAGCTGGCTCATAAAATTTAAGCAACTTGTTGCAAATAAACACAAAATCGAGAAGAAAAGTATGTCTAGTTACTTTTGCAGTTTTATGGGGAAATAAAACCACACTAGACCAAGAAGGTTAAATGGGAAAATGAATAGCTGCCTTCTATTATTAGTAAAAATAATAAAAAGACTTGAAGAAGTGATTAAAATAGCAGAATAACCTTGTATTGGGAATAATCAATAGCACTGATGATTAACAATTAGATTTGCTTTGGACATCATTCTATAGTTGGTCACAGCTGTTGCGTGTTCAAGACCACACAATGTGTTTGTCCCTCTATAAAGTTTAGTCAACGTGCCATTGAAAGTTCCCAATAACTATAAAAATTATTCTCTATCTAAACAGTTTACATGTAATTAAGTTTTTAGATTTAATTAACAAAGTAACTGCAAATTTAGCTGAACAGCGTTCAGTAAGGGATGCACCTGAAAGGTGCAGGTGAAGTTAGATGAGAAGAATTAAAGTTAAGGAAAGAGAAAGTGAAAATTCAGAAACCAGAAATGGGGTTAAAGGAAAATGGTTTAGATCACTTCACTCTGCATACACACAAGCTGTAGATAAAGGCTTCATGTAAATTGTGCTAGCAGCTAACTGTTGAAGCTATTAGTTAGCTTAGCCTAAGCTAAGGGGCTGCTAAGTTGGGTTAGCTTAGCCACCTAGGCTGGTTTGTTTACAAAATGGCGTCGGAAGGAAACACATGCGCTATCTGGAGTGAGCACTTCCTGTGACAAGTCGTTGTCATGGGAACCAATGCACTTCAGAGTTTCAGTGAGTGAAACACAGTTTTGATCACCAGGAAGCTAAGCCTTTTAGATGCACGGATAGTTTAGATGAAGGACATCAGTCTAACTATAATTTGTAAGGCCTTTATACTGTGAAAAGGGGATCATTGCCCAAATCTACATTTATATAACACTGTACTGAGATTTCTTCATCAGAAACAGGTTAAGCAATCAATTCTGGTACAGTTTACATGCCGCTGAGCTGAGATTCCTGCATCAAAACAGACTTACACTTTAATACTAAAATTAGGGTTTCTCCGCTAAAATCATATTATTCGTACACTAATACCTTTTGAAAATATGCTTAAATGTGTTAAGACTCTTTCAATTACAGTAGAGATGTCAATTCAAGCCATCACTTTATCCGCATCCAAACAAGCCAGCAACTAGTGAAGCAAATGCCGTTTCGCATGTCATGTCCTATTCTGACCGGAATTATTCAATGCACACTTTTAGGTTGACAGTGGTTCAAGCTCATAACCTTTGTTTAATCATGCCCACATTCTCCACCATTATGTAGCGAATCAGCTCTATGAAGTATTCATAATCAATTATAACAAGTTATGATTGATTATTAATATTTCATAGAGCTGATTCGCTACACAGAGCAGGCCCGTGTGCAGCAGTACATTCATCAGAACCTTTAATACTTAGCAAGCACCCAGGGCCCCCAAATTCTAGGATGTTATTTGGGGGCCCTGGTGGTCGAGGATCTCAATTTTCAAGATCCTTCGACCTTTTGACCTCCCATTTCTAGACGTCCCACTCGCCATGTAAAGCAATATAATTTTCATACTTTGTTTTTGGAAGGGGCACATTTTTCGTCAAAAGAGGTCAAAGGGTCACGTAACTCTGGACACTGTCTGAGGACACCCCCACGAGACATATATGTCGGTTTTGGGACATTTGGAGCTTTCAAAGCATTGGACACCAATGTAGTTTTAATAAACAAATTGAATATATTGCCAGTGTAATCTTTCTAGAAAGGTCCCACAGGCCCCAAATTTCACACGGTGACATGTCCAGTGCCCCTCAACAACATACTAAGGTGACTAAGGCCTAGGATGCAGAAAAGTATTTTTATTAAACTACCACTTTTACAGGCCAACTCAGACACTGAAAATGACCTCAATTTGACCCCAATCTCTCCTTTTCTTAATAAGATACAGCAACAACATTAGGCTCAATGCAAAGGGGGAATTCTAATCTTTACAATGATATGAGATGTGTATATATTTGTCCAGATTTGGTTGAATTAAAGGCTTGAATTTAGGCCCATTTATGCAGGCTCATGTGTAAAGATGCATTTAAAGAATGCAGCTCATAGTTTAAATTCACTAACATGTTAAAGTAATACATATGTTATACATAAAAATATCTAAATATATAGATAGATATATACAAATTAGGGCTGGGAAATTGAACACGTAAATGTTTTGTTTAACGCTTTTGAATTTTGTTTTTTACGTAATTAATGCAGTATCCGCTTTTTTCACTTCCTGAAACTTCACCAATATTTTTCCCCAATTTCTGTGGCTAACATTGGTATATATAATTTTTATATAGTTAGGTACTCACTTGACTCAATTGCATGTCTTTGCCAGAGCTGGGTAAAAGTGGGTACTTTTTACTCTCACTCAAGTAAATTTCTAATTACTTTTTTTACTTTTACTTCTTTACAATGTGTGGCATTACTGTCATTACATTACTGGGTTTAATTTGAATGAATGTGTAATTTATTGAGAGATTATTGAATGGGACTTTTATGAGTCTCCCACTTGAGTGATGAGATTGTCACTCAATTCATCAGTGCAGCAGCATCAAACTCTTCAAAGTGAAACACTTTCTTCGCTCCACACAGTGGAAAAAAACAATAGTTCCGTCATCCAATGCCTCCTTTTAACACCAAGACAAACTGATATTTCAAGATTACATATTTTATTGAAATTTTAAAATACTTGGGCCTAATTTGTTATTCTTATTAAATAATATATTAATACAATAAATCTTCATTCTGTTTGTCATTTTTAATATGTAGTTTGTGTTAATATAAAGAGTAAACACATTTGATCAAATAAAGAGTACATTTTAAAATGTATATGTATGTTTTGTCTTTCTATATGTTATGTTATTTTAATTTAGTAATGATTTGTCAAAAAGTAAACTCCTAGCTCGTAGGTCTTCCCTGTGGTGGATTGTGGGAAATTAATCGTCATCGAGTGTACTTGAAATGTAAACTTGAAATTAGAGTGCTTTGTGGGTAAGAATGAGTGAACAAAAGTAGGGAAAGAGTGGCTCACTCAGAATTCAGACACTCCTACAAAATAGCGGAAAATTGAAATAGTGCACTACATAGTGGATAGGGGGTGGTTTCAGACAGCGAGTGTTCCAAGATCAGGTTTGGTGCCCTACGTAGGCTGTGTGCTCTGCATTTAGAGAGTGGCAGTACTGCTGTACAGAACTAATGATCTAAATACTTACGACACTGAAAAGTGAAACTACACTGAAATAAGAATCCACACATGATTTTAAATGTTATGAAATGGCAAAATAAGGCATTATATTTCAGCATTATATAAAATGTCCTTGGACTTTTTCACGTTTTCACTGTAATAACTACTAGAAATGTTTTCAAACCTCTCTTCTTATTGACAAATTCATCCAGATCTGACAAGATAGTAAAGGGATAGTTCACCCAAAAATTACAATTCTCATTATTTATCACCCTCATGCAACCCCAGATGTGTATGACTTTCTTTCATCTGCTGAACTCAAATGAAGATTTTTAGAAGAATTTCTCAGCTCTGTAGGTCCATACAATGCAAGTGAATGGGTGGCAAGGCAACATTTTAAAGCTAAACAAACAAACACAAGTCAGCATAAAAATAATCCATAAGACTCTAGTGGTTAAATCAGTATCTTCAGAAGCAATGTGATAGGTGTGGACGAGAAACAGATCACTTTCACATTCTTCTTGTGTTTTTGGTGATTCACATTTTTCTCTGAATATCTCCCCCTGCTAAAAAATAGCAAAAAATTACAAATATTGATCTGTTTCTCACCCACACCTATCATATCACTTCTGAAGACATTGATTTGACCACTGGAGTCTTATGGATTACTTTTATATGTCTTTATGTGCTTTTTGGAGCATAAAAAATTTGTCCTATAGAGATAAAATAATCTTTTAAAAATCTGAATTTGTGTTCTACAGAAGAAAGGAAGTCATACTAATCTGGGATGGCATGAGGGTGAGTAAATGATGAGAGAATTCATTTTTGTGTAAACTATCCCTTTAAAGTGATAGCTCAGCTTTAATTTAATATTCTGTCATCATTTCGCTACCCTCAAGTTGTTCCAAACCAGTGTGAGGCTTTGTATTATGTGGAACACAAAATATGTATTTGCGGAGTGTTGGTGGTGTAGTGGGCTAAAGCACATAACTGTTAATCAGAATGTCGCTGGTTCGATCCCCACAGCCACAACCATTGTGTCCTTGAGCAAGTCAATTAACTCCAGGTTGCTCTGGGGGATTGTCCCTGTAATAAATGCACTGTAAGTCACTTTGTATAAAAGCGTCTGCCAAATGCATAAATGTAAAATGTAAATGTTAGACGGGAGGTTAGGGACTGACAGTCTCGGTCCCCATTCACTTTCAAAATATATATATATATATATATATAAAAAGTAAATAGTGACTCAGTCAAACATTCTGTTTAATATCACCTTATTGTGTTGCATGGAAGAAAGAAAGTCATACAGGTTTGGAACAACATGATGGTGAATGATGACAGAATTTTCATTAATAATAATAATTCTGTAATACATGTTCAATATGTATTATGTAATGGAATATAGGGGACTAAATGTCTATTATGTCATTTGTGAAAGTAACCAGTTACTCACTACTTGAGTACTCTTTTAATTGGATACTTCCTTACTCTTACTCAAGTAATTATTTATGTAAGTAATTTTACTTCTACTTGAGTAATTATGTTTTTGAAGTAATTGTACTTTTACTTGAGTACAGTTTTTGGCTACTCTACCCACCTCTGGTCTTTGCACAGAAACTGATTGTGTGCAGCAGTGCATGCATATTCTTTGCGGGCGATGCACGCCCCAGGCATAATAAACATATGAGCTGATTTACTGTATGGAGAACGAAAACTTGACCTGCAAGTAGGTGATATGGGCAAGCTGCTGTATCTCTTCTCATTGTGTGAAAACGCTCACTGACTTTCATCTGAACCAGTTTAAAATGTGAAACCGCGCATGTGAGACCCAGTTTGTGCACGACTGACTTGGATGTGGCCTTCAGCAAGCCGCAGCCAGGTAAACTTGTAGAGACTTGAACAACTTGAGCGGCAGCCAAAGAAATAATAGGTTTGACATGATAAACGTCAGCAAATTAAACTTCAGCTTTCAATATGTTTTATATGTGTATTTATACAGTGTGTATAATAATGCATCGGCAATGTACACTTAAGTTTCTCTTGCCAATAAAGTTTGATATGAATTGAATTTGCCCATTTGATCCTATTATATATTTTTTTTTAAAAAGTTATTAATTTTAATTACAACATGTCCACTGATTTTATGGCATGCATTCATATACTTGTATCAAAGATTAATACCAGTAAAAATGTGTTTAACTCTATCTAAAAAATAATAATACAAAAATAAATTAACACTTAAATTTTAGCATGTACATATTTAATTAATAAAAATAAATGATGACTAACCACATTTTTGCAAGTTCTGTGAGATCAAGTATAAAGGAAATATATTTATCATGATTTTCATTTATCATTATTTTTTATGCTTGTTGTAATGTATGATAATTTAAATGTGATTAATTAGTTAAACATTTTTAATCGATTCACAGCCCTAATACAGATGCATAAAAATGCATGTAGTGACCAAATGCACTTTGAGTGTAGTGTCATAAAAGTGCTATATAAATGTAACATTCATTCATTCATTCAAATGTCCCCAATGATAGTTCATGTTGGCCAGGGACTGTCAAGCTCCAAAAAGTATAAACAAAATACATTAAAATATTATATTGTATAACATTAGTCAATACAACTTGTTTGCAGGGTGAGTGAGTAAACGGGATTATGTATTTAAAATACAAAATATAAGTTACTGTATTCCACTACAGTTACAATTTAAATAATTGATAATTAGAATACAGTTACATTCAAAACTTATTTTGATTACTGAAGAGATTACTTTGCATTTTATTGTCATTTATTTAATTTAATATTGTCAGGGTAGAGACCAGGAGATCGGAGGTAAGTGATTCAAATATAGTTTTATTCAAGTGTAGAAGGTGAAAGGTAAGTATCAGGTGACTTTTCAGGTGCTGGTTTAGTGAAGATAGTTCGTTGCACGGAGAACAACTGGAAATCCAAATGACTTGGATCGTAGAACATTCACTCTGTATCAGTTCGTTAACCTGTTAACCTGCACCCCCACTCAGGGGCTCACAGCTGAAAATGACATACCTGAATTAAAATAAATATAGCTCCTGAGAACAGTGTACCACAGGCACAATTAAGGTCTCTTTGGAAAGAAGACACTTGGCACTCTACTAACAATAAATCAGAGTTGATAATGCTCAAACAAATAAAAAGTTATAAAAGTTGAAGTGCCTCATAAATAATGTGAACTTCAAAAAATGTTTTATTATTTCATGTACAAATATATAAAAATAGACCTGGAGGAATCCAATTAGGTAAAGGATTGAAAGCCACAAGTCTCATCAGTTTATATTTCAAATTTGAGGAAGATATAATGAAAAATGGGGTTCCTGCAAGCTTTTTTCCAAGACTATGTCAGTTCCCTTTCTCCCTCCCCTGCCCGAGGCACATCCCCAGAAATGACATCCCCAAACTAAAATAATTGTAGTTACTGAACAATTTGCTCTACATGCACAATTTAGACATATTTAAAAAGAAGACACTTTGGAGTTTATTACCCAAATGTAAAAGTTGAAAAAACTTACACCGAAAAACATTTATAGAATTTAAAGTGTCTTGAAGATAATTTGTACTGCAAGTAACATTGCATTATTTTATGAAAAAATAAATGAAAACAAACCTGGAGGAATCCAGTTAGGTAATTGATTGAAAGCCACAAGTCTCATCAGTTTATATTTCACATTTGAGGAAGATATTATGAAAAATGAGATTTCTGCAATATTTTTTCCAAGACTATGTCCAGGTACCAAGAAGCCTCCTTGGATACCTCAAAAAGCAACCTAATGACCAAATGTTATGAAGGGTACTGCAAGCTATTTTAGTCATCATATACACTGTTCCATGCTTTTTCAGTTATAAAATAATCCACACAGCTGTTGCATGGGAAAGAATGGAAAGATAATTAGCACCGCATGTCAAGTAAATAATTCTGTATAGTTTTTATGTGGCTGGCCATTCAATCAACAATCAAACTGATGGGCAGTCGTTTAGACAGCATTCATAAATCAACAATCAAACTGATGGGCAGTCGTTTAGACAGCATTCATAAATCAACAATCAAACTGATGGGCAGTCGTTTAGACAGCATTCATACTAAAGGTCGTCCATACAATCAAACTGATGGGCAGTCGTTTAGACACGTATAATGTGTGCATGTTACATAGCAACTCACCGATGTAAAATTGGACCATCTTTTCCGTCCTCAAGCATATCACCCTCGACGCTGTCTTCACTCTCCTCAATTTCGTCATCGCTGCTTCGAGTGATCGCAAATAAAACATCTTCAGCAGAAAAAAACTTCTTTTGACGATCCATTTGATGAGATAATCCGTCCAGTAAGTAAGACGCGAAAACAGATGTTGACTGGGGAACCGTCTTTTTACTATGGCTTGTTTGTTGTCAAATGACGGGGTGTGGTCACAGCCTACGTCGCAGGTTAGCTCCTCAATAGAGAGTGGCTGATTCAAATAAATAAAAATACATCTTGTTCGCGAGGAATTTAGACTTCCGGGTATCGTTGGAATCGTGCACTGCTTGGCTACATTTTCTATCAGTCATATAATTTCAATTCTTTCATTGGCTTTCGTTGTAAAGACAAAATAATAGGATCAGCATATCATGACATCAAAAAACTGACCGCAGTGTTTGGATATTTTGACCTATATATTGCCTATCTTTGTATTTGTGTGTGTGTGTGCGGTCTTAATTTGTTCATTACACTCTAAGCAACACACCCATATAACGTTCGACTACCGGGAGTCTGTTTTTATGCATAATTTTATTGCATAACCGACAAGTATGATACTTCACCCTGAAGAAACTCGATGTAAACAAAGGAATAACCATCGATGTTACAACGTTATTGTTTCTTTGGACTAAAAATGCTCTATGGGATGTTATTCAGTGGACCCTCACCTTTCCATTCAATCTGGAACTTTTAGCAGTGGATGCGTGTGTGGCTCGTTATTACGACACTACTGGTATGTACTCCGTTTTTGATTACGTGTGTTTTGATCTGTACTGCTTACATAAATGCAAGAAATACATTCGTTATAAGCTTTTCATCGAAAAACAGAGCTCTATCATCGATGCTTGAGGCTTACACCTTTAAAATGATATATAGTTTGCCAAGATTAATGATGTTCTTTCACGTTAAATCTATTCATAAACATTAAACTTGTGGGGGGAAAAAACTCTTCCGTGCGCTGGCGCTCTGGCAAAGGTTAACAGGTTAACTCCTTCTCTTTTCTAGGAGCAATCGGGCCGGTTTGATCAGATCTCAGACAAGGGTTCAGGAATCGGATAAGTGATCTGGAGATGGCAGAACAACAGTGCATAGGGTTAGTATGAATCAGGTAAGAAAACGGAATACTCAGGTTTTCAGGATCGACGGAGATATCAGGACTCAGGGAGAAATGGTCTGTTCCTGTTGGAGGCTTGACAAAGACTGGATACAAGGTGAGTGTTTTTATGAGTTGGCTGATGAGGTGATAAGTGATGAACAGGTGTTTGTGATTTATAATTCTGGGGAGAGTGATCTTTGAGTGGTGGACTGCAATGAACTTGACTGATCTCTGACATTACCCCCTCCAGAGTCAGCCAGCTGACCTAGTACCTTGACGTCGTGGGGGTCTACCTCGGGGTCGTGGAGCAGGCCTTTCAGGATGAAGTTACGTGGAATTCTGTGAGTAACATGGGGTCGAGGATGTCCTTTGAGGTACCCAACACCTCTCTTCTGGGCCATAGTCTTCCCAGTCTACCAGATATTCGAGTAGACCCCTCTGACGTCGGGAGTCCAGGATTTCTCTAACAGTATAGATGGGGTCGGCTTCAATGGGAGGTACTGGGGGTTGTCATCGTGCACTAGGTCTGTGGAGGGAACAGGAACAAGTGGATGATGGGGTTTCAAGAGTGAGGCGTGGAATGAGGGGTGGATCGCGATATTGGGCTGGTAAACGGAGCTGGTAGGTGACTGGGTTAAGTTGTCTTACAACGGGGAATGGACCAATGTATCTCGGACTTAGTTTACGACAAGGGAGTCTTAGGCGGATGTCTCTGGTCGAAAGCCAGACCAGTTGCCCAGGCTGATATTCGGGAGTGTTACTGCGGTGAATGTCTGCGAAGTGTTGTTGACGGTTCAAGGCTTGTTGGAGATGATGATGAGTTTGGTTCCATACCCTCTCACTGTTTTGGAACCAAGTGTTAACTCTGAGGGACTTCAGATGACTCACCGGACCATGGAAACAATGGTGGTTGATAACCCAGTACACATTGAAATGGTGTTAGATTCGTGGAGGTTTGTCGAAGGGAGTTTTGAGCATACTCTGCCCATACTGAGATATCGGCTCCAGAGATGTTGATTCGAATGGCAGAAAGTACTGAAGGAAGCGACTGACATCTTGTATTTTTTGCTCCGCTTGACCATTTGCTTGTGGGTGGTACCCTGATGTTAAACTCACTGTAACATTCATTAGTGCAAAGAAGGCTCGCCACACCTTGGAGATAAATTGTGGCCCTCTGTCTGACACAATATCCTCCGGGATGCCAAAATTCGGAAGGCGTGTTCCATCAATAGCTCTGCAGTCCCGAAGGCTGTGGGTAAGTTCTTGAGGGAATTAATTTGCAGGCTTTGGAAAAACGATCAATAGTTACCAGGATACATGTATTCTCGTCTGAGGGAGGAAGGTCAGTGACGAAGTCGACTCCAATGTGCGACCAAGGTCGATTCGTGGGACTGGCAGAGGCATGAGTTTTCCAGTGGGTAAGTGACGAGGGTTCTTGTTCATGGCACAGAGAATGCATCCTTGGATGAAAGTCTTGATATCCTGTAACATGTTGGACCACCAGTATCGAGTTTGAAGAGTGGAATAGGTCTTATTAACTCCAGGATGACCTGTGCCGACAGGCGAGTGTCGCGGAGGAGATTAGAGAGGTACGAAATTCTTCGGATGCGTATATCTTTCCGATAGGACATTCTGGAGGACTGGGTTGGTGTTGAGACATTTCAAGCAGTTGTTCATTTAGGTCCCACTGAATGGGATTGACAAACATTTTTTCAGGGAGTATACTCTCAGGTTCTTACGTGGGAAATTTCGGGGCATGGAGACGGGACAAGGCGTCTGCTCGGACGTTCTTTGAACCCGGACGATAGGAGATCTGGAAATGGAAGCGAGTAAAGAAGAGTGCCCATCTGGCCTGGCGTGGGTTAAGTCTCCTTGCCTCTTTCAAGTACTGCAGATTCTTGTGGTCTGTGAGAACTAGGAATGGATGTTTGGCTCCTTCTAGCCAGTGTCTCCACTCTTCTAAGCGCAAGTTTAACTTGGCCAGGAGTTCTCGATTACCAATATCATAGTTCACTTCTGCAGGAGATAGCTTGTGGGAGAAGAATGCACAGGGCATGGGTTTAGGTGAGGAAGCAGAGTCTTGTGACAACACCGCTCCTACTCCTGTTGTAGAAGCATCTACTTCCACAATGAACATCTTTTCAGGGTTCGGGTGTTGGAGTAAGGGGGCTGTGGTGAATGCGGTTTTGAGAGATTGAAAGGCATGTTCAGCCTCAGTGGTCCAGAGCAGTGTTTTCGGTTTTCCTTTGAGTAGAGAGGTCAGAGGAGCTGTAAGCAGGCTGTATTGATAAATAAATCTTCGATAGAAATTCGCAAATTCAAGAAATCGTTGTAACTCTTTGACAGACTGTGGAGTGGTCCAGGAAGTAATGGCTTTGGTTTTACGATCATCCATCTCTACTCCTCTTTCACTGAGGTGGTAACCGAGAAATTCGACTGAGGTTTGATGGAAGGATCACTTCTCTGCTTTCAGGAACAGGGAGAATTCACGTAGCCGTTGGAGTACCTGAGAGACATGTTGCTGATGCTCCACCAAGTTTCTGGAGTAGATTAGGATATCGTCTATGTAGATAATGACAAATTGATTCAGGTAGTCTCGGAAAACTTCATCCATGAAACTTTGGAAAACTGAAGGGCGTTGACCAGACCATACGGCATGACGAGATATTCATAGTGTCCTGCTGGAGTGATGAATGCAGTCTTCCACTCAGTCAGCCCTTTCGGATTCGAATGAGATTGTATGCACTTCTCAAATCCAGCTTGGTGAATATCTTGGCTTCTCGAAGTTGTTCAAGTGAAGAGGGAACCAATGGGAGTGGGTAACTGAACTTGGCGGTTATCTTGTTTAAAGCTCTATAATCTATACACGGACGTAAACCTCCATCTTTCTTAGGGACAAAGAAGAAACTGGCGGCAGCAGGTGAAGTAGAGGCCCGAATATAGCCTTGTTTTAATGCTTCTTCAATATACTGTTTCATGGCTTCTTGCTCAGGAATAGCCAGAGAGTAGATTCAGCCCCTTGGGGATGGATTCTCCGGGAATCAGATCGATGGCACAATCCCATGCTTCGATGGGGTGGTAACTTGGCAGCCTTGACGGGGTTGAATACATCTGAATATGGAGAGTAGCATGAAGGAATGGATACCGACAAGTTGTCTATGGGGCTTTCAATGGAGGTTGAATTCATCGGGATGGTGTCGGGCAAGTTGGCGATGGGCGTACTGGGGTGTTCAAAACTCATGGGCGAGCACAGGCAACCCCATTTCAAAATCTTACCCGATTTCCAGTCAATGTTAGGTTGATGTCGTATAAGCCATGGACGGCCAAGGATAATATCAGTCTGGCTATTCTCAAGTACAAAAGGTTCAAACAGTTCATGGTGGGTGTCTTCAATACAGAGTAGAATAGGTTTAATTCGAGGCGTGACATACCCCTGATTAATGGTTTCACCCGTCACTGCATGGATGGCGTATGGCTTGGAGGTGGCGGATTGTTGAAGTTGGAGTTTCTGACAGAGCTGCCGGAGATGAAGTCTCCTGCTGACCCGGAATCCACAATGGCTGTAGCAGAGACATGGAAGCGTGTAGATTTCAGAATCACAGATATCGATTAACGGAGCTGATACAGAGGCGGACGTGCAGACAGAACTCACAAGCATTCTAGGAGGTGCGTGTAGGGCATGAGCGAAGAAAATGTCCTCCCATTCCACAATATAGACACAGTTTTAACTCTCGACGGTGAGAACGTTCAGCTTGGGACAGTCGATAGTTATCCACCTGCATCTTCTCGACAGTGACTTCGGAGGGTCGTTTATCGGGGTACTGAGGTGGTGAAAAGGTGGGTTGCTGGGCTTCGCGATAGCAGCCTTGAGATCTTTGGTGCACACGGAGAGCTTGCTGTATGAATTTCTCGACCCCCAGGCTATCATCATAAATCGCAAGTTGAAGGCGGAGTGCAGGATTCAAACCACGTCGGTAGATGGAAATGAGCTTTTTCGTTCCACCCACTGGCAGCGGCTAGAGTCGCGGAATTCCAGTGAATATTCAGCAACTGACTTCTTGCCTTGGTGTAATTGCAATAGCTTGTCACTGATGGATGAATCATCTACTGGGCGTCCGAAAACTTCTTTGAAATGGTTTATAAATTCTTGTACAGAGGAAGTAACGGTAGATTCCTGCAGCCACAAAGTTTCAGCCCATCTTAATGCAGCTCCTGATAACTGTTGAATAATAAAAGCAACCCTCGACTTTTCAGTGGGGTATAACTGGATTTGTTGTTCTAGAGCGAGCGAACACTGTAACAGGAAACCGTTGCAATCCTCCGCCCGGCCGGAGAATGGCACTGGACGGGAAGTTGGATTGGCAAAGCAAACCAGAGAAGGAGCGGGGTTTACGGAAGTGCTGGAAGCTGGCTGACTGGGATTAACAGCGGCAGCTGTCGGTTGTGCAGGGTTATCAATATTACAAACAGATTCCATCGAGCTGTTCTTCTTCCCCTTTTTCGGCCAAGCCTTCTGTCAGGGTAGAGACCAGGAGATCGGAGGTAAGCTGATTCAAATATAGTTTTATTCAAGTATAGAAGGTGAAAGGTAAGTATCAGGTGACTTTTCAGGTGCTGGTTTAGTGAAGATAGTTCGTTGCATGGAGAACAACTGGAAATCCAAATGACTTGGATCAGTAGAACATTCACTCTGTATCAGTTCGTTAACTCCTTCTCTTTTCTAGGAGCAATCGGGCCGGTTTGATCAGATCTCAGACAAGGGTTCAGGAATCGGATAAGTGATCTGGAGATGGTAGAACAACAGTGCATAGGGTTAGTATGAATCAGGTAAGAAAACGGAATACTCAGGTTTTCAGGATCGACGGAGATATCAGGACTCAGGGAGAAATGGTCTGTTCCTGTTGGAGGCTTGACAAAGACTGGATACAAGGTGAGTGTTTTTATGAGTTGGCTGATGAGGTGATAAGTGATGACCAGGTGTTTGTGATTTAGAATTCTGGGGAGAGTGATCTTTGAGTGGTGGACTGCAATGAACTTGACTGATCTCTGACAAATATGTAGTCCTTTCAGATGGAAAAATGTATACATATAAATTATGTGATCCAAAGTGCATTTGTACATTTGTACAGGAAGTGTTACATTCATACGAGCAGACAGAGAAGTACGTTTGAATTAAGTTTGGAGCAGAAGAAATAAAAATAAACCTTGTGTAAATTTACGCTAAGCTAAAATGCTATTTCTGGCAATTGTATATGCACGATCATATTTTTTTTATCTACAAAATTCATGTTATCGGTACACAGTATAATTTCATTTTTCTAGTAAGGCCATTGAAATTAGGAAAAAATAATATTCTTGATAATCCTTTTTGTATTTGTATATATCTAAAAATCCTTAAAACAAGTTAAGTTTGATTTATCTTGTTTTAGAAACAACACTGCATAAAATATTTATGTATTTCAGAGAATGCATATTTAACACGTGTATTTTGTCTTAATGTACTTTTTATGAGTTTAAGTTTTATAGTCAAAACAAGTGAAAAAATCTACCAGTGCTGAAGAAGTAATCCAAAATATTTGTTTCTGACCTAGTAATCTAACGGAATACGTTACAAATGACATTTTTGAGCATGTATTCTGTAATTTGTAGTGGAATACATTTAAAAAGTAACCCTCCATCTCTGCTTGTTTGCCAAATTCTAAGCCTTCTGAAACCATCCATAGCTTTGTGTGAGAAATGGACCTGAAGATGTTGATCAAGTGGTTGTTCACAAATAATCTTCATAGAAGACAAAAAAAACATGATGGTGATAAATAATGGTAGATTATCCACTTTTGGGTTAACTATTCCTTTTAATATACATTCTAAACCCACGTGCATCTAAAATGTTTTAGACTATCCAGAAGTTTTTGGGCCTACATACCCTTCGACCCAGTTCTTGCAACACCCCTGATCTTAAGTGGAGACAGGAAAAAAATATATAATTCTAGGAAATACTCTTGTGATGGGGAGAACTGATGCCTGAGGTGCTTTTAAGAAACCTTAAACAGAGGCAATAGGATCACCTTTGAAAACTTTTAACTTTAGCTTTGCCAAGTTCCATTCCCTGGCGAGAGGTAGTGTGTGGTTGCAGGGGGTCTCAGTATGCTCTCATCAGCACCAGATCTCTTCAGGCTGGCTTCTTTTGACTAAAGTTCTCAATCTCTCTCCAGCAGTGATGCATGGGAGTGTAGGCACAGCTCACAGCTAATGGTTCCCTCATTCATGCTGCTGTAATCTGAGCTGCAAACTTTTCCAAGAAAAAGATCAATTATGTATTCCTGTAGAACCTCCTTTTTTTACACCTTGATAGCTTTTATGTTTTAAAATGGTTTAATTGTTAGCACCAAAATGTATATTGACATGTACTGTAACACTTACAGTAAAATGTGTATGCTAAATGTCATTCAGTTACAGTATATATATCAAAATGTCAAAATAAAGGTATTTATTATTTTAGTACAATCACAGCAAACCATTTGACAATAAAACAGAAAAGAAATATGTAAGGCATTTTAATGATAAAACATTAATTACTTCATACACCCACTTGGGACTAGTTGGATGAACCACCTAGCAACATTCCAGGGCCTCATTTCCCAGCAGCATTGTAAGCCTAAAATCGTAGAATGCATTTTATGATTGATCTTAGTTTTGGCCATTTCCTCAGTCATCGTAACTTAAGTAATACTTGCAAATGTTTGTAGATTATTGAGTGCTCCAGAGCAGTTGTAGATTTTAAAGTGTACCCTACTTTAAACAAAATGACTCCGTGCAGTCATCAGCAGCACAAACCAAAAACTACACATTTTAACGACTTTATATTCTGTGTTTACATATTAGGCTTCTCACTTGTAATACTGCACTAAATGGGTAAAGTTATGCCCAATAGAAGCAGAGTACTTACACTACTTAAGGACTCATTTATATTTTGTGAGGAACATTTTATAGGGGCAAATAACAGACCACCGCTCGACTTATGGATGCCCATGAAGCACAACTTAAATCACCTGATTGTTTGCCCCATGGCACTCCTGGCCACACAGTGAGCATAGTTATAACTTTCCTCGCTCTCATTTTGGGGGTTGGCCACAGGAGTAAAAAGATAAGGCCTCAGGGGATAGCCAATGTCTCCAAGAAGCCACCATTCAACCCTGGAAGCTTGTGCCTTATGGCCAACAGAACAATAATAAAAAAGAAGTCATGGCTGCTTCCAGGCCATACTATCACCATATCCGTGATGAGCCCCTGATGATTGCTCACCACTTGTCAGTTGATTGTCACATATTCCCTGTTTTTTTTTGTGGTAATGGCACACACTTCAGCAAATAATGTTCATAGCACCTCATGAGTGAGCTGAGAGAAGCCACCTTTTGATAGCATGGAGTCTAAGATTAGTCTTGAAACTCCTATCATCTTCTTCCATGCACCTCCCATGTGAGAGGAATGAGGAAAATTGAAGATCCATTTGCAGCCTTCACTTAGGTATCTCAGAACACTTGGCTCACTCGAGTCCACAAGCATATTCAGCTCTTTGCCTGCTCCTCTGAAGTTGGTGTAACAGTCTGACTGCATTGTCTTTACATGACCACGGATGGCTAGGAAGCTGTGTTGAGCATTGATAAAGCTGGAGTTGTCCAGTGACTCAATTAGCACATTGTGTACAGCTCACACAGATAAGCATGTGAAAATTACTGCCCACATTTTACTGCTGGCATAGCCTCCTCCGGTGTGATGAGGTGAAATATTCCAGGGCCCGAATACATCTAATAAAAATGTTAGTGAAGGGCGTTTCTGTGCTGAGGCAGTCAGGTGGAAGAGCTGCCATGATCTGAAGTGAGAGGATGTCAAGGATGCTGTTAATGCATCACTTGGCCCCAACTATTCAGAATCCTCCTGTGTGGATAGCACAACAGGGAAGATACATACTTGATGTTTGACTTTGTCATGATAGCAGTTTGTAAAGAAGATAGGCTATATGGCTGTGTCCTGGGATTATGAGATTGTGTTTCTCTGCACTGTGTGGTGAAAAATCAGACAAAATGAAATTCCAGGAATCGAAGTTTATTGCAGAGCCCCTTTGTAACTATCAAGGCAATGAAAAGTGGCTCCATTCTGATTGGATTGTGATTGGTTGACCAACATTAACAGATACCAAAAAGCCATTAGATAAGCAGCTCAGACAGTTGGCAGTCACCTCGGAAAGTAAGGCCCAGATCCTCCAAAACATTGGAAATTACTTTTTATTGGTCAACGAGTGGTATCCTATCACCAAAATCCTGTGCAGCATCTCAAACCCCCATCCGTTTGAGGTGGGATAGTTTACAAAAATTCTTCAAGACCACTTGAAGCAGCATTAACTTACCGTGTGGAAAAAGCTGAAACAGAATTCACAAAGACAAATCTTTACAAATAAACTTTTACTCCTAAACTTGACACCAACTGTAACACATTCCCTCCATATTTGCTCACAGAACTTATGTAAATTGCAGTTGTTTTATAAACACAATAGTTCACACAATTTGAATTATTAAGGTATGAATTAATGCATGAGTAATAGTTAATCTTTCAGTTCCATATTTAGACTCTGTATTCAGATCATTGCTAATAATATTTTAAAAGTGCTTCGGAAAAGAAATATTGTATTGGTAAAATGTTAAAGACACTGTTCACTAATCCGTTCCACACCAGAATGGGCCATGATGTGGCTACTTATGAAAGTAACAGCCAATCACATTGCTGAAATGGAAAGCAGAAGATTTGAATGCCCACCTTACCTGAAAGTTATAAAACACCCTTACAATCAGCAACACCTTTGTTCTGAATCTCTGGCCTGAGTGGTAGGAGATGTAACAGAATAACAGTAACACTCCTTTGAGTCTCCACTCCAGGCAATAATAGTAACACTCCACAATTCTGGGTTTCTAGCCAGTGAGCCAGAAGGGAATAACAGATCATTCAACATCAAAGGCAGTAACAGAGCAACTACAACATCATGGGTCTCCACTTCACAGAGAGTGAGCGAATTAGAGATAGAGAGAGAGAGAGAGAGAGAGAGACAGTAACAAATCATCCAACATTCAAAGTGTCCTTCCAAGAGGGACAGTAGAAGATCGACCAAGTAGTCTTACTTCAAGAGACAAAAGCAATGGCAATTTCAGAATCCCCATACCAGGGAGATTACAACACAGACAACGTTTGTCTCTGGCTAGTAAACTTTCTCTTTAATTTGTTCATCTGCATGTTCCAGATAAAAAAAATTTTTTTTAAAAAAAACGTAAGGTCTGTATATCTGCATGTTCCAGATTGCAATAATCCTCTCTGTGCTTCCAGGAGATCAACATTCCTCAGCTCCTTCATGTCCAAGGCTGTTGAAATTAAATCCCACTCCTTACCACTGTAATGTGGCCTGAAAACTCCAGTGGAACACATAGCTATCAACAAACTCATCGGTCAATCAAGTGGAACGTAAATATCACTACTAAAACTCTTTCCAGAGACCTTGCATTAGTGTATACAATCAGTTTATGATTATCTAATGTATGAGGATGGGTGTGGGTGGGCATCAGGTATTCATACTCACACACGCATACACACCTTAAGGCCTCAATATACGCCCTACAAAATAGATAAACAAACGAATGTGGTCATTTAGAACAAAATCTGTCAAAAAAAAAAGGTGTTTTTGCATTCGTTTCGGTGGTAAATTTGTTTAATTAATCTACTAAAGGAATCAAATCTTCTCAAATACTCTCAATTGCTCATTCACTCATGTGCCATCTACAGCGAAAGACATTCTGTGGCAGGGCGGAGGGCGGGCCAGGTTGTAATTCCACACACACGGCCCCTGCATTCTTTCACCTGTAATAAGCATTAGCAGTCTGCATGTTTTCCCCTCAAATAATCATTAGCAGTCTGAGGTTACCCTTCTACCTGTGCAAGTGCAGCCCACGCTCCAGTGGCCATGGATCTAACTTTTCACAGATTTATAAGAGTTGTGAAATATATATAATTGTATAATTGTCACCTAAATATGAATATTTTGTAGTTTCTACAGAAATGCCTGAAATTGCGCCATCCGCAAGGGTTTCACCAATATTACTTCCAGCTGGTCTCTACGAGAGCCCATCTAAAATTCCTCCCAAGGGATTGTTCACAGGTTTTCCTGTCCAGGTGCCACAATCACAGCGCCTTTCGGGCCATATGACAAACTCCCCCAACACCGCAAAGTAACGCAAACAAGCTGTACAGGTGCCACAACTGCGGCGTCATTCCTGCAAACTGCGCAAATGCACTGCATTCATGGACCTCTTTTCCTCTTATCAAAAGCCTAAGGGCATTGTGAATAAATCTATATACTCATCGCAAACCACAATTCGGCAAGGTCCTCTACTCCAAGGTTCTTCATTTCAACGCAGTGTGGGCTCTTTTGTTTGGACGCAATGTGAACCTACGCAATTTGGGCCACAGGTTCTTCCACTCAAATGCAGTGCGAGGTCACCTGTTTGAGTGCAGTGGTGGCAAAGTATTCTTAAGAGCCTTTTAGCATTTCCTGTTAACCTTTGCATTGGCATTTCCTTTGCTCATGGTTAAAATGAGCCCAAAACATAATAAATAGAGCTTGATATAACCTTACAGGAGTGCATAAATGTAATAAAACCATGTGTGCCCCAATTGATACCGCAGCTGCAGATTTTGTGCCGCAGCACCCGCCCATGCTTGATACTGACGCAGCATCACCCGCATACTCTCAATAATGCCACAATAGCACCCCTTTCGCATATTGATACTGCTGCAGTAGTGCCCCGCTATGAAAAACATAATAAAATGTTATTATTAACTAACCTTTTGCTTTCCTTAAAGCTGCATAAAAACATAATTGACATGTTCCCTTTACAAAAAGCTTCACTATGATGCTGCGCTTTGCTAAGCGCTTTTGGGAACAATCCTAGTTGTGACCGAGCTGTGAATATGTGTGTAACACGTCAATGAACATTGACCGGAATTTATAGCCTCGGCTGATGTAATCATTAGATGCACCTGTGGCCAGGCTATAAATTGATGCGTCACCAGGTGTCGTCAGATCCTCTGTTTTCATAGCGATTCTGTGTGTGTTTTACAACCCTGTCAAAACTTTCTTTCCTCTGCTAGGAGTTAGAATTTGTTAGGCAGTATGCAGTGAACCTTTTCTCCTTTCCTCTTCTTTCTAAGAAAATAATATATATATTTTTAAAAGAGAGAATGACTGAAAGCCGGGGCAAACGATGCGTGTTCCCCTGTTCTTGCTCTATAGCCGAAGAGGACACGCATCAGTTTTGCTCTGTTTGTTTGAGGGAAGAGCACGCTGCTCTCGCGTTGCAGCAGGGTGATTTGCTTTCTGGCAAAGTGCTTCGCGCTCGCCTCGCTCGCTTCCGGGAGTCAGCATCCACGCTTGGTTTGTGGGGCTCTCGCATGGATTTGGCTGAGGAGCAAGAGACTGGTTTGTCCCTTTCTCTCGCTCTCTCCCCAAACCCAGCTGGACCTTCTTGGGGGACCGCAATTCTCTTCACGCCTCCGAGCTTTTCATCCATGATAAAAAATCAGAATTGCTCGATGTGGTTACTCGTGCGGTTGCCAGACTCCAGTTGGACTGGCCACGCCAAAAAGAGACTCCCAAACCCTACAAATTAGGGGATAGATATTTATCTAGCAATCTGTGGAAGGGAACGCCTCATCAGTCCCTTCCCTTCTTTGATAACCTCCATGAAGAGCTTTCTCACTCATGGAGGAACCCCTATTCTTCCCGTGTTCACGTACCCTCGACGCACTTCTTTACTTCATTTAGAAGTTCTGCCACAACACAGGAAGTTCCTGAGGTTCGCTTTCAGGGACAAAGTCTTCCAGTGTCAGGTTCTACCATTCCACCTAGCCCTTTTTACCTGCACATTCACAAATGCATGATGTAGCGCTGGCTCCTTTGCGACTCCGGGGCATCTGCATTCTGAATTGTATAGACGACTGGCTGATCCTAGCGCAGTTCCAGGAACTGGCAGTTCAGCACAGGGATATCGTCTTAGTTCATCTGGTTTCTCTGGGGTTGAGGCTCAATGCCAAGAAAAGTGTCCTCTCTCCCACTCAGAACACTGTCTATCGGGGCACTGTATGGAGTTCAGTCACAATGCAGGCACAACTGTCTCCCGTTAGAATGAGTCCATTCAGATCACCCTGAGCAAAGTCAGGCTAGGTCAAGGTTGCACTGTTATCAGTATCAATGTTTTCCAGGTCTCAGGGCGACCACATCCTCGGTGATCCCTCTGGACCTTCTGCTCATGAGACCATTTTTGTTGTGGCTCAAAGCCAGGGGATTTCTTCGTTCCCTTTCTATGTGGTTCAGACCCCGTTTTTTTTTTTGCCTTGGGTCCCACTCTAGGTGCGTCTTGTTGTCGCAGGCTGCTAACGACAGACGCCTCCCTGATGGGCTGGGTAGAGGCCTTAAGTGGTCATCCAGCTTAAGGAGATAGGAGGGTCATTAGCTCGGTTGTCACAGTCATTGTCTCGAGTTGATGGCTGTCTGGCCCTGAAATACTTCCTCCTGAGGCTGCCATGTCTTGGTGCGGGTGGGCAATACAGCGGTAGCCTCTCACATATATCATCAGGGATATCCACGTTCTTGTCAGCTGTATTTCTGATGCATCGGATTATTATTATCTGGGCAGTTATATCCCTGGATGCCCGTATGTGGGAGCAGATTTACTGTCCAGACAGAAAATACCAACGGGGGAGTAAAGACTCCACCCTAAGGTAGTAGTTTGCCAGAATTCGCCAGCAAGGATCTTGCTTCTTACTGATAGCACCACGCTGGCCAAACAGGGTTTGGTTCTCAGAGCTAATTTCTTTCCTCGACAGCTCGCCTTGGGCGATTCCGAACAGGAAGGATCTTCTATCTCAGGCACAGGAGACAGTATTTCATCCCCGAATTGTGGAATCTTTCATGCTTGGCCCCTAAGGGTACCAACTGAGGGACACAGGGCTTTCTCCTGAGCTTATCAAGACCATTTTAAATGCGGGCTTCTTCCACTTGGAACAAGTTTGGGTTGATTTTACCTGGCAGAAGAGGACCTCTTCGCCTATGTTGATAGCGCAATGTCTCCTCTACTTCTCCCAGAGTTACCCAGGGTCGTGGTGGCGCATAACTGGCACAAATGCGCCTGCATGCGTTTCCTTCTAATGAGTTCATATTACAGAACCAGCTAACTGCCAGTTTGCTTCAGTTCTGGATTTTCTGTAGAAAGAACTGTCAGCAGGCACTTGCCTCACCACTGCCAGGTTCTATGTGGCCTCCACTTCGGTTTGCCACACCTTGGTTGGTGGGGTGCCCTCTAAGAGGCATCCTTGCTAGGACCTCTTCATAGGGTAAGACCCCCCTTTTAAACCTCTAGAGTTAGCATTTGGTAGACTTCTGACTCTCAAGATGGTTTTTCTAATGGCAATTACGTCTCTAAGGAGACTTGGGTACCTACAGGCTCTGTCTCTCTTTTGCTGGCCTGTTTTGAGTTACCCCAGGTATGGCCAAAAGCATTCTTTGCACCCTCACCCTGACTACCTGCCCATGGTGCCTTTCGCGACTCTTGGCCGGTTATTCTCTAAGCCTTCTGCTCCCTGCCGTTTGTAACGGTGGAGCAGCTAAGACTTCTCAGACTTTTTCCAGTCTGTACCCTTCAGACTTATGTCCACCGTATTTGCTAGTGGCATAAAGTCAGGGCAGCAATTCTTCACTTGGAAGCCGTGACCGGGTGGCGGTCACCTCCTGGCAGACTATGTCACTTTGGGTGAGGGACATTACTGCCCGGGCCTACGAGGCGTGTGGTCAAGCTTTGCCAGTAGGTTTTAGGGCGCACTCTACCAGAGGGCTCTCCTCTGGTAGAGTGGGGGATCTTTGTCTTTGGTTTATATATATATATATATATATATATATATATATATATATATATATATACACACACACAGTGTCCTCCCTTTCAAATCACAGTAAGTGCCTTCCTCATTCATTTTCTATGTAGTTTAAGAGAGTGTTGTCCCTCCTATGACAAAGTTATATAGCTATAATTAGCATCACAGTCTGGCTGGAAGCTTATGGCAGGTAATTTTGGTGAACTCCATCCTGAGCCCATGGTCATCATCACTAAGCGACACAGTGGGAATCAGACATCAGGCAGGACCGGAGATGTATCGGGCAGGTACTGGTAACCTCGGGAAATAATTGTTTAATGTTTAGACAGGGAAATAAATATAACAAAATTAGCATAGATGTCATTCAATTTAAAGCAGGGTTAAAGAATAACATAAGTTTTTTTTTGGTTTTGGCAGACTTAACTAAAGCAGCATAGCAATGAATTGAGAGATAAATTAGGTGTATGCCTGGCTAAATAGATAAGTCTTTAGTCTAGACTTGAACTGAGAGAGTGTGTCTAAATTACGAATACTGCTAGGAAGATTATTCCTTAATTTAGCAGACAAATATGAAAATGATCTCCCTTCTTTTGTGGATTTTGATATTCTCTGTACTGTTAAAAGGCCAGAGTTTTGTGATTGTAATGTAAGTAATAAACTGAATTTTTTAATTAATATGAAACTTAACGGGTCGCCAATGTAACGCCGATAAAATGGGACTGATGTGATCATAATTCTTGGTTCTAGTTAGCACTCTCGCTGCTGAATTTTGAACCAACTGAAGTTTATTTATTAAACCTGCAGGACATCCACCTAGTAATCCATTACAATAATCTAGTCTTGAGGTCATGAACACGTGAATTTGTTTTTCGGCATCAGAAACTCACCACGCACCCCACAGAGAATGAACCACATTATAGCGACCACAAGGATGTTACCCTATGTGACTCTACCCTCCCTAGCAACAGGGCCAATTTGGTTGCTTAGGAGACCTGGCTGGAGTCACTCAGCACACCATGGGATTCGTACTAGCAAACTCTAGGGGTGTTAGTCAGTGTCTTTACCACTGAGCTACCCAGGCCCCCAGTTATAGCACCCTTTAGAAGATAAATGGTGACTGTGGTGGTACTAGGCCTATTCTGGTTGAGAACCATCTGTATCCTTCCTGCCACTGATGTCCAACAAAACTGCGCATGCTTCTAGTGAAAATGGTTAGCAGTAAATTAAAAGAATAATACATTAATAAATATTAATATTTACAACTAATGATTAAACATGTGACTGGTTATCTCTAAAGGTCACTTGCATTTGTGCTTGATTATTAGACATGTCTCTTTGGTGTCTTGGAAGGCTGTCTAAAAAAGTTAATTTATAGCTGTTCATGGCCTGTTAAGTCACTGAATGACTAAGGCAGCTGCATTTGGTTTCGGACACTGGCTTGTGTTTCACTTTGACTTCCACACTTACAATCACCATGATAATTCTGTATACTTGCCACATCTGTCCCTACTTAGTGCTCCTAATCGATGACAGACACTGAGGACTGCAAGGCCTCACTACTTCAATTAACACCCAGCTACCCTACACTTTCAACACATCTTGGAGTATGTCTGAAGTGGCAACTCTTCAATTTGATTGCTTGTTAAAGAGAAGAACTTCACTCTGACTCTGTTTTTCACTCTTATTGTATTAATCATAGATTAATTTCTAAGAGCGGGCACAAGAAGTGCAAGTTTTTCACAAAGTTTTTAGCCGGATGTCAATGGGGACTTCAGTGAGATGTCAAAGTCCTTTGTTATGAGCTCAAAGTGTTGCACCTCTTATTGACATTCTCCAAATTGTATCTAAAATGTCATAACAGAAGTCAAATTTTTAAATGATACTGGCAGTCAAGGCAATTCTATCTCACTTTCTCAAACGTACAAGAGTGCTCCTGCTAAAAAAATATATCCAGCATGGAGCAGCCAAATTAATTAACATGAAAAAATAAACTGCTTTTATAAGCACAATAAAGTATGTCCATTCACATAAACCCTGGAAACAGGATGTTCCCAGACTGACTACAAAAGGGCTGACGATGAGATATCAGAAAAAGCACAGTCAGCAGGCAATTTTACAAGCTCCCATAGCTACAGTGTAATCAACTGTTTCTCTCTCTCTTTCTCTCTCTAGAAACCTGTTCCTGTCATTTGGAGGGGACTCTGATGCTTTCAATTGTTTGAAAATTGTATGACTAAAGCTTGCTGGAAAGATGACACATTGTGCTTTATTGGTTTTGGGACTTTAAGTTGAAAGTAAAAAATAAAACTCACTAAATGAAGGATACTTTGAAAAATTGAAAGGGATTGTTTACCAAAAATTATAATTTACTTCCCCTCATGTTGTTCCAAACTTGTATGACTTTCTTTTAGGGCTGCACAAAATGGAGGAAAATGCGATACCTTATATAATATTCCAATGATGAGATCAGAGCACGTGAAACATTGGAACCCTCTCCACCAAATAAATGAAAGTTTATTGTAATAAAAAAGACTGTCTATCCCAGAAATAACAAACACAGTTGTCATTTGTACTAAATTGCATTTAGGTGGAATGTAATATACAGTTTCAACATCAGCTATTTAGCAGATAAAAATTAATCTTGAATTATTTGTATTTTTTGTAAAAAGAATATGAATATATAATTTAATCATATTATGGGATATCCTTAAAATACATTTTGAAAAATATTTTATTTTAACTTTAAACATTGATGTTCATACTAATTTCACAATTAGTTAATTTAATGGTGGACTTTTGAAGTCAGATTTTGAAACTGGTGTCCAGAAGCACATGCTGTAAAGTACCTGCTCACAGTATGCGCTTAACATGAGACTGAGTGGAATGACTCATGGGACGATACATTAATTAACTGAAACACATCCATTGATATATCCACACAGATCCACAGAGCCCAATAAACAAGCCAAATTTAAGTTTGTATACCTTCGTCTGGTCTCATTTTTATCTGCACAGAACAGCATTGGCTAAAGTTGCATATCTACAAATGTTACATGCTCCATCATTTGAGTTAGATGTAGATTTAGGAGAAAGATGATTTAAATCTCAGCTTTCAAATTGCCACATTTATCACGAAATACAAACAACAAATGTTGTATTCATGCTTTTTAATGGTGTCTGCGACAGACTGCAATAGCTGCCCATTCAAATGGAGTGCAGGAAACATAATGCTCTCTCGCTCTCCAATTAATTGCATGAAAAAATATGAATGAACATCAGAGGGTATGTCGAAAGTGTGAAGAACTTGACATGGAGGCTGAGGTAGAATCCATATGCAGGAAGTTTATTAAACACAGTAAACAAATCAAAGACATTAGGCAGAGACATAGATGATTACAAAACAGTGATCCAGAAATTGGTAATCCAAAAAGACAGGCACAATGGTCATAACAAGAAGGCAATGAGTAAACAATGGCATAAACACTTGGTAAGGCAGTGAAACTGGCCCCTTGGTCATGGTGCAGGACGATTCGGGTGCGCTTGGAAGTCTCGGATCAGGGATGGATCCAGTGTGTCCTTTGCAGCTACCCATGATCAGTCCTCTGGTCCATAACCTTCCCAGTCCACCAGGTTCTGCATCTGGCCCCCTAGACGACATGAGTCTATGATCTCTCTGTCCATGTAAGCAGTTGATCTGTCAATTTCCAAGGGAGGAGGAGGCTCAGTATCAGATGTTGGGTGGATAGGTTTCAATAATGACACATGGAAAGGAGAGATGCGGTAGTTAGCAGGCATCTCCAGTCGGTAAGTTACAGGATTGATCTGTTTAATGATTACGAACGGACCAACATAACTGGGGCTTAGTTTCCTGAATGGTAGCTGCAACTTGAGGTCATGTGTAGACAGCCAGACTCTCTGGCCAGTGTGTGGTGAAGCCTCCGTCGATCAGTTTGGATTTGTTGGGCCCGAACGACCCCCTGCAATCTGACGTGCACGCTGTCCCACACCTGCTCGCTCTGCCTGATCCAGTCATCCACCGCTGGCACTGTAAAGGGTTCATCTGACCAAGGGAACATAGGAGGTTGGTATCCCAGCACACATTGGAAAGGAGTTAGTCCCGTAGAGGAGTGTGTGAGGAAATTCTGGGCATATTCTGCCCATGGGAGGAAATCACTACATTTCTGCTGCTCTTGGCTTCAATAGGATCTGAGATATCATCTCTTGGTTCAGCCTCTCCACCTGTCCATTTTCCTGAGGATGATATCCTGACGTGAGGCTGATGTTGATTTCAAGCTGCTTGCAGAAGGCCTGTCAGACTCTGGAGGTGAACTGCGGTCCCCGATCAGACACAATGTCCCCTGGTAGCCCATAGTTCTTGAATACTTGATGGAACAGCGAGTTAGCTGTCTCCATGGCAGTGGGTAGACCTTTCATGTGGATTCATTTGCTGGACTTTGAAAATCTGTCAATGATTACAAGATTGTAGTATACCCATTGGAGTTTGGCAGATCAGAGATTAAGTCAACAAACAGGTGGGACCAGGGTCTCTCAAGGATAGACAGTGGTTGTAAGAGGCCGGCTTGCAGTTTTCTGGGGGTCTTTAACCTTGCACACACTTGACATACCTTAACATAGATGGTTAAATCATTATTGCGTGTAGGCCACCAGAATGAGTTAATAGTACCAAGTTAATAGTTCTCTGGATGCCAGTGTTTCCAGTGCTGAGGGAGGCATGGATCCATTGGATCATTCTTTGGCGCAGTGTACGTGGTGTATAAAGCTTGGTAGGAGGGCATTCAGGTGGTGCAGGGTATGTTTTTGGGCTCTTTGAATTTCTTCCATGATATCCAAACTGGTGGTAGGTGGTAGGATATATCTTGAGGTAATATGTGAGGAGGATCGTGATGGCAGGAAAGAGCATCAGCTTTGCTGTTCTTGCTGCCAGGTTGGTAGGTGATTGTGAATTGGAATCTTGTGAAGAGGGACCATTGGGCTTGTCGTGGATTGAGTCGTTTTGCTCCCTTGATATATTCAAGTTTCTTATGGTTTCTTAAGTTTCTAATCTACCGGCTTCTCTTTCTCACTGACCTCCACTAGCGTTCGGATGTGAGTCTCTAACTCATTAACCTTCTCCGTCAGCCTGACTAATTCCTTACATTTATCACATGTGAATCCCTCTCTGCTGACAGAGGAGGCTATTGTAAACATGTGACATGCAATGCAGGAAGAAATAACATGAGCGGATGCCATGACTTACTGCAAATTGTTTGTTGTTGTTGGTTGTACCTGAGCGGTGAGGGTGAGGATTAAAGGCTGAAAACAGATATATAAGCGATGCTAAAAAACTAGCAGGCTACAAACACAGACTCTAGCTAGGTGCCAGCAGCAACAGGTAAAATACGTGCAGATGAAACAGTAGAAAAGAGGAAAAACCGGTAAAATGACAAAGGATATAATGATGAATATAACGATGAACGTTTGAGAATAAGAATAAGCAATGCTAAGCAGCCTAAGTAGGCTACAATCAAACACTTGTGCAGTGTGCCGTCAGCAACAGGAAGTCCAGTGGCGTCAGTGCCCAACTATATTCACATTGGGAACAAAGTGTTTTGTTAATACCGCCATTGCATGATCATACCTTGTACCTGTGTTCTGTAGTGTGTAAAAGAATCTTAGTCATTAGGTGCCCAGACAATGTAGTAAAGTTGCTTGTCGCCTTGCATCTGACCATGAAGTTCCCTAAGCATTTATTAACAATAAGTAGTTCATGAAAACTGAAAGTTCACCTACTTTTTACAGGAATGGTGTGGGGGTAGGAACACCCATCATCCTCATCTTTTTCTTCCCACTATATCTTTTCTATCCATCTTACATTCTCTCTAGCTCACAGTGCCATCTACAGCATACAACATTCTCACAAAACAATAAGTATTTCTGCATTATACTCGCTTTTGCAAATGTTATTTGACTATTAGGGTTATGAGCTCTCTCTCTCTCTCTCTCTCTCTCTCTCTCTCTCTCTCTCTCTCTCTATATATATATATATATATATATATATATACACACACACTCACCTAAAGGATTATTAGGAACACCTGTTCAATTTCTCATTAATGCAATTATCTAAGCAACCAATCGCATGGCAGTTGCTTCAATGCATTTAGGGGTGTGGTCCTGGTCAAGACAATCTCCTGAACTCCAAACTGAATGTCAGAATGGGAAAGAAAGATGATTTAAGCAGTTTTGAGCGTGGCATGGTTGTTGGTGCCAGACGGGCCGGTCTGAGTATTTCACAATCTGCTCAGTTACTGGGATTTTCTAGGGTTTACAAAGAATAGTGTGAAAAGGGAAAAACATCCAGTATGCGGCAGTCCTGTGGGCGAAAATGCCTTGTTGATGCTAGAGGTCAGAGGAGAATGGGCTGACTGATTCAAGCTGATAGAAGAGCAACTTTGCCTGAAATAACCACTCGTTACAACCGAGGTATGCAGCAAAGCATTTGTGAAGCCACAACACGCACAACCTTGAGGCGGATGGGCTACAACAGCCCAAGACCCCACCGGGTACCACTCATCTCCACTACAAATAGGAAAAAGAGGCTACAATTTACAAGAGCTCACCAAAATTGGACAGTTGAAGACTGGAAAAATGTTGCCTGGTCTGATGAGCCTCGATTTCTGTTGAGACATTCAGATGGTAGAGTCAGAATTTGGCGTAAACAGAATGAGAACATGGATCCATCATGCCTTGTTACCACTGTGCAGGCTGGTGGTGGTGGTGTAATGGTGTGGGGGATGTTTTCTTGGCACACTTTAGGCCCCTTAGTGCCAATTGGGCATCGTTTAAATGCCACGGCCTACCTGAGCATTGTTTCTGACCATGTCCATCCCTTTATGGCCACCATGTACCCATCCTCTGATGGCTACTTCCAGCAGGATAATGCACCATGTCACAAAGCTCGAATCATTTCAAATTGGTTTCTTGAACATGACAATGAGTTCACTGTACTAAAATGGCCCCCACCGTCACCAGATCTCAACCCAATAGAGCATCTTTGGGATGTGGTGGAACAGGAGCTTGGTGCCCTGGATGTGCATCCCACAAATCTCCATCAACTGCAAGATGCTATCCTATCAATATGGGCCAACATTTCTAAAGAATGCTTTCAGCACCTTGTTGAATCAATGCCACGTAGAATTAAGGCAGTTCTGAAGGCGAAAGGGGTCAAACACAGTATTAGTATGGTGTTCCTAATAATCCTTTAGGTGAGTGTATATATATATATATATATATATATATATATATATATATATATATATATGTGTGTTAATATAAATACAGTATATGTATATATACAGTTGATGTCAGAAGTTTACATACATTTAGACTGTCATTAAAACAAATTTTTTAACCATTTCATATTAGCAAATTATAGTTTTGGCAAGTCGTTTAGGACATCTACTTTGTGCATGACACAAGTAATTTTTCCAACAATTATTTACAGACTGATTGTCTCACTTTTAATTGAATATATAACAATTCCAGTTAGTCAGAAGTTTACATACACAATGTTAACGGTGCCATTAAGCAGCTTGGAAAATTCCAGAGAATGATGTCAAGCCTTTAGGCAATTAGCCAATAAGCTTCTGATAGGCTAATTGGAGTCAACTGGAGGTGTACCTGTGGATGTATTTTAAGACATACCTTCAACCTCAGTGCCTCTTTGCTTGACATCATGGAACAATCAAAAGAAATCAACCAAAACCTCAGAAAAAAAATGTGGACCTCCACAAGTCTGGTTCATCCATGGGAGCAATTTCCAAACACCTGAAGGTACCACGTTCATCTGTACAAACAATAGTACACAAGTATAAACACCATGGGACCACGCAGCCATCATACCGCTCAGGAAAGAGATACATTCTGTCTCCTAGAGATGAACATAATTTGGTGTGAAAAGTGCAAATCAATCCCAGAACAACAGCAATGGACCTTATTAAGATGCTGGAGGAAACAGATATAAAAGTATCTATATCCACAGTAAAACAAGTCCTATATCGAAATAATCTGAAAGGCTGCTCAGCAAGGAAGAAACCACTGCTCCAAAACTGCCATAAAAAAGCCAGACTACAGTTTGCAAGTGCACACAGGGACAAAAACATTACTTTTTGAAGAAATGTCCTCTGGTCAGATGAAACAAAAATGTAACAGTTTGGCCAAAATGTTTGGAGAAAAAAGGGTGAGGCTTGCAACCATGGGGCAGCATCAGGTTGTGGGGTGCTTTGCTGCAGGAGGGAGTGGTGCACTTCACAAAATAGATGGCATCATGAGGAAGAAAAATTATGTGGAAATATTGAAGCACCATCTCAAGACATCAGCCAGGAACAAAAGCTTGGTCACAAATCGGTATTCCAAATGTACAATGACCCCAAGCATACCTCCACAGTTGTGGATAAATGGCTTAAGGACAACAAAGTCCAGGTATTGGAGTGGCCATCACAAAGCCCTGACCTCAATCCGCTAGAACATTTTTGGGCAGAACTGAAAAAGTGTGTGCGAGCAAGGAGACCTACAAACCTGACTCAGTTACACCAGTTCTGTCTGGAGGAATGGGCCAAAATTCCAGCAACTTAATGTGAGAAGCTTGTGGAAGGCTACCAAAAACGTTGGACTCAAGTTAAACAATTTAATGACAATGCTACCAAATATTAACAAAGTGTATACATTTCTGACCCACTGGGAATGTGATGAAAGAAATAAAAGCTGAAATATATAAATCTCACTACTATTATTCTGACATTTCACATTCTTAAAATAGACTAGTGATCCTAAATGACCTAAGATAGGGAATGTGTTCTATCATTATATGTCAGGCATTGTGAAATACTGTGTTTAAATGTATTTGGCTAAGGTACATGTAAAATTCTGACTTCAACATATAGTTGGAGTGGGGCTGTTACTCACATCCTCTTTGTTATCTGAGACAGAAGCCTGCTGTTGTAACCAAATTTAAGCAAAGAACCTCCAGAGAGGGTCTGCTGAGAGCTATTTAGTGTCTTTACCGCTACCTGTTCTCTCCATCACTCTCTATCTGAAAACTTCCTCAGAGCATTCTCCTGGCTGCAAAGAGATGGCTGCTGCATATCAAAGATGGCCTGGGTTTTGAGGCATCTACTCAAGTGACTCCCCTGATACTTGAATGCCTGGAGCATGCTCAGATGATCTGGAGAGGATTTGTGTCAAACATGTGAGAGAGATGAATTCTAACAATGCAAGACTGTCATGAAGGCTAAATGAGAAGAGAAGCTAAGGGAGGTAATGAGTGAAGGATTGTTTTATTTGTATATTCAAACACTGATAAGATGCAGTTAGGTCTTGGTTTTGTTTGTTCAGTGAATCCTAAAGTTTGCATTCATTTTGATTAATCATGCCTAAAATTTTGTTATTCAGTGTGTGAAAAAATAGATATATATTAAAGGTATATTCGGTAAGGTTCCCTTTGTTAAGGGTTTATAAATGGGTTCATTAATGACTAATAACTACTTTACAGATGCATTATAAATCATTCATTTTCAGTTATAAAAATGTTGTACCTTAATGTAAAGTGAACACCTGTGAACCATTTATTAATGAGTTACAAACATTACTAACCTATGAAAGCCTGTATGTGTGCTCTGCCTGGGCATGTACACATTTCCGTGAGGCAGATAACACAAGTAATATCGTGTGTGAAGTTAAATGCTATGGCTAACTAGCCTCTTTGTGGTGCTTTGTTTTGAAATGGTTTCAAATAAAATGGCATTGAACTTGTCTAATTTTTGTAAATAAATATGCACATGAGCAAAAGTGGGGAAAAAACACTGTCTTACCATTTATAAAACACTGAAACTTTGCTTGGTGAAAAATAACCTGGAATCTTCTTTAATGGTGTAACAGTCACATGAAGTCCTCTTTGTAACCCACACATCTTCAGAAAGCAGCATAACGAATAAAACACAATGCAGGTGTTTTGAGATGCGTTTCTAAAAATACAGGTTCTTTTTAACTTTACTTGGTGTCTAAAAATGTGGTGATCCTGAGTGAGAAAAAACAGCGAAATTCAACGCAACAGTCAAAGACATCTGTCTAGTGTGTGTTGACAGTATATAGAAAAATAGCACAGATACACACAAAAGCATGTTTGAACAGCCCCTTCCTCACCCTATTTTTGAAAAAACTAACCCAAATCCTGCTGGAAAACCCAGTGTTTTTTCGGAACTCATCCAGTTTGGGTTTTAAAGACATCACAGCTCTCCTGGCCAACTCCCACAAGAACCTACAACCACACTCACCAGGGAATTGCCCGCACTTGACTCTAGCTTTCACAACCATCCCATCATCAGCCCAGTAAACTACCAGCATCACAAGTTCCAACAAAAGCTTCTCACTTCTAAGCTGTATTCCTCCCCTTCAACAGACAGTCAAGCCTTCACAACTATCCATTTATCGTCATGCCACCACCAAGAGACCAACTCTCAAGGGCGTACACTTCAACCACCACAGACAGATGTTCCTAAACACCGGGTTCATATCACTGCAAACCTTGTACCAAGAGTCATTCAGCACTATTATGCCAACACAGTGAGTGACCATGGGGGAGGCTACAAGACTTTTAAAAGGCTCTGCAAAGTTGCATTCTGGCCGACAATGTGGACTGATATGAAGAACTTTGTCAAGAGCTGTAGGAAGTGTCAGCATGACTCCCTTCTCTCCCAACAAAAATCTTCACAACAGAATGCACCCACCAGAAAGGGAAAACTTCAAAGAAAAACCAGGTTGACGTCACAACAAAAAAAACTAGAGAGATTGGAGTGAGCTGAATTTTAGAGAGAGACTGGAGTGAGCTGAATTTTGGTGTGCCAAGCTGTGAGTGGAGACAGAAAGTTTGTTTTTGTGTACAGCGACATGGATTAGGAACGCGATTGGAGAAGAGAGGCTGGAACAATGAGGGGACTAATTCCACAAGTGCTCATCACTAGAGAGTGGGGCTTGATCTTTTTCATCACTGTTGATTGCACTGTTTGGGTGAAAGTGGAGTGGCAGGAGTTCATCTTCAAGCGTCGAAGAGCTCCATTTTCCAAGATCTGATGGTAAAAATTTTAGGTCTAAAGAGGAAGCTTCTGACCTACCTTTATTCCCGTTTGTTTGACTCTCACTCTTCGTCCTGCAGTATTGCCCACAGTCGCCGTTCAGGTACATTGCAAACTCTCCATAACCCAGCGTGCACCTTTCACAAACACTCCTACTGCCTTAACTCTCTCAACTACACACACACACACACACACACACTTGAATTATTATGTTATATTTGTAATGTGATATTTGTTCTGTTGGTATTTAATTATTTCTGGTATTTTTGTTTGTGAGTCTTTTACTCCTTGCCTTTTGTTTACTGTTTTATTTGTTAATTAAATATACTTATGCTTTGATACACTATTTTGTTTTTGTTTTATTGTGTGTAATTGGTGGCTTTTAGAGCTATCTGGGCAATGTATTCATTTTGACCGGCCTAAACCTGTCTGGCACCTGAATTTGTCATTTAAATTTAATACAGGGGCCGCCACCGTTGCAACATGCTTACGCTATCATTAGAAATAAAACACATTAATCTATTTAAACTAAGGCTATATTGTTAAATTTGTAGAAAAAAAAAACGTTTTTGGGGGTTCTACAGTTGAAGTCAGAAGTTTACATACACCGTAGCCAAATACATTTAAACATCCTTTAGTGAGGATTGTTTCGTGGTTAAATCGGGTCATATTGAGAGTTTCGTCTTTTGGCAGTCGATGCCCTCTGTCGGTAGGGAATAGTAAGATGGCCGCCAGAGCACTTCCGGTGGCTTCACCTGCTGGCAGTTTAGAATGTTATGAGCAATACATATATATATATATATATATATATATATATATATATATATATATATATATATATATATATATCTCGATCAGTGTCCAGGACACATTTCATTTCCCACACTTGCCTGTGTCCCGCCTGCTGACCAATCACAGCTTTGAAAAGCCATTTGACCCACCATTACTCAATAGTGTACCCCTTACAATATATTTTTGCAAGCAAGGTGGGTAATACCCAGCAGTTCAATATAAACTATTTAAACATAATGAGCGTTTTTTTCTCTACTTTTAAAAAATTATCTTGTTATATTGTTATGAGTTCAGTAAAGGATTAGATATTTCATTTAGTTAAAGACATGGAGCTGATTGCATAGAAGTCCTTTTAATTTTCAAACCAGTGATTGGCTGAGAGGCGGGACACCAGGTTATCCAGGAGATTGGAGCAGAGGTGGCTGGAATGAAATGAGAAGGGAAAAAAATATGGATTTCTGTGTAATACAGGCAGTGTCCACAAACTAGATACATTTGAGTACTTCACAGAAAGTTTATTTTTATATGGCACTGTTCACAACAGTTTTGCTAGTTATGCTATACTGTACATGCAAAATATGTGGCATGGGCTGGTAAGCTAGTTTAAGCTAGTATGATTTTGTGTAGATTAGTAAATGGAATGTTTATGTGCAAATTGTTCCCCCTAATGATAGGGTAAAATTTTAGATTTTTAAATGTTTCAGACCAATTGTACTGTTATTTGCTTAACATAAAGTTCACTATTGGTTCATTGCAACCCATCAGACTTTATTAAATAAGTTAATTCTCTCACTTAACCTTGCTACTAATATTTTTTAAAGTTATATATTGGACTATATTTTTTAAGTGAAACTATTAATACATTGCATGTGTTTTTTACTTACAATTTTTATTTAAAATATAAGAAAACGAATCGGTTACCTAACATAACCTCGGTTCTCTCTTGATGAGAGAACGAGTATTGCGTAAGCTATCTTACGCTACGGGAAAGATTCATCTTTTCTGAGATATTGAAGTCAAAAAATTATCCTTAATTTTGTATCCATTGTCAACGCAGTGCAGCAGCTGCATACCTTGAGCGGGCTAGCTAGCGAGCTCATTGGTTGCTCTGCGGCAACTGCTGCAGCCTATAGACGAACTTGAGTGAACTCGCGTCCAATGACTGTATCAAAGCCCGCCAGAATGGCCGTGGCTAGAGTGCATATAAGCGTAAGTTCGTAGGCTGGAACCCTGGTTTTCATTGAATGAAGCGAAAATCGAGCACGGCCGGCTACGCAATACTCGTTCCCTCATCTAGAGAGAACCGAGGTTACGTTAGGTAACCGATTCGTTCTCTTACGAGAGGTTCTCTCGTATTGCGTAAGCTAGCTTACGCTATGGGAACCCATTGTCAACGCCGTGCATGCCAAGCATCCACTGCATGAGACCCGGGGGTGGGGGGACCCGGGGGAGCCCTTGTGAGTGGGGGAATAATATTTGGCTGGCAAGAGTGCGGGCCAGTGTGTGTGTAATACATAAGCACCTAGTGGGAAGGGAAAGACAGAGCGGCGGTGCCGGTCTGTGTGGAATGTGTCCCGTAAGTGCAGCTCACCAGGGGAGCTATAGCGTATTAAACTGCTAGTAGCTTTGCCTGCAGGGCGGGCACTTCCAGATTGTAAAATCTGACAAAGGTGGAGGGGGCAGCCCAGCCCGCTGCCACACATATGTCGTGAATGGAAATCCCGCTGGACCATGCCCACGATGAGGCCATGCCTCTAGTGGAGTGAGCCCTAATGCCTAACGGGCATGGCAGGTCTTTTGACGCGTACGCGGCAGCAATAGCGTCCACTATCCATCTAGACAGTGTCTGTTTCGAGGCAGCGAAACCTTTGGTGCGCCCTCCGAACGAAACGAAAAGCTGCTCAGAGCGTCTGAAAGAGGCGGAGTGCGCAGTATACAATCTCAGTGCTCTGACTGGGCAAAGGAGATTGGCGTCGCGTTCGCTATCGGATGCTGGCAGTGCCGATAGGGAAATGATTTGTGCTCTGAAAGGAGTACCGATCACCTTGGGGACATAGCCGTGTCTAGGCTTTAAAATGACCTTGGAGTCACTTGGTCCAAACTCAAGACACGCAGCGCTGACAGACAGCGCGTGAAGGTCTCCCACACGTTTAACTGATGACAGAGCAGTTAGAAAAACGGTTTTGAGTGAAAGGTATTTCAAATCCACGGATTGAAGCGGTTCGAAAGGGGAGGCTTTCATAGCTTCGAGAACTACGGAAAGATCCCAGATAGGAACCGATGGGGGCGCGGAGGGTTCATCCTTCTAGCTCCCCTGAGGAAGCGGATGACCAGCTCGTTTTTCCCAGTGACTGGCCGTGCAGGGGTTCAGCGAACGCCGCGACGGCCGCCACGCATACTTTGAGCGTGGATGGGGATCTGCCCTTATCCAGCAGCTCTTGTAAAAACACGAGCAGCGACGACACCCCACATGTCCGTGGGTCCAGGTCTCTGTCGGTGCACCATTTTGAAAACACAGACCATTTGGACGCATAGAGTCTTCTCGTGGAAGGGCCTCTAGCGTGTATGATAGTGTTTATTACGCCTTCTGGCAAAGCGACGGGTAGTCGTTGATCACCCATGCGTGCAGCCCAGCGCTCTGGGTGGGGATGCCAGATCGTGCCGCTGAGCTTGAGAGAGGAGATCTGCTCTCACTGGAATGGGCCACGGGGCTGTCAGTGACAGCTGCGTAAGCTCCGGGAACCATGTCTGATTCTCCCAGCGCGGGCTATGAGGAGCACCGAGTGACGCGTTTCCTGATCCTCTGCATTACCTGTGGCAATAGCGAGACGGGAGGGAAGGCGTAAAGCGGGCGGTTGGGCCAGTCCTGGGCCAGCGCGTCCTCGCTTTTCGAGAAAAATACTGGGCAGTGAGAGTTCTCTTCTGACGCAAAGAGGTCTATCTCTGCTCTGCCGAATATGCTCCATAACTTCTGGACTGTTTGAGCATGCAGGGACCATTCCCCTGGGGAAATATTGTCTCTGGACAGTCTGTCTGGGCCGTCGTTCAGGTGGCCTGGCACGTGCATCGCCCTCAGCGAGCGCAGGTGGCACTGGGACCAACTCAGTATGCGTTTTGTCAGATGGAAGAGGTTCCTGGATCTGACACCGCCCTGACGGTTTAGATAGGATACCACAGATCTGTTGTCCGAACGGACCAGGACGTGGTGACCCTGAATGACCGGGAGGAAGCGCACGAGCGCGTACTCGACTGCTATCATTTCCAAACAATTTATGTGAAGGAGCTTTTCCTGAACTGACCATAGGCCAAAAACCAGAGAGCCCTCGCAGACCGCGCCCCAACCCGTGTTGGACGCGTCTGTCGAGATGACTTTTCGGCGAGATACAGCTCCCATCGTCACTCCCCGCTGAAACCATTCGGCCACTGCCCAGGGCTGCAGAGCTGAGATACAGGTCTGAGTCACTCTGATCGGCTGGCGGCCCGTAGCCCAAGCCCGGCGAGACGCGCGGGTGTTCAGCCATTGCTGAAGCGGGCGCATGTACAGTAAACCCAGCTGAATTACTGCTGCGGCTGAGGCCATGTAACCTAGCATTCTCTAAAAATTTTTCAGAGGCGTGAGGCTGTTCATCTGAAAGGACGCGGCTAGTCGCTGAACACGGCGCGTGCGCTGTGTAGATAAGCGAACCGTCATCGCCATGGAGTCTAGTTCTATTCCAAGGAAGGAAATTGCCTGACTGGGCTGTAGTGAGCTCTTGGTCCAATTGACTGCAAGACCCAAACTGTTCAGATGACTGAGGAGAACTGTCCTGTGAGACAGAAGCTCCGTATGTGACTGTGCTAAAATCAGCCAATCGTCCAAATAGTTCAGAATTCGCAAGCCCTGACTCCGCAGGGGTGCGAGCGCCGCATCCATGCACTTTGTGAAAGTACGGGGTGCTAAAGACAGGCCGAACGGAAGGACGGTGTATTGATAAACCTGGCCGTCGAAGGCGAATCTCAAGAATGGCCTGTGACGGGATTTATCTGAATCTGAAAGTAGGCATCTTTCAGATCGAGAGAAATAAACAAGTCCCCCTGGCGCACATGCGCGAGGAGTTTCCTGATTGTAAGCATTTTGAACGGTCTTTTTGCGAGCACCTTGCGCGGCAAAACGAAAGGCGGCGCGGCGGCTTCGGTTTTGAGTGCTTCGAGTCGAGCCCGCAGGGTCGACATCGGAAGCTCCTCGCAGAGGTCGCATCCGCCGTCAGCGAGGGCGAGCTCTGCATGTTCCAGTCCCAGGCAGAGAGCGCAGATGAGGTGGCGGTCTCCAGCGCTGAGAGGGGCGCGGCATGAGGCGCAGGTGGTGCGAGGCATCTTTAAAAAGATGCTCGTTGCTCTTTTGTGAAGTTCGCTGAGGAACTAGCTTGCTCTAAAAAGGATACGTCGCCGGATGGCGTAGCTCGCAGGATGGCTGAAGGTGGCGAAGACGGCCGGCTTCTTCGAGCGCTGTCCATGCTTGCTAGATGCCCCTCGAACGGCGACGCGGCTTCTGCAGTTCAGAGATGCGAAGAGCTTCGCTGAATAGATGAAAATCGGGGTTCCAGCCTACAAACTTACGCTTATATGCACTCTAGCCACGCCCATTCTGGCGGGCTTTGATACAGTGACGGCGCGGGTGCCTGTCATTGGACGCGAGTTCACTCAAGTTCGTCTATAGGCTGCAGCAGTTGCCGCAGAGCAACCAATGAGCTCGCTAGCTAGCCGCTCAAGGTATGCAGCTGCTGCACTGCGTTGACAATGGATACAATTTAAGGATAATGTTTTGGCTTCAATATCTCAGAAAAGATGAATCTTTCCCGTAGCGTAAGCTAGCTTACGCAATACGAGAGAACCTCCCGTAAGAGAACTTTTTGTTATGCTTTATGCTTTACATAAAGTTTAGTAAATGTTCATCAGACTATATTACTATATTCAATAATGTACAGTACATAATTTATGATTTAATACTAAAGCATTAGTCACTCATTGAAAAAAATACCTGAAGTAGTTAAAAAAATATATTTTAATTTTATTGTCTTTTTTTATATTAATGAAGACTTTATATGTTTCTAATATTGGTAGCTCATTACAGTTGATAGCTCATAATGACTTGACAGTTGTCCATTTTACATTTAAGGTACACTTTCATAGTTGTATGTAAGTCACAAATGTTGGTAAGTCATTAATACATGGTTCACAGTTTTCAACTTACAGTAAGGTATACTGTCATATATTTCTTTTACAAGTAATCCCAGACAGCAGAAATAAAGGTTCAGGCTCGACCGGACATATCTGTCCGTATATGTTGCGCTCGTGCTGGACTTCTGATGTGCTCATGATACATAGTGCTCACAGCACCTGCATGTCACTTTTATAATTGAGTGACAGTCAAGTGCAAGATGAGGAAGGTGCAATTTAAAGATTTATTTTATCTAGCCAAGTTTATATGATAATGTGTAAATGTTGTAGATTCTGTCTTAATTAAACTGATTAGGATTTTAGAAACGTTCAGTAGAAATCTGTCTTTATCTTCATGCAATACCGTCAATGAGAAGATTTCAACGGTATAATAACCATCCATTTTAAAACCGATGTATATAGTGATACCTTGAAACAGATACATTCCTACTGCCTACATAGCAGGAAAATTGCGATTGTTAATTTTTTTAATTAGATAGTTGATGGGGCATTTTGACTCTCTAGTCAGTCCCCACTTTACATTAGCTGCACAATTCATATTGTGTGTGTACTGAACATCTGATTGGCCAGGTGTTTCAACCACACCATTTACACAATAACAGCGGGGGGATGAGAATCAGAATCAGATGACAAGGTGAAATGTGTTTTAATGATAACAATTAATGTATTTATCATGTAATTACATTTAAATTTCGGTGATATAAGTCAGTAAGTAAATTGTTGTACTTGATTTCATTAAGGGTCAACCATAGACATTTGCATGGGCCCCCCATCTGCACCATAGACCCCCAGATGGCGGGCCTGATTACAAGGTATAGATATTGTTACTTAATTCATAAATTACCAACAAAATGAAAGGAAATATAGAATATAGATATACCTTTTGGACATAGGTTACCACTCTGCGTAGGGACATTCTTATGTCACCAACTCGACAAGCAAGACACTAGATTATTGAATCACTGATTATTGAGATAAGGGACAAAGCATGTCCTACATAAAAAAGTCCTCTTTATGTAAAATAAATATAAATTATATATATATATATATATATATATATATATATATATATATATATATATATATATATATATATATATTATAAAATAATAATAATAATAATGTTAATGCCCTGATGGGCCAAAACATTATGGCCACTCTCAAGTGAAGTGAATAACGTTCACCTGAGCGTCTTTGACAAGTGCCAAATTGTTATATCCAGACGACTGGGTCAGAGCATCTCTGAAATGGCAAGGCTTGTGGGGTGCTCCCGGTCAGCAGTGGCGAGTACCTACCGACAGTGGTCCGAGGAGGGACAAACCATAAACCGGCGACAGGGTGTTGGGTCCATCCCATCTGGTCCGAACTGACAGAAGGTCTACTGTGGCAGAAGTCACAGAAAAGTTTAATGATGGTTATGGGAGGAATGTGTCACAACACACAGTGCATGGTCAGAGTGCCCATGATGACCCCTGTCCACCATCGAATGTGCCTACAATGGGCACTCGAGTGTTGAAACTGGACCTTGCAGGAGTGGAAGAAGGTTGCCTGGTCCAATGAGTCCCGTTTTCTTTTACATTCCTTGGTCAGCTGTGTATGTGTGTGCAGTTTACCTGGGGAAGTGATGGCCCCAGGATGCACTGCAGGAAGACAACAAGCCGGTGGATGGAGTGTGATACTCTGGACAATGTTCTGCTGGGAAACCTTGGGTCCTGCCATTCATGCCAACATAAATTGGAAACATGCCACCTACCTAAACATTGTTGCAGACCTGGTTCACCCCTTTATGGCAATGGAATTTCCTGATGGCAGTGGCCTCTTTCAGCAGGATAATGCACCCTGCACACGTTGTTCGTGAATGGTTTGAAGAACATGATGAAGAGTTCAAAGTGTTGCTTTGGGCCCTAAACCTCAATCTGATTGAGCATCTGTGGGATGTGCTGGAACAACAAGTCCGATCCACAGTGGCTCCACCTCGCAACTTACAGGACTTGAAAGATCTGCTGCTAATATCTTGGTGCCAAATACCACAGGACACCTTCAGGGGTCTTGTAGAGTCCAAGCCTTGGCAGATCGGCACTGTTTTGGCAGCTCGCAGAGGACCAACAGCATATTAGGCAGGTGGTCATAATGGTTTGGCTCATGTAAATCATGAATTATGATATTTGATGATTTTAATTAAAATAAGTATTAATAAGTACCTTTATTAAGCCTTTATAACAAGTGAGTTTAAATTGGCTAAGTACTTGGCAAATATCACATTTAAGTAATAATTTTTATTTATGTTGTTATAACTGCACATAAATGATTTATAATGCATTTGTAGATGAGTTTTTAGTCATTAATAATCCTTAAAATTCTTAATGTAAATTGTTTCCAAGTCAAAAATCTATGTTTTTCTTCCCAGTTTTAAAACTAATTTCTAACCAAATCTACATTGTTAACATTTCTGTACTAATGAACAACAACTTTACTTAGAACTTTATGTTAACCTGTCCTTTTGACCATTTAGGCAATTGCCTAGGTGCCTGGTTTGGTTTCTTTGAAAAATGTTTAAAGTGGCAAGTGATCAGTCTATTATGACTTTATCTGTTGACAACAATATTTCGCAAACTTTGTTGAACATTTAGGGATAAATAACATAAAAAAAATCTGATCCTGGATGCTGATTGGTCAATAGTCTTGCTATGATCATGATAAAACACAGATAGGTCCTCATTGAGCTACTATTTGCATCGCTGCTCAGCCCCTCCAATCTATAATATAGAACTGAATAGCAGATAAGGCTATACCTTTTAAGCCACTGCAGTGCTATATTGGTCTACACAAACATTTGAGTTTGCCTTATGGCTTGATAGAAAATCTTCTAATTTAAATGAGTAAATGTAGGCCGTTCATTCACTGATTTTACAATTACATTTACATTTATGCATTTGGCAGATGCTTTTATCCAAAGCAACTTACAGTGCAATTATTACAGGGACAATCCCCCCGGAGCAACCTGGAGTTAAGTGCCTTACTCAAGGACACAATGGTGGTGGCTGTGGGGATCGAACCAGCGACCTTCTGATTAACAGTTATGTGCTTTAGCCCACTACACCACCACCACAATATACAGTATATACATATATTACAGGTCTGGATTTTTTTTTCTACTGCTTCAAAGCCTGAGGGAGTTCTGTTCATCTTTATCATAGTGGCAAACAGATCAGCTGAAGTCACCTCAGTTGAAATATGTTAAATTAAATAAAAGATAAGATGCATATAGACACTTTCAGATGTATGTAGTTCAAACATCAAAGTGTTTAAAAATGTATGATTTGTAATACATATGTATTGTTTCTCTGCAACTGTGCTAGCAGATACTTTAGCAGGATGAATGAATGAAGCAACTTAGCTTTACTGAGCAAACAACTAGCAAACATCACGTGCTGACACTGCTGAGTGCTCAATTTACGCGGAATAAAAAAAGCTTTTTGCCGGTCCGTAAGCAATAGCGTATTAGCATAAAATGGTGTCGCAAAATTTACATATTCATTGTTTACAGTACGTGTGAATGTTACAACATGTACAACTTAATTGCTAATGTTGCATTATAGGATTGTGTGTCTCAGGGCTTGTTTCTCCCCTCAGCCTAATCTGTGTTTACGTATATTGTATATACTGTATATATTTTTACTATCCTCTACATATTTTGCAGCTGGTGGTGCTGTTATTATGTGTGTTCTACCCTCCCTTTTTTGTTTTCTTTCTCTCTCTCTCTCACACACACACACACACACACACACACGGGATTGGACCTTGGAGAAAATAAGCTAGCCCTGGGGATTAGTGGATGTGGAAAGTTCTGCCTACTTAAGGGGATGGTGTTGATCAGACGTGGCTGACTCCCAAGGCCATGGTGGCCTTTTGTATTCTTTAGTGTTTTTCCTAATTGTTAACATGTGGTAATGATTGCCAATGTCTAATTTATGTAGTGAGTGATTGTTTTCTCAATCCCAGTACAAATTATATTCAATATGTTATTGATCTTAAAGAGGAAGCCGTAGGAAATAGGGGCTTGTTTCTTTTATTGTGTGAGTTTTTTCTTGTTTCTGGAATAGTAAGGGAGGTAGGGAAGAATTATGTATTTTACTTTGTTTCTTTTTTTTATTAGGGAAGTACATTTTCAACTGGGAAGTTAGAATCCCTTTTGTTTGTTATTTTGGCCACACTAATTTCTGAAGTCTTTGCTTCACTCTTACAAAGAGAAGATAAATGTTTCATCCAGTAAATTTGAAATCTCATTTATGTTGCGTCCTTACTCCTAGATGGGACTTAACAATATACAGTGGGTACGGAAAGTATTATACCCCCTTACATTTTTCACTCTTTGTTATATTGCAGCCATTTGCTAAAATCTTTTAAGTTCATTTTTTTTCCTCATTATTGTACACACAGCACCCCATATTGACAGAAAAACACAGAATTGTTGACATTTTTGCACATTTATTAAAAAAGAAAAACTGAAAACTGAAATATTACATGGAGCCATCTATTCTCGCTCACGTCTTGGAGCCGCCTGCCCAGTTCCCTGTGGCTGTCGACAATTCCATCCAGTTTGCTGAGCCTGTCCAGTTCCCTGAGGCTGTTGATGAGTCTGTCCAGTCCCCTGTAGCTTTCAACGAGTCGGTCCAGTTCCCTGAGCCTGTCTAGCTCCCCTGTGGCTGTGACGAGTCTGTCCAGTTCCCTGAGGCCATTGAAAAACCTGTCCTGTTCCCTGTGGCCATCAAGCTGTTCAAGCCCCCTTTCCAGTCAAGTCTTCTCGTCAAGTCGAGCTGGCCCGTCAAGTCAAGTCATAATGTCCAGTCAAGTCAACCCTTCCGGCAAATACCTCACTTCTAATTAAAACACAAAATCAAGCCGCCAATTCAAGCAGCCAAGTCTAATCAAGCCCTCAAACCAAGTCAAGCCACCAAGCCATTGCATTACACTAAGCCAAACCATCACACCTAATCAAGCCACCATGGCAAATCGCACTGCCATACCAAGTCAAGTTATCTCACAAATTCAAACTGCCAAGTCAAGTCAAGCAGCCAAGTCTAATCAAGCCATCATGCCAGGTCAAGCTGTCAAGTCAAGCCAAGCCATCACAGCAAGTCGAACCGACACACCTAGTCAAGCTGCAATGTCATGATCCTGCCTCTTTGGTCTTATTTTATTCTTGTGTTGGCTGGAAAATTGCTGTTTTACGTTCACCCACTTGATGCTTGAGAACCAACAGCATTTGCCATCTGGTCTTTATGTGATATATACTTGTATGATGCTTTCATTTGTTCTTTTTAGAACTTGACAAGCTGTTGTCACTATTTTTCTGCTAAACATTTCCTTCAAAAAGTAATGTGGTTTGGAAAGATATAAGCATGATTAAACTATTTTTATTTATTTATTATTTCTTAGGTTAAATGATCCTAAATGGAAAGACACAAAACAGGGTTCCTTATCAGGGACACACTTATCCTTCATGCTGTACACTAAAGGTAATGCTCATGAAAACATGTAAACCTCCTTATAACTACTAAGTTAGGGACAGGAGATAAACAGAAAATAGATTAATAACAGTGCAACACAATGAAACAAAACCAACTGCCTACTAAAAACAAAACCAGCAGCTGCAATAAATGTTGGGGTAAAAAAAAATTTTACGTAACAGCCCGCTCATTATATTTCTATGGCTATTGCAGGCTGTTTAATTACGCTAATGTTCTCCATGCATAAAAGTGAAAGCAAGATGCCCTCTTCACATTTCCCTTCACACACCTGTGACTTAAGGAGTGTTTAGTAGTAATGCTCAGTCAACATCTGCTTATAAAAAAATTCAATAAGAAATTGACAACATGTGTCCTGCTTTTAGGCAGCCAACACATCTGTTGAAAAAAGTCCCTAGTGTGCAAAATGATTTTAATCTATCTGCAAACATGACAATGGGGTCTCAACTGTGGCTTTTTATCGATTGCTACCATGGGAGAATTAACCAATATCCCCTGATATGTGGAAATAACTGTCACATATTCCTGTTTTTGTGCTTTTATGCTGAAATTCTTGTTTAGTTCCCACTTTCCTGTTGTTTTGTAGTCCTTTTGTAGTTTTATTTCATGATTGGTTCTCCCTGATTGTTTCCCCAGGTGTTCCTCATTTCCTGATTGTTTCCTCAGGTGTTCCTTGTTTTCCTGTGTATATTTAAGCCCTTGTTTCCCCTGCTTAGTTTGTCAGTCTTTGCATGTATTGTTGGATGCTCTGTGCCTGTGAGTTAGTTTGTTTATTCTTTTGCAAATAAAGCTGCGTTTAGATCCTCATTCTTCACCTGCCTTGTCACAATAATGCATGATTCATTGTCTTTACATTTTTGGAAGACATACATATCAGTTAATGTTTTGAAAAATGTATTTAGACTGTCACAGTGCTTTAAATGTTTTACAAATGTAAAGATATCATGGGTACAAGAAGCACATTTGTGTTTGTTTAAAAAAATAAAAATAGCCTACACTGTCAATGCTTGGACCCCTAATTACAATCTATCAGCATTATAAGCTGGTTTTTATTTGAGATGTGCAAAAAGATTGTAGCATTTATTTGCATAATTCTGACTAAATTAACTATATAAAGTTCATATATTATACAGTATTACCATTATGTCAGTGGCACTTTCCTGAATATTATTTAATAATAAGTTAAAGTGCTATATACTTCATTAATTCCTATTATTAGCTCCAATGATAAAAACACATGCATTACTTCTGTATACACCTGCAAAGACAACCATCTACAGTAAATTAGCCTCAAGTTGAAAGCATGAAAGAATACAGGAATTAAGTGTTAAAAAAAGTGTGGCACACTTTCCTGGTGTATTAACATATAATTCAACATTGTATCTGTTTTATAACATTTTGAAAAGCCTTCATCTCATATGCGTATCCTTGCTGGACACAGTCCACCGTTTCATAAAGTAATGACTATTTAAGCAAACCTGTTACTTCACCTGGGTGTTAGAACACACTGAGTGAGGATGGACTTTGATTGAATATTTGGAGGAAAAAAGCCTTTTTTCCCATTTCTCTTCTTAAATTTTCCTTTATCCATGAACTTGTTAGCCAAATAACAAGCAAGAAAGTGAGCTTTTGTTTTTGTTTTTTTCACAAGCAAGCAATGTATTTTTTTATGAAGCTGCTTTTTCGTCATCCTTAAAGTTCTGGTTAGATATTATATACTGTAGTTGTGATAAAAATAGCATATTAATAGATGGCATTTTGCTTACACATCAAATTCCACTAACTAGCAATTTTATGTCTATACATTTTGTAGCTTTCTTTGGCAATTTCTTTGCACTGGATTTTTGAAAGAATAAATAATAAATGTGAATGAGAAATAAGAACAGTCTACAACAGCAAAGTTGTGTGATTGTTAAAAAAAAAAAGTTACAACCTTTGAAATTTTCCTTTTTTATCTTTTGTTTCTCATATTTTAAAATATGCATCTGAAACAATGTTTTATCTATGAGTTGTTACATTAAAGCAGAAGCTGTGCACTATAATTGCGTGTTTTTTTTTACCCTCAGCTTTCTCTCGTCTTGTTTGAAATGTTCTTCACCTGACATCTCATGATAACCTGTCACCATCATAAAAGTTTGCCATGCAATTTCTTATCCATTAATAGTTTCCCCCATTGTTGCCTTCTAGAATTCTTTTATGACATTGTATGGCTCTGTATTTTTAGCAGTGGTAACAATAATAAAAAAGTTTTTCTTGTTAAACGGGTCTGTTATGAGGTAACAAATTTAACAAAATTTCTTTTTCAAATTATTATAAAAAAATAATTGTACTATATAAAAAAAATATTTTCAGAACTGAAAAGTTCCTTCTACAGTCAATAATGAAGCATTTATTGAAACCAAGCTAGACAAAAAGCTTTTTCTGATATCTTACATTTTATTTCTGCCTACATTTTATTTCTTAAGTAAAAATAATTTAAATCATTTTAAATTCAAATTACATTAATATTATGCTAAATATAACATCTGTAAATATTATTATTATTATAATTGTTTTTTTACAGACAATTCAATCATGTTTTAATCAGTCACATCAGCTAGCTAACATAAAGTAAACCAATAGCAGGGAATGTTGCTATTCTGACTGCTGACAAAAGCTTTGTCACACTGCAGGAAAAATCAATTTTTTTCTCAAATCCAATTTTTTAGACTGACTGCACGAACTGCAGCTTATATGTGGACAGATCATATTTGTTCTGTTCAGACTGCAGTTAAAAACATGCAAGTACAACCCCCCCCAATATTTATACAATGATCAATGGAAATGTGTTAATTCTTCACACTGAAACATCCCCAATGTTCAAGCCAATTCTACGCCCTTGCTACCATCAGAATATTTAAATAAGAAACATTAACTGATTTTGTTTTATTAATTATTCTTAATTTAATTCTGTATGATGTGAGGGCATTTTTTTTATTTTCATTTAAATTAAAATGCTACATTTTGTTTCTTTCTTTTTCTTTCTACCCGTCAAAGATGATTCAGAGACAAAACCCTGCTGCCAATTGTCGCTATAGTAATGAACATAACTGCCCCACGCCTCTGGTTAACAGGTCAAATTGGTGCTCTGATTTCAGTTAATTTTGTGGTTATTTTTCATTATTTCAGCAGACTGTTGCTTCATACATTCAGATCAACAGCATTAAGTTAAAGAGGGTAAACCTTATCATTCAACTGAACTGTGCACAAGCATTTAGACACTTAATTTATGCGCTCATGTGCATGCATTGAATGAATGCGTGTCCTTGCAATCACTTGAAGCGCTTAGCCAATGTCAATGGTATGGCCATTTTAGGGGTGGCCCAGATAACACTGATTCATGATTTATTGATTTATTATCAATTAATTATTGAATGCCAAATTCAGAAATCACTTGAGTGCATCAGGTAGGCAATAGGTGCGTAAGAGTTTAGCAACAGATGCTTTGCCATTGTATATGTTTTTCATGAAGGCAGTATCCACTTATTAAAACATTCGCCACAGACAAAGGCTTAAAAATGGTAGAGGTGGAATATTATGCAATGGTTGTTGCTGCTATGGTTACGGCGTCCCAAATGAGATGCCTATTGTCCTATATATTAGCGGGCAGAGAAATGTCCCATATTTAGGCTTTGTGTACCATTTTGAAGCACAAAAGTGTCAGACAGCGAGACTCTTAAAGAGGACCCGGGACACCTATTGTCCTGTATTTTAGCAGGCAGTGAAATTTCCCATATGGAAGGCTTTGTGTCCTGAATTGAAGCATAAAAGTGTCAGCCAGTGAGAATCTTGAAGAGGACCACCATCCTGTGTTAATGTGCTCAAAATTCTCAAGCATCCCATATTCTGTGAGACATTCAATACCTGATTGCGTTGTGGCAGCTCACAGCCGGTGTGTGTTATCGCAAAATACATCTCTTTGTATGGGCAAAGTTAATGTCTGTATTATTGTAAAAGAGGTTTGCACTGCTTTGGCTGCTCTATAACATATACATGACATATGGGTGTATTCCTTTTAGAGGTGATCATCCTTATGCCCTGTTCCCATCGTAGACTTTACCTTTCATTGTGACAGTTTAGGAGGGCTGAAAGCTATAATAAAATTTTCTTTTTGTAATCATGTTTTCTTTTCAAAGTACCCTTTGAAGACATCATGCTGTTTGTAAAGCAATATAGGGTCCCAAACCACACATTTCTACACTATTCTACGTAATTTTGAAGTGAAGCAGTGCAAGTAGTATGTTTACGCTGAAAATGCAACAAAAGGATTATAAGATAATTTGAATAGCGAAACTACTGTGAAGATAGCACCTTACAAATGTAACTGAATGCTTTACTATCACCCCATGTTTTGTGAATATGGACATTATTTGAGATACAAATGTTGATCCAAGGTTGGCTAATGCACACTTAAGTTAGCGGCAACACATTGCAAGCTTTTGAAATTTAATTTCCATCAGCTGTTATAAGGTGTATGCTTCCATGTAGTAAGAAAAAGTGTATATTGTAAAAACAAAAACATAACAAAATCTGATTTTACAAGCCTGTTCCAAACCACCTAAAAATGTGGTTTGGATCAGGCTTGTAAAATCTGATTTTGTTATGTTGTTTTTTTTTTAACATTGTTAGTAATTGTTGTGATATAAGCATCACTGTATAATTTTGTAAAAAAAAGAGTACAGACTAAATAGCTTACCTAGAGAACTAACCTGTATGGTATATTATGCATACTTAAAAGGTTTTTTTTTTGTTTTTTTTGTTTTTTATCAATGACCAGGGCTTTAATTTAATTTAATTAATAAATTAATTAGCATTTTTTGTGAATAACTGTCAATGTTTTATTTTTAAATTGGGAATAGATGGAAAAAATATGTTAACGGGACCTCTGATTACCACCTGCAGAATTTTAACTAATAATGCATATTTTGACACTTGTCACAAATGATTCAATTTAAAAAAGAAAGATCTAAGTTGTAAAAAAGATGGCCCACCCGGAACTTTTTCTGACCCACACAATATGGAAATTCTGGTGTCAGTACTGATTTGAGTCAACAGCAAACCCACATTCTTGTTGAAAGAGCAGCAATCCAATGTTGCTCATTTTACATGCATATGGGGCTTTTCAGGCACAGCACAGAGGCAAAAACTGTTTCATTCAAAAGGTCAGAGAGAGAGGGTGGAAAATGGTAATGAAAAACTAATTCATGATATACAGAATATATAAAAAAGCTGGACCTCAGGGAAAAAAATTAAAATAAATTAGCAATAAGGAACTAGAGGCTGTGATATATTATGAATATAGTCACGGCTGAAGGTCGTTGTTAGGTAATATGCGACGCGGAGTGCCTGCAACCCCTTCAGCAGTAACAACTGCATGTTAACAATATGGCTCAGTCTCGATTGTCTTATTGCTTTAACACAATGGTTACCATATAAAACATTTTAAGTACACAAATGTATGTAAAATAAAATGCCTTCCTTCGACTAAAAGATATATTATGTGTTCAATCCAAAATGTTATTGAACCACAAACCTGAATGTTTAATAAAAAAAAAGTGAGTTTTGTCTTTCTCAGGGGAATATATAAGTGTGCACAATAATTAGGCAACTATTAGTGTGCACAATTATTAGACAACTAAATTACAAAAATAATTTCTCCCAACTCAATTGTTTATTCTCAATTTTTAGAGAAGGTGCAACAAATAATTAACAGAAAATGACAATTAAGTAAAATTTTTGGCCTTTCAAAAATATTCAGTGACCATTATAGCCACCTTTCTTTCTAATAACTGCCATGAGCCTTCCATCCATGGAGTCTGTCAGTTTCTTGATCTGTTCACGATCAACTTTCACTGAAGCAGCAACCACAGCCTTCCAAATGCTGTACAAAGATGTGTATTGTCTTCCCTCACTGTAAATTTCACATTTGGGAAGGGTCCGCAAGTTCTCAGTTGGATTTAAGTCAGGTGAGGAAAGGGGCCAAGTCATTATTTGGGCATCTTTGAGGCCCTTGCTGGCTAACCAATTAGTGGAGTACTTGGATGCATGTGATGGAACATTGTCTTGTATAAAGATTATGGCCTTCTTGAATGCTGAGGACTTCTTCCTGTACCACTACTTGAAGAGAGTACATTCCAGAAACTGGCAGTAAGTTTGAGAGTTGAGTTTCAGTGCCTTCAACTCAAAAAGGTCCAACTACCTCATCTTTAATGATAGCAGCCCATTCCAGTACCACTCCTCCACCTTGCTGGCACCTGACTCAAAGTGGTGCCCTGTATCCATTAGTGATCCAGCCACAGGCCCATCCACCTGGTCCATCAAGAGTCACTCTTATTTCATCTGTCCATAAAACCTTAGAAAAATCTTCATGTATTTCTTTGCCCAATCTTGACGCTTCAACTTGTGAATATATTCAGCTAGGGCTGTCGCGATAACCGCAATATTGTAATACTGCGCTATTGACCAGCCAACCGCAGAGGAAGGAAAGCAACCGCAGAAACCGCTGCAATCGCAGTGTTCAGTTTTTTTTCTTCCATAAGGCAGTGGCCTTTTTGTTTTACAATTTATCACTGGGCATTTAATGTTAAATAAATTAATAATTATGCAAGAGTGTTACGACATTTTCCCACGAACCATTGTAGCTCTATCTGGTGTTTAGTTTATTTTGAATAGGCCTACTGAAACGATGGCAGTCGCTCTCGTCCCAAAACCTAATGTCACATCGCCAGTTTGGGAACATTTCGGCTTTCAACCCAATGAAAAGGGCGAGCCAGCGAATTTAGATGAGCCGATATGCAAAATTTGCGGCAAAAAGGTTCCTGTGACACGCGGCAATACATCTAATTTGAGGTGTCATCTCGCTAACTGTCATCCAGCCATTAATGCACAGCTGGCCCCTCAAGCATCAGGTCGCGGAGCAACATCAAAAAGAACAGCTGAGACCGGTACCAGCCGACAGTTAGGAGTAGCTGAAGCCTTTGGGAAATCTGTAAAATACATCCGTGAAAGTAACAGGCATAAATGCCTTACAGACGCTGTTACCCAGTATCTAGTTCAGGAGATGGTTCCATTCAACACGGTGGAGAAACCTGCATTCAAGTCAATGCTTCAAAAATTTGACAAGCAGTACGAGTTGCCGGGCAAAACCTACTTTTCAGAAACTGCTGTGCCAAAAATGTACAGCACGGTAAAGACATCGATTAAAAGCAAGCTTATGAATGTCGACTACTTTTCTGCCACAACCGATATGTGGTCAAGTGTCAATATGACTCCTTATATGAGTCTAACGGTTCATTATCTCAGCATAGAATGGATTCTGAAATCACGTTGCCTCGAAACAGTGTTCATGCCCGAAAACCACACGTCCGACAATATTTCGGATGCTCTCCGGCACACATTTGAAGAGTGGTCCCTGGATGAGAAGAAGCTGGCCTGTATCACTACAGACAATGGGGCTAACATAGTTGCAGCAGTCAAAAAGTTGAACTGGCCGTGGCTGAACTGCTTTGGTCACAATTTACATTTGGCAGTTACAAACGCAATGGCAAGCGTCAAAGACCACACAGCCCGAGCAATGGGCCTGTGTCACACACTGGTTAGTACATTTTCTCAAAGCTGGTTGAAGAGAAGTGATCTAGCGAAAGCACAAGCTGAACTTCAAATTCCTCAGCATGGCCTCATACTGGTAAGTTATCAAATTTAAACTATTTGCTAACTTATTGATCATGTTATTAGCCAATAAATAAAAATGAAATTATACAAATTAAACAAAATAGCCTAATGTTACAATACTTGTCTTTTTCTGGATTTAATGTATTTTTCGTTTAAAATAAATATTTTGAAACGAAAATTATTTCAAAAGGTAAGATATATTGAAGAAAAAAACATATTTAGGTTTCAGCTCGATTTAACGTCCATAAAATGTCTGTGCACATTTAGTCTAATTAATATGCATTATTTTGCAGTCGGGATATTTTGAATTTATTTTTTGTTTAGTAAAAATAGCCTATATTGAAACGAATAAATAATTAAAAATGTAGCCTAGTCTATAATTTATTTTGGTAGGCTAATTAGTAGATGATGTCCTTGGCTAATTTCTATTCAATGATTTAACGGCCAATACTCTGTTCAGTCCTGCGCTACGAGATGGGGCACCAAACAGAAAATGGTGGAAAGGGTTTTAGAGCAAATCCCGGCTATCAGAAGAGTTTTGGATGACCGGAGACATCAACATCTAAATCCAAGCTGGCAGGACATCGCTGTCCTTGAGTCCGTGAACGCATCACTGAAACCCGCGGCTGAATTTACGGATCTGCTGTCTGGCGAGAGCTACATTACAGTGTCTTCAGTCAAACCCGTCCTGAAACTCCTGACAGAAGATATGCTTAAACCATCATCTGAGGATACCACCTTAACATCGGACAAAAAGCACAAAATGTGTGGTGTTTCGCGGACGACCCACCGGAAGGCCAGTCCACCCCTGATCGTCCCCAAAGTGCATTAGCCCAAGCCCCATTATGCCAGATTGCCAGTTCAGCCCTGATATTGTCACGATTCCCCATTGTCTGCTCTGTGTTTCTCCCCTGTCACCTGTTCTAAACTACACTTCCCATAATCCCCTGCCCTCATCGCTGCCAGTGTCATTGTTCACACCTGTGTTTCATTTAATCATTATCCTTCTGTGTATTTAAGCCCTGTTGTTTGTTCATTCGTTGTCGGTCGTTATAATGTTATGGTTGTCCTCTATGGTTCTCCTGCCCATGTTCCATGGATGTTTCTCATGTTTATACTTTGTTTTCCCCTTGTGGATGTTTTGTTTGTTCCCTGTGTTTTGATTTATTCTGAGTTTTCTTATTTATTTAATAAAGAGCTGCATTTAGATCCTCACTCCTCGTCTGCCCTTGTCTGAATCCTAACAGATATCCAGTGAAAGGACACTTTATAATTTTTGGTTTTTCTCACCTAGTCTTTTATGAATCCTGAAGATTTTGACACCCTACACATTTGCATACTGTTTTTAGACATATAATATAGAAGGAAAGTATGCATATTAGAATGCAGCCAGAGCCCCTGACGTAATGGTCAGCTTTTCGTGCTGAACAGTGATATTGATAGAAGCACAGTGAAGAGCTATCCATTATATATATATATATATATATATATATATATATATATATATATATATATATATATATATACATGTGATATGATCACTTTAAACTACTAAATATAATTTAAGGGTTTAAAGAAATTCTCACCAAAATTATGCTAATCTATCTCCAAAAATGTTAACAAAGAAATAAAAAGGTTACTTCATTAAAACACAACTGTCAAATTAAGAAATACTGAAATTGACAAGCTACAACTGTTTGGAGGATAAGGAAGTGACAGCTCTCCCTTGCATGTCTGGCTTTCTGAGTAGAAGACCCATGTCTACTGCTGGAGCACCTCTGAGCTCCTTTTTTGTCAGCTGCTGAATATCAAACGTGCTCTGCATAACAAGCAGCCTGGGATTCGCTGGAAGTGCGAGCTGCAAAAATCCTGATTTCATGAGAAGAGAGACAGAAGGATTGCCTCCAATCAACATACAACCCTTGCTTTGTCTCAGGCCACTCTTTAATTATCATGCAAGGCTGCTTCTGAAAAGCAGTTTGGCACAAGAAATGAAAAAATATATTAAGTAATAGAATCGTCTCAGCAGTGGTTAATCAATACCTGACAAGTTGCAAATATGTTAAGGAACTAAGAGTTTGACCTAAAAAGGTTAAAATATTTCTGTGTTCAGGGTTGGGTGGACCTCATTTTTGGGTGACCTATAGCAAAGAAATACTGAATTTGTTTTTTAATTTAGAGCATAGCTTTTTTTTGACTGCCATTTCTCTCCCTGCAGTTGTGAATTCACTAGCCATCAAACTCTTTTCAGTATGTGTATTATTCATTTTTAGCTAAGGCAAGCATCACTATTACTGTTGTTCATGATTGGGGTTAGATTTAGGACTAATACAATATTTACAGATAAGGTTTGGGTTGATTTTAATAGAAAACGTAAAGCCATGGGCAGTGGTAGGGGTGAGCTACTGGAGCGTTAGCCAAGAATGTTTTTAGTAAAGCTCTTAATGTTTTTTCATGTCCAAAAAAATGGTAATGCCATGGTACTTTTTGATGTGTTTTAATGTAGGCTACAAAGAATTTTAATACTCTTTTGGTTGGAAAATGTCTTGACCGCAGTAGTCGTTCAAAAGCGGCACACATGTTGAACGTAATAAAGACTTTCTTCATCACTTGCAAATGATAGGACACTTTTGCAGGTTTGGTTTCCATTGATTGTAGTTACATATCCAATTCAACCAGTGTTATCTTTGTTTTCCATGTTTTAAAGTATTCCCTTAGCATGTTGGAGAGTGACAGCCCACTTCAAACGATTCAGCAGCATGCCCGCGAGCTTTATGAGTCATTCAGATTGAATTGCGAACCGATTTTCTTTGCTATCATATGTGTCCAATTCATTGCAAGGAACCGACTCAAATAAGTGACACATTTTTCTGAATAGGACTTCTTTAGTTCTGATTCAAAACTGGTGATATCAATAGCCTTTGTCTACGCTACACCATTACTAATAAAACAATTACATATCTACTGAAAAGCTACTTGATTTAAATACTAGCGACTTAGTAGTTAAGCTAAAAGCTTCACTAATTGTAGCGAATCTACTGTCTATCACTGAACAAAATTATATGAAATTTGTATACAGTACTTTGGCAGATCCAGCAACAATCTTTTCTCATGATCACCTAATTACAGTCTGTTAAGTTCTAAACTATCTAAAAAAAAACACAAATCAGTTATATAAAACTATCAAGAGCTGCAAACTTCTGGCAATATATTTCGGCGAATCACAAACTAATCTGCATGTGAAAATAATGAGTGGCAAAGTTTGTGGCTAGTTTATCAGAGCTGCTTTATAAATTTAATATAGTTTTTCCAGCAGAAGTGCTTGGCATGGTATGAAAAGGTCATGAGAAGATGCAGTTTGTGTTTTAATTTCTCAAAATAATGAAAACCCTTAACATGACTGATTGTTATATATATATATATATATATATATATATATATATATATATATATATATATATATATAGTTCAGGTATGTCATTTTTGTCTGCCAGTTGTCAGAGATCAACCAAGCTTGATTCCACCCTCCACACACAACGAGCACTCTCTCTGGATTACTAATCACACACACCTGTTCACCATTAGCAGCCTCATCAACAAGCACTATAAAACACTCACCATAACCCCAGTTCAGTGTCAAGCCTCCAACAGGAACAGACCTTTCACTGTTGTCTTCTGAGCCTCTGATGCACCCTGGTTGCTAAGACGTAACGTATACTCACCTGCAAATCTCTAACCTCTGTGTCCTCGTTCTGTTGTCTCCAGGACTCCTGTTCGAATTGCCTATCGTCAGTGATCCTGTATTCTTCCAATCCTTCAGTGAGTCCTCCGAACCTGCTTGCTAGTGACTGCATCCATAAGAGAGAAGACTAGTATCAATGAACTGTGACTACTGGTATCTACATTCCTGATGTGGGTGTGCTTACCTGTTTCCCGTCCTGCACCGAGTGATCTTCACCGTATCTGCACTTGAACTCACTAAATACTCACCTAGCACTCTTGCCACTTTGAATAAAGCTGTGTTTGGATTCACTTACCTCTGCCTCCTTGACAGAAGGCTTGACCGTACACCGCTATGAATCCTGCACAGCCCGAAGACGGCGCTTCCGCAAACCTCGCTTCCTCTCTGGTTTATGTCGCCAACTCCGCCTCCCGACCAGCGCCCTTCTCAGGCCGGGCGGAAGATTGCAACGGGTTCTTGCTGCAATGCTCGCTCGCCCTTGAACAACAACCTCAATTATATCCAACAGAAAGATCAAAAATCTCCTTCATTATCCAGCAGTTATCCGGATCAGCGTTAAGGTGGGCTGAGACGTTGTGGTTTCAAGGGACTTCGGTCACATCCTCATTGCAGAGTTTCATAACTCATTTCAAGGAAGTGTTTGGGTGTCCGGCAGGAGTTTCATCTGTCAGCGAGCAGCTGTTACGGTTGCGTCAGGGTAAAAGATCCGTTTCTGATTACTCTCTGGAATTCCGAACTCTAGCATCAGCAAGTGGGTGGGACGAAAAAGCTCTCCTTGCTGAAGAGGATTGAACCCCACACTTCATCTCCAGCTTGCCATATACGATGATACTCTAGGACTTGAAAAATTTATGCAGCAGACTCTCCGAGTGCATCAAAGATCCCAGAACTGTTATCTAGACATTCAGCAACCAGCCTCCGTACTTCATCAGGTTCCACCTGAATTCTACTCAGAACCGAGGTCAGAAAAGATGCAAGTAGAAACCCATCGACAGTCTCAAGCTGAGCGCAATCGCCGCCGAGAATTAAGATTATGCTTATATTGTGGGATTGAGGGCCATTTCCTCCGTACATGCCCGTCACGCCCTCCTCGTCTACTTGTAAGTTCAGTTCTTAACCACCCTTTAGTATCAACCTCGTTAACAATATCAGTAACCCTGAAGTCTCCGAATTTCCACACTTCAGTCGCGGCCATCGTTGATTCCGGGTCGGCAGGCAATTTCATATCCGGAAGTCTCTGCAAGAAACTCAAACTTCAGAGATCCAACACATCCAAACCATACTCCATCCATGCAGTAACTGGCAAAGTTCTCAACAGGGGGTACGTAACATCTCAGATAACACCCATTACATTATGTGTTGAGAACACTCACCAAGAATCGTTTGAACCGTTCATTCTCGAGAATAGCCAAACTGACATAATCCTTGGTTGTGCATGGCTCATCCGCCATCAACCTACCATTAATTGGAAATCTGGCAAGATTCTGAATTGGGGTTGCAACTGCCCTTCGACTGACGTTGCACTCCCAGTCCCGTCATCCACCGAGCCCCCAGAACTGGTTTCAGTGAGATCAACTTCCATCGAAAGCCCGACTGACAACCTGTCAGTGACTATTCCTCCAGTGTATTCTTCATTTGCGGATGTGTTCAATCCTGTTGCAGCTTCCAGGTTACCACCACACTGACGATGGGACTGTGCCATTGACTTGATTCCAGGGGAACCCATTCCAAAGGGTCGGGTGTACTCCTTGTCCATTCCTGAACAGACTGCTATGCAAAAATACATCGAGGAGGCTCTACACCAGGGGTATATCAGACCATCCACCTCGCCTGCTGCCGCCAGTTTCTTTTTCGTCTCCAAGAAAGATGGAGGGTTAAGGCCATGCATAGATTACAGAGCGCTCAATAAGATCACAGTCAAATTCAGTTACCCACTCCCTCTTGTCCCATCCGCCCTCGAACAACTTCGAGAAGCCAGAATGTTTACCAAACTTGACTTAAGAAGTGCATACAACCTAATTAGAATACGAGATGGGGATGAGTGGAAGACAGCATTCATTACCCCCGCAGGGCATTACGAATACCTCGTGATGCCGTATGGTCTGGTAAACGCTCCTTCCGTCTTTCAGAGTTTCATGGACGAAGTGCTCCGAGACTTCCTGAATCGCTTTGTGTTAATCTACATCGACGACATTATAATCTACTCGAAAGTCCCAGTACAACACCAACGTCACGTCTCCCTAGTACTCCAGCGGCTCCGGGAATTCTCTCTGTTCTTGAAGGCAGAAAAATGCATGTTCCATCAGACCACTGTCGAGTTCCTGGGTTACCGCCTCAGCGAACGAGGAGTTGAGATGGATGACCACAAGACCAAAGCCATCACATCCTGGCCCACTCCACAGTCGGTAAAAGAACTGCAAAGATTCCTGGGCTTCTCAAATTTCTACCGACAGTTCATAAGTAATTATAGTATGTTAACAGCTCCACTAACTTCTCTCCTGAAGGGAAAACCAAAAGCTCTTTCTTGGAACTCTGATGCCGAACACGCCTTTCAGTCTCTCCAGACCGCATTCACCAGTGCGCCCCTGCTCCGTCACCCAGATCCTGAAAAGGTTTTCCTCGTCGAGGTAGATGCCTCTACTACTGGGGTAGGAGCAATACTGTCGCAGTGCTCAGAACACTCTTCCAAACCCATGCCCTGTGCGTTCTTTTCACGTACGTTATCCACCGCTGAGAGCAACTATGACATCGGCAACCGAGAACTCCTGGCCGTTAAACTCGCCCTAGAAGAGTGGAGGCACTGGTTGGAAGGGGCAAAGCACCTGTTCATCGTCCTTACTGACCACAAAAATCTCCAATATTTGAAGGAAGCCAAAAGACTCAACCCACGTCAAGCTAGATGGGCCCTGTTCTTTACTCGTTTTCACTTTCACATATCTTATCGTCCAGGTTCAAAGAACATTCGAGCAGATGCCTTGTCACGTCTCCATGCCCCCAATGCATCCCAGGAAGAGCCCGAAGCCATCCTGCCAGCAAAATTATTTGTTCACCCCATCCAGTGGGACCTCGACGAACAACTCCTCGAAATATCACAGCGCTTCCCTGGTCCTCCAGAGTGTCCCGCTGGAAAGATCTATGTACCCGAAGACTTACGCATTTCTCTCATCTCCTCAGCCCATTCGTCTGTTGGAACAGGTCACCCAGGCATCAGTAAGACTTACTCGATTCTCCAACACAAATACTGGTGGCCAAACATGCAACACGACATTATGACATTTATCCAGGGATGCAGTCTCTGCACCATGACTAAGGTTCCACGTCATCTGCCTACTGGGAAATTACTACCACTGCCCATCCCACATCGGCCCTGGTCCCATATTGGGGTAGATTACGTCACAGACCTTCCAGCCTCTGACGGCTATACCTGCATCCTTGTTGCCATTGATCAATTCTCTAAGGCCTGCAAGTTAATTCCCCTAAAGAAACTGCCCACAGCCTTTGACACTGCAGAATTAGTAATGGAGCATGTCTTTCGTAATTTCGGCATTCCAGAGGATATCGTGTCCGACAGAGGGCTCCAGTTCATCTCCAGAGTGTGGCGAGCATTCTTTGCTCTACTGAACGTAACAGTAAGCTTAACATCAGGCAACCACCCACAGTCAAATGGCCAAACCGAACGAAAGATCCAGGATGGCAGCCGTTTTCTTCGTACATTCTGCTATTCCAACCAGAACATCAGGAGACGATACTTAATTTGGGCAGAGTATGCCCAGAACTCCCTCCGGCAGGTGTCCACTAACCTAACTCCATTTCAGTGTGTTCTGGGTTACCAGCCACCACTATTCCCCTGGTCTGGTGAGCCATCAGAGGTACCCGCGGTCAACACATGGTTCCAAGACAGTGAAAGAGTATGGAATCAGGCACACCATCACCTTCAGCAAGCTATAAATCGCCAGCAGCACTTTGCAGATACCCGTCGCCACCAGGCTCCCAATTACCAGCCCGGGCAACTGGTATGGCTTTCCACCCGAGACATCCGTCTAAAGAAACCCTGTCGTAAGCTGAGCCCAAAATACATTGGTCCATTCCCCGTCGAAAGACAAGTCAACCCAGTCACCTACCAACTACGCCTGCCTGCTCAGTACCGCATCCACCCCACATTTCACGTCTCCCTCCTAAAACCCCATCACTTACCTGTACCTGTTCCCTCTGCAGATCCTGTCCCTGAAGACAACCCCCCGATACCGTCCATTGAAACCAAGCCCATCTACACGGTAGAGGAGATATTGGACTCCCGACGTCGGGGTGGTCGACTCGAATACCTGGTGGATTGGGAGGGTTACGGACAGGAAGAGAGATGCTGGGTACCTCGTAATGATATCCTCTATCCCAATCTACTCACGGAGTTTCATGATCGGCATCCTGGGAAACCAGCACCACGACCTGGAGGCAGACCCCCACGACGTCGGGGTCCAAGGTCCGCTGGCGCGGACTCTGGAGGGGGGGGGGTAATGTCAGAGATCAACCAAGCTTGATTCCACCCCCCACACAACGATCACTCTCTCCGGATTACTAATCACACACACCTGTTCACCATTAGCAACCTCATCAACAAGCACTATAAAACACTCACCATAACCCCAGTTCAGCGTCAAGCCCCCAACAGGAACAGACCTTTCACCGTTGTCTTCTGAGCCTCTGATGCACCCTGGTTGCTAAGACGTAACGTATACTCGCCTGCAAATCTCTAACCTCTGTGTCCTCGTTCTGTTGTCTCCAGGACTCCTGTTCGAATTGCCTATCGTCAGTGATCCTGTATTCTTCCAGTCCTCCAGTGAGTCCTCCGAACCTGCTTGTTAGTGACTGCATCCGTAAGAGAGAAGACTAGTATCAATGAACTGTGACTACTTGGTATCTACATTCCTGAAGTGGGTGTGCTTACCTGTTGCCCGTCCTGCACCGAGTGATCTTCACCGTATCTGCACTTGAACTCACTAAATATTCACCTAGCACTCTTGCCACTTTGAATAAAGCTGTGTTTGGATTCACTTACCTCTGCCTCCTTGCCTATATCCTGACACCAGTGTGTGTATATATATATATATATATATATATATATATACTGGCAGCCAAAAATGACATACCTGAACTTAAATGGTTGTATTTTCTGAACCCTTTGGAGTATGGACACAGTTGTAGTATCTTCTGAAAGAAGTCACTTTGGGCTTTATTTACAGAATAAATATATGTTGTAATTTTTTACATTTAGAGAAGCTGAAGTTTATTGTAAAGGAAATATTTTGTGCTGAACATGTTTTTATAATCTAAAAAAACAATAATAAAAGTGCCAAGACAGCATTTCAAAGTTACATTTCAAATTTGAAGATGATCTAACAAAAAATGTGGTTCCTGTACGCTTTTTTCTCTAAAAACTAGTAAAATTAAGGCTCCGCTTTTCAAGACGGCACAAAATTTGACCACACTTCCTGGTTATTATGAATAAAACTATGCAGTATTTTAAAAAATAGACTTTGTAGAAAGGCTCATTTTGTTTACAGGACTCTAATATATAAGATCACATACAGATTTACAACATGATTGCTGCTCAGATTGCATAGTATGTTGAAGAACGATGACAAAGGGTAATTCTTTCAGGCGAGATCGCACGTAAACAATGGAGTGTATATCAATATTTCTCAGATTTATCACTTTTATGGACAAAGTGCTATTGGATGTTTTTCAATGAACGCTTGACATGGACAATTGACCCAAGTGTGGTGAACTGGATTCATCTATCGATCAAATGTATGAAGTCCCGTTTTGATATTGCATGTTTTCATTTGTAGTCCTGGCACAAATAACTAAATTGCTGTTTATGGAGCATTGCTATCGTGAAACAGGTTATCGGATATCAATGTTGAACCCTTTGACCTTTGAAAAGATGTATAATTTGTTAACATTAATTACATTTATAGACGCTAAATTCTATTGTTAATGTAAGCAGAGTGACGTCACTCCCAAGGGCAGTGAAATTGTGTATCTACAGGTTAAGAGCCATAATACTCTTTTCTAATTATTTGTTGTCCAATGTCTGTGTTTCTTTGCCCACTCTAAACTTTTCTTTTTGTTTTTCTGTTACAAAAGTGGCTTTTTCTTTGAAATTACTTGAAAATACCCCTGAGTCTTCTCTTCACTGTTGTACATGAAACTGGTGTTGCGCAGGTAGAATTCAATGAAGCTGTCAGCTGAGGACATGTAAGGCGTCTATTACTCAAACTAGAGACTCTGATATACTTATCCTCTTGTTTAGTTGTAGCTGGGCCTTCCACATCTCATTCTAACCTTGTTAGCACCAGTTGTCCTTTGTCTTTGAAGAAAATACACCTTTGTATGAAATCTTCAGTTTTTTCACAATTTCATCTGAATGCGATATATCAATGCCTGTTCTAACTGAGAGAAACCTAGGCTGTTTTCTTTTTAGCCTAGGTTTCTCTCAGTTACAATAGGCATTGATATATTGCATTCAGATGATAAAGCATGGTGAAGCTTGCAAAACATTATTATCTTACATCATTTGGGTCAAAAACATTGTTCAGGCATTCTACTAATGTCTCTGAATTCTTTCCTTTGCAAGGGATGTATATCACTGTTACCATCATGATTTACCAGAGACGTTTCACCAGTGATGCTGGTAATGCACTCAACAGAGACAAATAGACTCTCATTAAAAAAATGAACCTCCAATGACAGCAAGAACATGTGACGACCGTATGTTTCTTTGAGCTTGGATACACCCAGCCTGCTCTCATGAAATTTACTTGACCGTGGCTAAATTTTTGCAAACCAACATAACGTGCTGTATTACACTTTTGGCTGAAGTTTCCCAGTGAAACACCCAGCAGGGGGGCGCCAAAAGTGAGTCAATGATGTTGTAATCAGAAGAGGTTTTTAAGATTAATTTTAGATTGAGGTTTTAATGAGTAAAACATACTTCCCTAAACCTAACCAATAGTGTCTTAAAAGATAAATGAGAGGTGAACGAAACAGACATCCGTACCTTAAACCAACACCTATTAGTGGTGGTGATTTAATTCATTTCAGTGACTCAATTCTTTTGATTCCATTCACCAAAAAGATTTGTTCCGATTTGTTAATTGATTCGTTCACTGACCATATTATCAAATTACTCCATTGTGCCTGCAGATGGTGCCAAATGACCATCTTTTAAGTAATTGCATTGAGCCGAATGCAGTTAGTCTCCACCAGAACAAGTCAAATTATCCTTCATCAAAATTCTACTAAAGACTTCAGCAATGCAGATTGTTAAAGAATCATAAGCCTTTCCCCACAAATGACAACAAAGCATGTCATACTATGAACTGCTGAGCACAACCTTTAATAAAGATATAACAAAAAAGGCCAACAATACTAACCTAAAAATAATGAGTTTCAATAAAGTCAGTTTGTGATTGTAATGTGTGATTATTACTATTATTTATAATTAATTTGTCCCCAATTCTCGTTGAACAAGATTGACGATATGAACAAACAACATGCAGCTCCTATGAATTCATAATGACTGATTCATTCATGTCGGTTGTGAATGAGTTTACCATTACATTCAGTTTGTACATGACACAAACAGAATTACTGACTAGTTAATTGAAGACCTGTATTCGTTCAATGGTTTCAACCAAGCATATGCTCCTGGCCCGCTGACTAATACAATTGGCTCATGCTGAAGTCAGTCTATAAAAGCAACACAAAGGAAGAAAAATTTAATTTTCATGTCCACAAATGTACAAAGACACTTTAACTATATAGTTTAAACACCATAACGGTTTTCACCACAAATGGCTGGATGTATTTAGATATTTTGTCAAATGCTGGGCTTAATTATTACCAAGACAAAGAAAAAGTTTTAGAAAAGGCTAAATATCTGCAAAAAAGCACAACATTTCCATCCGTAATTCATGTCAATTTTACTGTACGTCTTCAGTCATTTATATGTAGCCAAGTGGAGAAATTTCATGCAATTTAATTCTAGTCATAAATTGGATGTGGCCCCTTTAAGAACCAGAGTTTTGTCCAAGTGAGCTCCAGGTTGTTCATTGGTTGATATTTATTTAGTTAAATATCACATTTTACACAAAATACTTGTTACTTGTTCTAGTGTTTGTTATGGATCTTTTTTGAAGGATGCATATGGATCGCATGTGTGGAGTTTGACCACGTTTTCTGCACGTGAGAAATGGGCATGTGAATTTAGAATGAATGCGCAGCTCATTCACAGCGTTTAATGATTCATAGCGATTCATAGCATAGTGTTTTCCAGTTTAGTGAATAAGTGTTCACTGTTATTTGTGATAACATGTGCAATGATAATTCTAATGTTTTAAAATGTTAAACTTGTCCTTAAAGCCTGATTAAAAATATGTAAAATGCTTTGAGTGATTTAAGCATGTGTTATATGCATAAAATGCTTTGAATGATATAAGCATTATAAAGGTGATTTATGCTGAAGCATATGAGAAGGCTAGATGATGTTAATTCCCTGCCACATACTATTTTGTGCCTGTACTGGCGTTTGGCTGCTCTAATAGTGTTACGGAGGGCATAACTGGCTTGTTTATGCTCCTCCGTGTTCCAGGAATTAAAAGCAGAGGTCCACGCATTAAGTGCGTGCAAACATCGCTGTTAACCCATGGTTTCTGGTTGGAGTAAATCTGTATTGTTTTGGTTGGAACAACGTCCTCTACGTACTTCCTGATGAAACACGTTACTCTATCAGCATAAACCTCGATGTTGTCATCAGAGGCGGACCAGAACATCTCCCAGGCCGCGTGATCAAAACAGTCTTGTAGCAAAGAGTCTGATTGGTCCGACCAGCACTGGATCGTTCTGAGGGTGGGTGCTTTCTGTTTCCGTTTCTGTCTGTAAGCAGGCAGAAGCAGAACGGAAGAGTGGTATGATTTTCCAAATGGTGGGCAGGGGAGGGATTTGTAGCCATCCCAAAAAGGAGAATAGCAATGGTCCAATACCCGGTCCCCTTGTGTGTTGAACCTGATGTGTTGGTGGTATTTTGGTGTGATTGTTTTAAAATTGGCTTTGTTAAAAGTCCCTGGTAACAATGAACGTGGCCTCAGGGTGCGCGGTTTGCTGCTCACTTATACTCCCATACAGTTCCTTGAGTGCCCGGTCTGTGTCGGCTTGTGGGATGTACACAGCTGTGATAATGACCGCTGTAAATTCCCTCGGTAGCCAGAATGGTTGACACTGAAACATGAGAAATTCCAGATCAGTAGAGCAGAAAGACTTGATAAAATGTACTTTCCTCTGATCACACCATGATTTGTTGATCATAAAACATACACCACCACCTCTGCTTTTACCTGAGAGGTCTTTCACTCTGTCCGCTTGGTGCACGGAGAACTCTGCAGGTTCGATAGCCGAGTCTGAAATCTCCGCAGACATCCAAGTTTCTATAAGGTGTCGTGGAATATTGCGAAGAGTTTCTCTAAGTTGAAGAAAACTTTCAGAGTCTTGAGTTCCAGATGCCAAAGTTGTAGTTTATTGATCACCAACAAACAAGAGACCAATCAGCTGATTGTTCTGACTCTATCCTCCTGAGTTCTCAGTTATATACCTTTTTGTTATCTTCTTGCCCATTATCTCTGACCAATAGAATAATTACTCTTGTCTCTTTCCTTCGCCACCAATATGTTCTATTTTCCTCACTAATTAAATATTGGTGGAAAATCCCCCATCTAATTATTTTTTAAAAAACATACATCAACTGGTAACTCCACTTATTTTTGACATAAGTCATAGTTCATGGTAAAAGTGCATCAATTTTAGAAACACCTGTGTATGAGACAAACAGCCATGTCCCCATCACATACCTTTTACCTTTGCCCTACATTTCAGTGTACCCTCATAATGAGGCGGCCTTGTTTGTTCATACACAGTATCATTTGATTAATGAAAGAAAATACAAGCTCCAAAGATATTTAACTCATCAAGGTAAAACACCATGCCAGAAACATATCATATAAGATATATCTAACTTATTAAAAGTGTTTTCGTAAGAAGTGCATCCTGTATTTTAATGAGACACACCATATATTTTAGAGATACGTGTCAGCATAAAGGAAATACACCAAAGATATATGTCAGAATACTACTAATTAACAGAAACAGCAAAACACCAGCTGCAAGAATACAAGACACCATTCATATAATAACTGATTAAAGAAGTACATCCTGTATTTCAAGGTTGTATACCATTCTTTGTGTTCTCTGCAGCATCAACACTTTTAGTAACCTCATATGCTCTCTCCTGGCTCACACAAAGGCCTAGAAACTCATATAAGTATTTTGATATCTAAGAATGATTATTATACCATCTAAAAAATGATTATTCTACAATAAAGGCAGATAACGCAGCAATCCCTTGTCTTTCATTGGAAAGAGATCCACGTTCTCAGAGCTTGTTGTCCAGAGATTGAACATTTGCCAGTAGAATACTTGGTAGGGGAGGGTCGATTTGTGTGACGTCTTACTCTGATGAGAACGCGGCTCTTTTTCCCCTTTTCTTTCTGCGTTTCCATGGCTGGACTGCCCAGACTAAGGGCTCCACTGGCGTGCTTGTAAACCACGAGTCGGCATTGAGGAATTTGAGGTCCGGTTTTCGGTGTGTAATTGCAGAACCAATATCCAAAAGCGTTTGTCTGTCGTATACAAAACAGCAGACAAAATCCAAGACAAAAAAACTAAAAACTGTAAACAAAACAAACAATAAACTCCAGTGTTAACCTCCAGTGTTACCTCTCCAGAGGTAACTCGCGAAAGTTGCCAATACTGCCTCGCGGGTGCGTGGTCTTGCTTTCATGTAAGGCACACTTCTCTCTGCATCTACTCTGTTCAGTGAGACTGACAGAGAAAGAGGTGAGTAGGCGAGAAGGCGGAGCAGCAAAATCAGTTGACCGCACGGCAGCTGACATAGACGTGAATGAGCTGCACATGTGAAAACAGCGTTTTCAAGGACAAGTCATGAATCTGTATGGTTTGCTCCTTAGTTTTACATTGAAAGAATTTAATTTGACTGTTTATTTTGAAATATGCACATAGTGGTTTGTTATAGCTGAACGCTGTGTGAGATAAAGTTACCGTCACTTCTAACTTTCTCTCTGAGTGATTGATAGATATAGGGAATTAATAGGGTATTACAGTATGTACGGTGAGCACACAGAAGCAAACACATGTAAAGGGGACACTATGCAAAATGCAAATGAGACGTGGTGACATCACAAATATGTCAATTAGCATATGACGTCATCTAGCGACATTTAACGACTTTTCGAGCAGGCTTTATCTACTTTCCATTGAAACTAGTTGGCAACACTGATTACACTCTCTCCAAGTATAGAACCATGTAGGTTGTTATCACAGCACTATAAGATCTCTGTCGCAAGTGATTGAGTCATAATTTTCCCAATGTTCAGTGGATGAACACCCTTACCGGTGCCCGAAGTTGTGTTTACGATATACAGCTTCACAACATAGGGAGCTAGGTTACTGAATAAGAGAAACATCGGTTAAAGTAAATCAGTTAAGAACATCAAACAATGTCTAAAATATCCTACATTTATTTAAATTTCAGTTAAAATAGCCCTCACAATCCCTCATATCAACCACATTAAACACAGGCTCACACACATACATACACATGTGGATGCACACACACAGACTCGAGTCGTGACAAACAAATAGAGCCGCATTCCCACGACTTGATCAATACAGTTTCTATTATCCATTTTTTTTTTTATGTTTCAATGTATTTTGCCCTAATCATCTTCACATATCTATAGTGGAAAAAGCACAGCGCTACTCCTCCCCCTGTCTTTGACTCTAACACAAATTCTCTTCGTAGCAAAGTCAGTGTTCCCCCTTGATTCACTGCGCTTATAAATAGTTGTTTAGCAATAGAAAATATATTTACAAGAATGGTGACACTCACTGCTGCTGAGACTTACACTTTGTCAATTTGAAGCAATGTTATTCCTGAAGATAAACTTCCACTTTAAACACAGGCAATTCTCATGATCTCTCTCAGTTTCTCTCTTTCTCTCGCTCACACACACACACACACACACACACACACACACACACACACACACACACACACACACACACACACACACACACACACACACACACATGTTGGTGCAGCTATTATTATGAGGACTCTCCATAGACATAATGATTTTTATACTGTACGAACTATAAATTATATCCCCTAACCCTACCCCTAAACCTAACCATCACAAAAAGATTCCTCTGTTTTTACATTTTCAATAAAACATCATTCAGTATGTTTTTTAAGCTATTTGAATTATGGGGACACTAGAAATCCTCAAAAACCATTTATAGCATAATACGATTGTAATTACCAGTTTGCAACCTATAATAAAGTCCTTGTAAACCACTTAAAACTGCACACAGGCACACATGCACTACCTTGTTACTCCAATGCCGAAAATCAGTGCATCCTCCATTGCTAGTTCTAAAGTGACACTTTCAAACTAGGAACGAAGGCTTGAGCTGTATCAAAGCTAGATACACTTCATCAATATAGCAGTTTCTATATTATCTGAAATATCTGTGGGAAAAAACCTCTCCCCCTCTCATACACTCCCACACACGTGGACACACAGACATTATACACATACGCACTCTTACACGTGAAAGAAAAACAGCCGTCATGTCAGCGCACTCCTGCATCTCAATAGGGTTGAAAAAAGTTGTTAAGGTTTAAAACGGAAATATGGTGACACTCGCTGCTTTTGAGAAGTGCTTAAACTTACATCTTGGTGATTTTGAAGCAATGTTACTTCTGATGAGAGCTGCAACAAATAAAGGTAATAAAGAAGTTTCTTTCTTTCCCTCAAACACAAACTCACACATACACATGCACAAACGCACTACCTCATTATCCAGTAAGTCAACGAGTAAAGCAGCGCAAGCCTCGCAATCAAACAGAAAAGCATGCACATGTAAAACAAGCATTGTAAAACATGTTTATTTATTTTTGCATTGTAAAACATGTTGATTTGTTTGTGCAAAGTATGTACAACATAGTGCGGAGTATAATGTGCACATTATGCAATTTGCTAAGGATGTTTAAATCATGTTTGTAAATATTGTTTCTGATAGATGGGAAGGACATTGTTTGTCATTTATTGTTTGGGTAACATGTTGTGAAGCATTGTAAAAGGGGACTTACCAGGTAGGCATTGCCAGTTTGAATGGGCAAATCGGAGCACTGGTAGAGTGCATTGTTCAACAATTAATAAAATTATGCCAAAAGTGATATGAGCTGTATGTTATAAAAGGGTGGTGAGCCCATGTAGATGGGGGTGTGCAGCTCTGGTGTGAGATTGTGGTGAGTATTGAGCTCATGTTAGTAATTTTGCCTTTTTTTTATTTTATATTTTTTTTATGTTATCATATTTGTTTGTGTACAGTCCACCTGCCGGCAGCTTAAAATCAAGACTCTATTAAACTCAAATCCACTGTGTAAAGCCTGTTCCATCCATCCATCCATCCATCCATTTTTTGGAAGCCTGTTCCATCCATCCAACAAACTGCTTAGACACACTATATTACAGTACCACTTACAAATAAACTTCATCCATTACAGTGGCCACCATCTTGGATTATGATGTTTACAGTTGAAACATTTTACATCCTTCAAACTTAGTCCGATTTGCCCAAACAATAGCTCAAAATAATCTCCACATCGTAAAAATATTTTTTAAACTATTAAAAAAACATTTTTGCCTTTGTTTAAAAGTTACAACATTGCAAAATTAAAGAGGTCGACATAAAACAAGGTCGACGACGGGCTCGGTTTCGCTGAGTAAATCCCCACAAACCATCAGCCCCCCGGCACGCTTGCTTGCTTCCGTCCAAGCTCGGGGGGAGTGCGGCTCGCCTCGCTGCCAGCCGGCATTCTCCCTTGAGCCCCCGGAGTTGGATTACGACATAACCGCTGCATTGGAGAGCGTCACAGCGGCGTCTGATGCTGATGATTGTCTGGGCTGCCACCTTTGGGTCTGCTCGCCCAGTCTGAGGCTGACGTGCAGAAGTCCGCTATGCTTTCCCAGGCCGCCGTGAGCACGAGGCTGATGGCACATCTTGCCGCGGCGCCGCCAAACCAGTGCGCCCTGCCTGCGGTTAAAAAACTGGTTGCTCCGCCTCAACCCGGGCCCAGCTCTCAGCCCCAGCGTCTAGCACCTCGCAGGTGGTGTACGCCCCCCGTCTCCAGGACCCCTTCCAGGACCAGGAAAGCTCCGAAGCACTCCTGAAACGGGCAACCCAGGCAGTCAGACGTTTGCTACGGAGCTGGTACCAAGACCACTCCATACCCCGATGGAGGGACGGGAGGAGAATCCTTGTTTCATTTGCCGCACCACCTTCGGAACCCACATACTCAATAAAGAGCGATTTCCTCACTCCTTCGGTCATCCAGCTGGTGCGCGCCGTTCTCACGGTGGATGTACAAAGTATTTAAAAAATACCAAATTTGAATCTCAGTAGGGCTGGGTTAAAAATATAGATTTCCCGATTTTAATCGATTCTCATTTTGAGTAGTCGAAATCGATTATAGATATTGATTCTTAAATCCCAAAAATCAATCTTTTAGTCTGTGCTGTTTTCAGTTGATGTGTGAGCAAAACTTCCCATATAATAATCGCAACAAGCTTTGTGCTTTGTTACTTTTGATATGAAACAATCTTTCTCATCATCTCAAATTTAACACGAAATTCAAACAATAAATACCCTTTTACACTCTTTAATGTGGCGTGACAGATCGCTGTAGCTGCCTCAGTTCAAGCGGCAGACCGGAGCGCATGTGAACCGATAATCTCTTCCTCTTTACTACTAGTTATAGAATGAAATAAACATTTTATAATTATATAATTAAAAAGTTGATATAAAAACGACCTTATTTACATGTAAAATGTTTGTATACAACTCAGTTTTTATTTGAGTGTTGATTATTATATCTAAAATAAATAGAAACTGAAATTGGACTGTTGTTAATTTTAACCTTTAATATTATAGTAATGTACCAATTGACAGGGATCCCTGTGTAGTTTACAGCATTAGTTGAGAGATTGTTTTCCTTAAGAAAGATTTGCATGTACTGTACCTGATATATATCCAAATGAATAAATATTGAATTGAAAGCTTGTGAATCGAAATAGAATCAATTTGTTAAATCTGTGTCAATACCTGCAACATTTTAGCTGGCAATGGCAACGACGATGGCACGATGCCGATGACGTGAATTGAAGAACCCAAGTGCAGTTTATTTACAATCGTGACAACCCTAAATCAAAACATGAACTAAACTAAATATAATCATGACTAGACTTAAACATGGCTTGACTTAAACATGGCTACATACTGTATAACCAATGATCAAACAGAACACTAAACAAGATAACAAGACTAATAACCTAAAACCAATTACAAACTAGAACTAATAACAAGGTAATCAAACAATGAACCAATGAAAACAAGTCACATGAACATGGGGGGAAAACAGGACATCACGTGGCTCCCGACGCCCCAACACATGAAAATACACACATAAAACAGAGTTCTGTAGGGAGCTGGAGGGATGGGTGGAGCCATGAGAGGCTCGAGGGGTAGAGCTGATGGGGCTGAGGACCAAGGTGGAATAGGGGGCCTGGACTGTGGAGCAGAGGTGGGGGAGCAGAGGGAGGCCTAAGACATGGCATGGAGCGGACTGTGGTTCGGCTGTGACATGGCATGGAGAAGTCTGGGGCCTGACTGTGACATGGCCTGGTGCTGACTCTGGCTTGGCTGTGACATGGTCTGGAGCTGACTCTGGCTTGGCTGTGACATGGCCTGGAGATGACACTGGCTTGGCTGCAACATGGCGTGGAGCTGACTCTGGCTTGGCAGTGACATGGCCTGGAGATGACTGGCTTGGCTGTGACATGGCCTGGAGCAGCCTCTGTGGTCACCCTCACCTCGGCTACTCAGACCACATCTCTGTTATGCTAATTGCAGCATACAGACCGCTTGTCAGACACACAAAACCGCTCCAGAAGCAGGTGAAAACCTGGCCAGCAGGAGCCATCTCTGCTCTTCAGGACTGTTTTGAGGGTACTGACTGGCACATGTTCAGGGAGGCTGCAACATATGTCGACTCTACCAACTTGGAGGAATACACAGCATCAGTGACCAGCTACATAAGCAAGTGTATTGATGATGTCACCTTCTCCAAGACCATCACCACTGCGGAGGTCCCAGATGTGTGTAACATTCTTTCTTCTGCAGAACACATATTAAGATTTTTAAAAGAATTGTTCATCTCTATAGGTCCTCACAATGCAAGTGAAAGGTGACCAGATAAAAAACTCATAGTCTTAAAAAATAACTGCAGCCAGAGCTAGGGAATGCCATAGAATGAATTCCAGCAGAAGTTCCACCCACATTTGTTTCCCCAGTAAGACCTCCAGTAAAGGTGGATATCATCAGTGCATTCAAAACATTAGAATACTTGCACATAATCTTTAAACATGGTACAATATCAAACAAATGTATGCCAGTTTTACAACTACTAGGTCCTGTTGTGCACAGCAGACAAGGACATTTCCACATTTTAAGTTCAAAATCCCAAACTACACGGCACACGAGAACATAGCCATTTGCAGCAGGAGTAAAACCTATCTTGTAATGTTAAATGGTTCTGACAACTGTTAATATTAAACTGTTTGGCAGAAGCTTATAAAAAAACAAACACATTACCATAACACATATGGGTGGCTAGGTGCTCCAATAGTTTCCATAGCCATTGATCATGATGCTTGGCATTGATAAATATTTATAAATAATTATTATAGTATTCAGTGTTGTAAATTATTTCTCAAGACCTCAACAATGCAGTTTTTACTAAGAGATATCCAAAAACAAAGAAAAAAGAAAGAAAAGAAAAGAAAGAACAACCATTATCTCTACACCAGGTGGTGTTGCAGCACCCCTAATCCCAACAGCCTTGCTTCAAGCCTCGTAAATTCATGCTTCAAGCCCTTGCTTTTCTTATCATTTACTCACCCTCATGCCATCCCAGATGTGTGACTTTCTTTCTTCTGCAGAACACTAATGAAGATTTTTAGATAAATATCCCAGCTCTGTAGGTCCCTGCAATGCAAGTAAATATTTGCCAGAACTCTAAAGGTCCAAATATCACATAAAGGCATCATTAAAAAAATCTGTATGACTCCAGCAGTTCCTTCCTTGACATCTAATTCATTAGTATCAGTAAAAAATATTAGCATATAAATCTGTTCTTGACTCATACGCAAAACACCAGATGGTGCTATAGGAAGTGTAATCGAGCTTGAAATCACGATCGCCAAGGAGACAGTTGTCAAGATTTTCAGTGAAAAAGGAATAACATTTTGGTCTGTTCTTACCCAAAAACAATTGGATTGCTTGAGAAGACATTAAAACACTGGAGTTGTATGGCTTACTTTTATGATGCCTTTATGTGATCTTTGGACTGTCAGAGTTCTGGTCACCATTCACTGGCATTGTATGGACCTACAGAGTTGAAATATTTTTCTAAAAAGTTTCATTTGTGTTGTGCAGAAGAAAGAAAGTCATTCACTTCTGGGATTGCATGAGGGTGAGTAAATGATGAGAGAATTTGTATTTTTGGGTGAACTAACCCTCTAAGTGTCCTGCTACTCTTTTACTGAGAGAAAAAACACTCAAAATGATTCAGTTTTTCAGTGTGAAGCTATAGTAGCTACCATGGCTTTCTGTTTTGATTGAATTGTCATTGTGTTTTCTGAGTTGTTGTTTTGTTTAAGAAAAACACCACTATTACGTTTCCATAACTTTTCAAATTAACAAAAATTTTTGGAACAATCGATTATGACTGTAAAGAGAGTGAAGATGATAAATTTACTGTCACTCTCATAGCAGCTGGGTTAGAAACCTCATCCCATCTGTGGTAACCAATTTTTTTTTTTTTACTCATTCAAGGGTATTATAATACAAAGTATGTTATAAATGTGCACAAAATAATAGTAATAATAATAAAAAAAGCAAATATAATTGTTTATTTTTTTATTCACGTTGCTTAATATAGGGTGGAAATGCATCATCAAAGTCTTTGAAAAGGGTGTGACCCTAGAATCCATCCTGGTTAAAGCTAAGGTGACAACTAATTTCTGATTTACAGTTAGAGTTTTGGTTAAATCCAAAATTCCAAAAATTAAATGTAATCTGAGGGGTGACTGTGGGTCTGGCCTATGTCAGGAGTTCAGTAACAGGGTTTACTCATTTAGCCTGGCCTCTGGAGAATGTGCATCTTAAGTTGTATTGCATTTATTCTATTTTTATTACATAATGAATCATATACCCTATAAACAATTGATTATATTGAGGCTTGATTACAAGAAGATCACAAGTAGTAATGTAAGAGAGAGAGCGAGAGAGAGATTGTAGTTATGATTTTTTGTTATTATCTTTTTTTATGGTTTGTAAAAGTATGGACAAGACATCTACCTCATGTTATCAATGAACTGAAACATGAATTTACTTCAGCTAGATGCAGCAATAGTGTGCTCTCTTGTGCTCTTCTGTGCTCTTTCCTAATGTTTCACAGATGGTAAGGCCCTGCATTCCAGCAAGTTTGGGGAGAAGGCCTCTCTTCCCGAGAATGAGATAACACCTACACATTGCATGTCTAAATAACTCATGTCTCTGAATTATTTACTGTTACTGTGGTCTTTCATAATTGACTGCCATAGTCGAAAACAACTTCCAAGTATTTGAATTGCTCTCCTAGTTACCCCTTTGACATAATAGGAATAAGGAGCAGCTATAATTGATAGTTAAACGATAGCTTTGATATCTTATCATAAGTTGTTTCAACCAAGAATTGGACCTCAATTCATATTGTGGCTAACAATTATTGTTTACTTGAAGACAGAAACAGTCCATATTTGTAATATGTAAAAATGTTTGAAGTAGCTGACCTACCAGAATGCTAGAAATTGTGGTACGATGACACCCTAAATGTAATTTGTATATGACTATAATTGCTTTGGAAAGTTTGTAAAACGGCACTTAGACATCCTGTCTTTCTAACTGTTGTATCTCAATGACTTGAGATGCCTATTGAATCTGCAGAAACTCTCTCTCGTTTATTTATTGCAAAACCTGATTCTGAGATTTTATTCCTCAGTATTCATTCTGGGGACCCAGCTGTCGCCCCATGCAACTAAAGTTAAGTTTGTCTGTGTCTGTGGTGTGCCACAGAGGTTGGAAACATGCAATGGTTGATCTTGCTTTGGCTTAGTTTACAAAAATATTTGTTAGCTTAGCAAAACTAGATGGGGGGTTCGGCAGCCATTCTGATTTTCAGTACACCAGCATGGTTGCTTGTGCGATATTCTTGAATTAATTTGCATTTGTTAAATTTTCTTTTGTCAAATATTACCTAAGTAACAATGATCTAATTCTTTGATATTATTTTGCAAGAGGGAAGATGATGGTTATAATCTCACAGCAACAGCAAATCCTCGTTTAAGTATAATTTGGTAGATCTTTAGCACAGCATGCTTGGTTTACTGATATGGTGTCATGTCCTGATTCATCATGTGTTGGGTGTGGACATGTAGCAGGTGGTAGCAGCTTCAAAAGGAAGTAGCTCAGCAAAGTGAGTGTGGCCGAGTGCTGAATGCAGAAGTACTCAACATTGGCTTTAATAAAGAGAGAGAAAGAGAGAATTTGACATTTAAAAACTCTTTAATTGCCATAGGATTAAAAACCTTTAAACATCTCTAAGTCTTCAACTAATTAATAATATGCTAATTCTATATTTACATGGGAATAATTAAAATCAAAACAACTTCAGTTGACCCACCAGTTTTCTTTTTCTTGAAAACCATATTCAAGTCAAGTCAAGTCATTTTTATTTGTATTTCATTTGTGTCTTTCACAACACACATCGTTTCAAAGCAGCTTTACAGAAGATCAGGCATTAATAGAAGATAAAACTGTAATGTCTATGTAGGGCCTTGCCCCACTAAAAATGGCAGCAGAGACAGCATGGCCCTTTGTTCTATGATCGAAGGGGAGACATTGAACTCGGTTTCCAAGAATGCTTCACAGCCGGACGGGAAGTCCCGCCCATGGACTCAAACTCAAACATCATTGGTCAAAAGCGGCCTATGACCGATGACGTCATCGTCTTAACAAAGCCAGCGCTCAGATTTAATTTAGCTCTCTCTGCTTACAGCCTCACTGCCTACAACTTCACAAGCTGTGCTCTAAAGAGAGACCACGTTTTTTCTAACCTCACATTTGGCCACAGTAGAGTAAGATTAAATTAGCTTTGTTCCAGTCGTGTAGTATACTTATTACAACCGGTTCATTTCATTTTCACTGCGAGACAAAAGTGAATTTATTTAGAAAACGGAAAAGGCTACCAGCTTCCCTTCTCAATCATTTTCTATCAATGTTGACTACCTCCCGCGTTTCCCTCCATCACTGGACCCGAGAAACAACGCAGAGACGTGTCTTCTCGCTGACCAGCGTAAGACAAAGGACCGAATCCAGATCATTTTCTCCTGACCGCTCAACGCAACAGGTATTCAAACGGACAACCCTGCTGAAATCACACAGGATTTCCCAAGTAAAGCTTGATATCTGGGCAGATTTAGTTTAGAAACTGTGACTTTTCTTATAAATGAATTCATATATATTTGATTGCTGAATGTTTGATGTTTTGTTACATTTGTATGTTTAACTACGATCGCTGATTGCTGTGTTGATTTCTGCGATCGTCATTTTTGGGGAAATGTTATTTTATTGAGTGATCTGAATTAATGATTCAATCGCGCTGTTACCAGTGTGTATCCTCTGTTAAATTGCATGAACCGGTTTGTTCGCTCTCTCTCTCTCTCACACAGTGAAATTCACGGAGCAAGCAGCACCGCGGTTTATGTACGAATCAGGCTGGCGAATCAATTCTCCCACCTGTTTCGTTCAGTTCCTTTGTGTGTCTGCTCATTATCACCCACACGTGGTATTAGCTCCGTTGCGCTGGATCTGATCCAGCCATCTTTCTTTCCCTACACATTCAAATAATCGTTGGCTCCGCCCTTTTCGACCTAGTCCTCCATTTTGAACTAGTTTCCATTTTGAACCTAGTTCTACACGTGGAGTTTAGTCCGCCATTTTGTGTCTTTGTTACCGAATCGAGACACACACACACACACACACACACACACACACACACACACACACACACACACACACACACACACACATACACTAGCATATAGCTCCATAATTTAGTTAGGATTTCCACTTTAAGTTTTTGTGTTATATTCATCTAGTATTGGCAGTGTTCATTGCTGTTTGATTATAATAAATCTTGTTATATTATAATAAGTACACCTAGTTGTTTGTTTGAATATTGTGTTGAAGCCAGCCTCTGGCACGTCAAGAAATCCTGTATTACTTCAGTATTGTTAAATTGTTGTTGTTAGAAGCCAACTGTAACCAGATTACTGTTGGATTCGTATGGCAATAATTTTGACTAGCTTCTTCCCTTTTTGATTATTTTGATTATCAACCAAGATACTCAATCTTCAGGGTGGAATTTTATGAGACTTGATCAGTCACATACTATCATTTTTCTCTTGTCAAAGAGTGGTGCCCGAGGATAGAATTTAACGAATTAAATTCTATTATTTAATTTAATTATTAATTAATAAACATTCATTATTAATTATATCTGATAATAAAACTGATCTAAACAACCAGTGCACCCTACATCTATAATGTCTATGAGTCATCATTGTGTAGTTTGATAAAATACAATTGTGAATTGTGTTTAAAAATAAGTAATTAAATAATAATTGTATTTATAACCCCAGTGAGCAATCCAAAGGCGACCATGGCAAGGAACACAAAACACCATTAGGTTAATGGAGAAAAATAAACTTGGGAGAAACCAGGCTCACTGTGGGTGCCTGTTCCCCTCTGGCTAACATCATGAATATAATGCCAATATTACTTATGTATAGTGCAAGTCATGGTTTAAAATGATTAAACTGAGTAAGTGTTAAGGTACAGCATTGAAACAAAGATTTTGTATGAAGTGTAAGATCAATGACTAATGTCTTTGAAGTCCATCCTGTATTAACTGCAGAAGTTCACATAGATGCAATTGTCCTTGTTAATTGGCTGATAAAGGGTTTTGTTGGCAATTCATTGATAGTCGATGTATTCCATTTCAAGAGTGTAGTCCATCATTAGACCGAGGTGATGCAGGCAGATATAATAATAATAATAATTCCTTACATTTATATAGCACTTTTCTAGGCACTCAAAGTGCTTTACAAAGCATAGGGATGATGCAACGGCAGCCATCGTGCGCCAGAACGCCCACCACACACCAGCTATTGGTGGGGAGGAGAGAGTAGAGTGATGTAGCCAATTCAGGGATGGAGATTAATACGAGGCCATGATAGATAGGGGCCAATGGGGGGAATTTGGCCAGGACACTGGGGTTACAGGGGATTTTTAATGACCACAGAGAGTCAGGACCTCGGTTTAACGTCTCATCCGAAGGACGGAAGATCATTGAGGTGCAGCACAGTTCAACCTTGCCGGCAATTTCAGTGAGGTCTATCCTAAGTCCAAGGTTCAGGCAATGGCATATGAAGTATCCCATGTCTTATGATTGGAGTTGGCATCATTTCATCCTCTGAAGTCTATCGTAATAGACTGAAGTAATTGCTAATTTTGCTTGACCAAACAAAAAATTCAACAGGACATGGAGCTCTTTCTTACTAAGTTGTATTTAGGACCATAAATAAAAAACAATGATGTAAACACTTTTCTGACATCTAACCTTTTAAATAGCAGAACCTCTCACAAATTAAAAAGATTATGAGTTGCCTGTTGTCCACAAAACAGACACCCCTCCCCTACCTGTGGATCAAGGTGTACTCTGTGTCTGTTTGTAGCTATACCATGCACAACCCGCCACTGCAAATCACCAGTCCTTTTGTCAATAAGGGGTTTATACAAGGTCCTCCAGCTAACTTTTGGGGAAGCATCTTGTGGCAGTGGGGATGTGGTCGAGCGAAAGTGGTGAGGGTGCATACACCTGAGCCAGATTATGTTTAACACCTGTTTCTAAATGCAGTGAGTTTAGGGAGAGTGATATAAAAATGTTATGCATATGCGTGTTGCAAAATGGATCACTTTGTAGTTTCTACAATACAAAAGTCTACAGGAGAGGAGGCAGATTCAGGGCTAAAAAAGGAGGAAGTATGATCATGAATATTTAAAATTGGGATTTTCGTGGACCGATGATGTGCCGCTGCCACAGAGTCATTTGCAAAGAGGTGCTAGAAAATGATAATATGAGACCCTGTAAGCTCCAGTGTCACATTGAGGCCAAGTCTCTGGCCAAGCCACAGGAATTTTTTGCCATTAAGCTGAAAGAATTGCAAACACAAAAGAGAGTAATCCAGACTTTTAGCTCCGTTAATACTAAGGTGACTGAAGCATCATATCGCGTTGCTTTACATATAAGACCCCACCTTATATGTTTCCCCACCTCTCTCGAAAGGCTATGAAAGTCATCATCCCCTTCACCTCCACTTACTTATGTGAGTGCGGGTTTCAGCTTTGACCCTGCTTAAAAGGAAATACTGATTAAGGCTGCAGGCGGAGGACAATTTACGTTTATTCCTTTCTACCGTGCAGTCCCGCATCGATCACCTGGGCACATCAATAAGTCGGACTCATTGTTCATTGATGTAGAGATGATGAAAATGATGAGGCAAAATCGGCAATCAGATTTTCTTCTTTTTTTGCTTAACGAAAATAAATTGCTATGCATTTGATACTGTGTTAAAACAGAGCTACCCATAGCTGATGTTGTTTGATGTCTGATGCTGATGTTTTCAAAGTTGATTGGCTTAAGTAGCCTAAAATCTCCAAAATATCTCCTATTCAATTGATATAGCGTTAGTAGCCTGTGGATGTTAATGAACATGCTTCCATTGTAGTTACTTGACCGTCGAGGCTTATCTGTTCAGTGATCAGAAAATAGAGCTGTCCATCATGCTGATTTTCTTCTATGTCTGATTTTGTTGGCTCTTTGGTTATAGGGCTGTTGAGAATACTTTGATTAGTTTTTTTGACTGTGGAGGATTCTGTGCAGAAGGTTAATTTTAACAGCTTCCCAATTGCTTGAATGTGGTAAAAATGTGTTGCAAAGTATGCACAAAATATATATGTATATATGTTAAAAAAATATAACCTATTTCAAAATGAAACTGAATATTAAATGGAATGTTGATAGCATAATAATAAACTTTATCTTCATTAAAAAACGTCTGTTTTATCTAGGGTCACTTTCCCCAAATTTGAAAACCCCTGCTCTAGACTATATGCCCACTAAACCTTGCCCTCCTTCTTGCCTGGGCAGATAAAGATAAAGTGCTTTCAACCAATGTTGTCCCGACCAGAAGAAATCAATTAAGTGCTCTTGAATGTCTCTTAGTAATTGGTCTGGAGTTTCAAGTATGGTCATCTTATGCCACAAAGACAAGCTAAATTAAAACTAAATTATTGCAGATTAGAACTCTTCCCCTATATGAAAGCTGGGTAGCAGCCAATGCCAGTGAGACAACCGAGCGCACACTTTTTACACTAAACCCTCCCAAATCTGTTTTCTGTACCCTGCAGTACCTAAAAACACTCCCAAGAATTTAAAACACACCACAGAGCATCACTCTTTTCCCAATTAACTTTAGCAGATGAAGCCTTTTCATAACACTCTAAACTCCCTTTTACAAACTCAATAACTTTTTTGTTTCGTATTATGACTGTGACATCATCAGCATATGCAGATACCTTTATTGAATGTTATAAAGTTTTGGTATTAACTTGCAAACCAGTTAACATTTTCGTCAGTCTGCAAAAAAAGGGTTCAGTAGCTATACTATAAAGCTGTCCTGAGAGTGGACAACCATGTCTGATTCCCCTCTGTAGCTTTATGGGGATACTCAGACCACCAGCCATTTTGACCATACAAGTAGCTTCAGAGCAAACAAGTCTTATCTTTGAGATACAATTTTTACCAAATCCAAAAACTTGTAAAGTTTCAAAAAGAAAATTGTGATCTACTCTATCAAAAGGTTTTTCTTGGTCTAATGACAGAGTACCCATGTTAATATTGCTGTAAAAAGCATAATCATTAAGATCCCACATTAAATGTAAATTATCTGTAATAGATATATATTTTACACAGTATGACTGATCTTTATGAATTATTCCATGTAGTACTCTATTTAACCTATCTGCTAAACATTTAGACAGTATCTTCAGAACATAATATTGCCACAGGTCTCCAGTTATTTTACAAAGTTAAATCCCCTTTCTTAGGAAGTAATGTAAGAACTGCTCTTTGGCAGCTTTTACAGAGGACTCCTACAATCTTTTACAACTTCAAAATAGTTAGGTTCAATAATAGTCCAAAAGCACTCTGCAGGAAGTCCATCAAATCCAGGTGCATGACCTGAGGAGAGGCTTATAACTGCATCAATTATCTCCTCAAAAGTGAGTTCAGTCTCTTATGCTTGTTTCTGCTCTGAAGTTAGGTGAGGAAGATCTTTTAGCAGATCATTTCTATTTTTAGTAAATGTATCTCAGCAGCATTTACTGTAGGTTAGAATACAAATCCACAGCGATTCGATGCATTTGAATAGGATCTTCAGTATCATGTCCATTTATGTCCTTTAGGCTGTACATACATCTTTCTTGTCCAACTTTGTGATCTAAATTTAATCTAAAAAGAAATAAGATGTTGGGCCTTACATGTCCCTTAAAGATTATAACTTACTCCTCATAAGAGTTTCTTTAACTTTTACATTTAATATTGAGATCAACTGCCTTCCATTTCTCCTGAAGATCAACATCATTATTTGCTAACATCTTTTCAGTGACAACAATTTATTTCTCAAGCCGCTCTAAAGTCTTTTTTAAATACAATGTAGAATGGGAAGTATACTGTTGACAGTACCTTTTACTGTATAGCTCTTTTTTAAATACAATGTAGAATGGGAAGTATACTGTTGACAGTACCTTTTACTGTATAGCTGTATAGCTCCACACATCAGAGAAGCTAAAAGATTCAATAATGCTGGTTAACACAGTAGTACACTGCTCATCTGATTCCTCTCCATTTCTTTCTACTGTGAAATTAAGGGTGCAAATCCAATCTCCTCTTAAAACAATTAAATCATTGTCCTGTTGTTGTGCTAAAGTAGTTCCAGTATATTAAATAACAGAATTCTATCAGTCCCTCTATTGGGAGAATAGATATTCACAAAAACAAATAGAATATTGTTCATTTCCAATCTTACTACAAGTAAACTCCCTGTTTCTATTTAATTTTTAAACAAACCTTAGCTTTTTTGGCTGAGGAGAAAAGGATTGCAACTCCTGCACTTATATATGTCCCATGACTAAAACAACATTCTCCTTTCCACCATAACTCCCAATCAACCTCATTCCTAGGGTCACTATGTGTTACTTTTAAAAAGATTACTTTGAGATTTTTCAAAGTTAGCATTTCTAATAGTGCATTACTTTTTGCTCTGTCCCGCAACCCATTAACATTAAGAGACCCCACCCATACTATCCTCACAAGGAAGAGAGAAAAGAGAATGAAAATTTTAAAAGAAAAGAGAAAGTTGCAAACCAGAATGATTATTTGTTCCCCTTCTGTCGCTCTCTCCACGTTGTGTCAGAGAAGCGACACTAGGGGTCTCTCTTGAGTGCCGATATTCACCTCTGGACTATGAAAAAAGGCCAATGAGAGTTGGCAACCAGTATTTGCATGTCCCGCCCCCAGACATACGGGTATTTAAGCGGCGCAAATACGGGAGTTCATTCAGAAAATTTCTTCGGAGCCGATGGTCGTGCGTGCAGTTACACACCAAGTTCCTGTTTAATCCTCTGAAGCTCTGCATGCTGTTGGATCTGACGCCGCACAACAGCGGCTTTCTCATTCGTGCTGCGGCTGTGCATTCTTGACCCTGGAAGCCGACAGCGCAGACAACTCGAAAGAGTTATTCTAAAGAGTGAATTTCGCTCTAAAGAGCAAAACACAGCGCCGTTGAGCGTCCTTCTCAGGGCGCGTCTTTTTAAAGACGATTTTCCGCCTCTGTGTAGTTTCTGGATCGTTGATTCTCCCCACCTCTGATGGCCATAAAAACTGCCTTGCATTCCTGGGTTGCGATCACACGCAGGCAGCGTTTTTATGAATGGTCTATGTTTTCAGTACGAGAACATAGCCATGACAGCATTGCGGTCGTAGGCTTTTTCTTGTAGTGAGAAAAAGCCGGTTCAGCCGCCCCCCACGCCTCGCCTCCTTCCTACGGGATTGAGGCAGGTGCCGCGGCGATGAAAGCGATCTGGGGACAGTGACGGGCTCCGTTTCGCCGGGTGAACCCCCTCGAAACCCCCCACCTCCCCGGCACACTTGCTTGTTTCCGTCCGAGCTTGGGATGAGCATGCTCTCCAATGGGTTATGTTTTCAGAGTGAGAACATAACCGCGGCAGCGTTGCGATCTCTGCTTTCTCTTGTAGTGAGAGCGAGCCATTTCAGCCACCCCCCGCGCCTCGCCTCCTTCCTACGGGATTGAGGCAGGCGGCGCGGGCGATGGAGAACGATCTGGGGAGAATAACGGGGCGCTTTCGCCGGGTAAATCCCCTCGAAAACCTCCCGCCTCCCCGGCACGCTTGCCTGCTTCCCCCGAGCTAGGGATTAGTGCGGTCCGCTTAACAGCCTACCGCCGGTCCCTCGAGCTCCCCGGCATTGGATGATGATATCACCGCTGCATCGGAGACGAGTCCAGAGGAGTCGAGTCCAACATAAGACCTCATCCTCAGTCACGAACCCGCCCCCCTTTGTGCTTTGAGTTTATTCTCAGCACCAGAGCCTCGGGACGCCACGTTGCCTCCCGACGCCGTATTATCTGTTCCGCACCGCTGCGAAGCCCCACCGGGTACGTCCAAAAAACCCGTCCCCTTGGTGCCCCTAGCACGGAGTTTAGAGGCGTGGCTTTCACTGCCCAACCCGTCACGCTGGCTGCACCAGACCATTCGACTCGGTTACGCAATTCAGTTTGCCAGGTCTCCGCCCCCCTTCATGGGCGTACATTTTTCCGCAGTACAGGGCCAACATGCCCTCTCCCTGCGCAAAGAAATCGCCTCCCTTCTATTAAAGGACGCGATAGAGCCTGTCCCTCCAACCGAAACGAAGAAGGGTTTCTATAGCCCTTACTTCGTTGTACCCAAGAAAGGCGGCGGCTTACGACCGATCTTGGACCTGCGAGTTTTCAATCGGACCTTGTCCAAACTCCCGTTCAAAATGCTCACCCAGAAACAAATTCTATCTGGCGTCCGGCATCTAGATTGGTTTGCAGCGGTAGACCTGAAGGACGCGTACTTCCACGTCTCAATTCGCCCTTGACACCGTCCCTTCCTAAGGTTCGCGTTCGACGGCCAGGCATATCAGTACAAAGTCCTCCCCTTCGGCCTGTCTCTGTCCCCTCGCGTCTTCACGAAAGTCGCAGAGGCAGCTCTTGCCCCGCTCCGAGAAGCCGGCATACGCATACTCAATTACCTCGACGACTGGCTCATACTGGCCCACTCCCGAGAGTTACTATGCGCACACAGAGACCAGGTGCTCAGCCACCTCAGCCGTTTGGGGTTTCAGGTCAACTGGGAAAAGAGCAAGCTCTCCCGGTCCAGAGCATCTCTTTTCTCGGTCTGGAGTTAGACTCAGTCCCAATGACAGCACGTCTCTCCAACGAGCGTGCTCAGTCAGTGCTGAAATGCCTCGCTTCCTTCAAGCCAGGCACCATGGTCCCGCTAAAACATTTCCAACAGTTCCTGGGGCATATGGCATCCTCCGGCGGCGCGCGCTGGGGTTGATGCATATGAGACCACTTCAGCACTGGCTCGGACTCGAGTCCGAGATGAGCATGGCGCGCGGCACGCACAACATAAAAGTTACCTCTGCCTGCCGCCAAACCTTCAAACCCTGGACAGACCTCTGCTTCCTAAGGGCAGGAGTTCCCTTGCAGCAGGTGTCCCGATGCGTTCTGGTCACAACCGACGCCTCCAAATTGGGTTGGGCGCCCGTATGCAGCGAGCACGCAGCCGCAGGCGGTGGAACCGAGGCCGCTGCGCTGGCACATCAACTGCATAGAGCTGCTGGCTGTTTTTCTGGCCCTGCAGAAGTTTCTTCCGTTAATTCGGAACAAACACGTCCTAGTCAGGACAGACAGCACCACGGTCGTAGCCTACATAAACTTCCAAGGCGGAGTACGCTCCCTCCACATGTCACAGCTCGCCCGTCGTGTCCTCCTTTGGAGTCAGCAGCGACTGGAGTCACTGCGCGCCACTCACATCCCCGGCAACCACAATGTGATAGCGGATGCGCTGTCAAGACAAAGCTTGCCTGGCGGAGAGTGGAGGCTCCACCCCCAGTCAGTCCAGCTGATTTGGGACCGGTTTGGCAAGGCTCAGGTAGACCTGTTTTCCTCCCAAGAAACCTCCCACTGCCCGCTCTGGTATGCCCGGACAGAGGCTCCCCTCAGGGCAGACGCGTTGGCACACAGCTGGCCTGCGGGGCTGCGCAAGTAAGCATTCCCCCCAGTGAGCCTTCTTGCACGGGTGCTATGCAAGGTCAGGGAGGACGAGGAGCAAGTCATTCTGGTAGCCCCTTACTGGCCTACCCGGACTTGGTTTTCGGACCTCACACTCCTCACGACAGCCCCTCCCTGGCGAATTCCCCTGAGGAAGGACCTTCTTTCTCAGGGATGGGGCACGCTCTGGCACCCGCATCCAGACCTCTGGAACCTCCACGTCTGGCCCTTGGACGGGATGCGAAAGATCTAGCTGGCCTACCACCGACTGTCATAAATATAATCAATCAAGCCAGAGCCCCCTCTACCAGGCATCTCTACGCTCTAAAGCGGCGTCTGTTCATGGACTGGTGTTCTTCCCGAGCCGAAGACCCGCAGAAGTGCGCAGTTAGGTCAGTGCTCCTGTTTCTTCAGGAGAGGCTGGAGAGGAGACTGTCCCCCTCCACCCTCAAGGTGTATGTCGCCGCTTCATCGGCCCACCACGACTACGGTAGACGGCAAGTCTCTTGTTAAGCACGACTTAATCGTCAGGTTCCTAAAAGGTGCCCGGAGGATAACTCCCTCCCGGCCTAACCTGTTCCCCTCCTGGGATCTCTCGGTCGTCCTTTCGGGACTCCAGAGACCCCCCTTCGAGCCGCTTGACTCAGCTGGACTCAGGGCCCTCTCTCTCAAGACTGCCCTGCTGATCGCGCTCGCTTCCATCAAGAGGGTCGGGGACCTGCATGTGTTCTCTGTTAGCGACGCTTGCCTGGAGTTCGGTCCGGCAGATACTCTCGTGATCCTAAGACGCTGACCGGGCTATGTGCCCAAGGTTCCTACCACCCCCTTCAGGGATCAGGTGGTGAACCTGCAAGCGCTGCCCCGGGAGGAGGCAGACCCAGCCCTTTCACTGCTGTGTCCAGTACGTGCTTTACGTATTTATCTGGACCGCACACAGAGCACTAGATGCTCTGAGCAGCTCTTCGTCTGCTTTGGGGGACAGCAGAAAGGGAATGCTGTCTCCAAGCAGAGACTCGCCCACTGGGTTGTCGACGCCATTTCCCTGGCTTCCCTGGCCCTTGCGGGTCCGAGCTCACTCCACCAGGAGTGTTGCGTCCTCATGGGCACTGGCTAGGGGCACTGCCCTAGCAGACATTTGTAGAGCAGCGGGCTGGGCAACACCTAACACTTTTGCGAGATTCTACAATCTCCGAGTTGAGTCAGTATCGTCCCGTGTTTTCTCAGGTACCGAGCCCGTGAGAACTTCGGTGGCACGCCTACGATCTGACCGGGTGAATCAGCTTGCACCTAAGCCCTTCCCCTAACCAGGGAAACAGTGCGCCTTCATTCCCAGGAGATCTCAGGTTTGGGACACTGGTCAATTCCTCCCTAGCCCTCGTGGGTCGCAGTTCAGCGGAGGAACTCGCTGACCCAAACCACTCGTGGTACCGCAAGCTACCCTGTACTGGTATAGGTGCTCCACAGGTAAGGCCTCCTTCGGACTCCCCTGTGTGTAACACCATGGTTCTGTCCCCTCTGGCGAGCTGACTCCCGTGTTTCCCTTAGGCAGTCATGGCTGCCTCGGCTGCCAGCTGTATGTTCCCCCTCTATGAGGCTGGATCCACCACCGCACCGACTTTTCCACATAGGCCCTAAGCAGGCCTCTGATGGTTTTGCCACTTAAACTTGCCTCCCTCTCGGGTAGGCGTGGCCTCCGCAGGGTCTTCTCCGCCCTGAATAAGGGCTAAGACCCCCTTCCCTCAATGCGTGTAAGGGCCCGGCCTTAGTTGCTCTATGCGAGAAACATAGAGAGAAAAGAGGCCCGGCCAGGCTTGGCCCGTTCCCAGGTTGGCGGCCAGCACCTTGTTCCCCTCCAGGGTAACGATAAGGAATCCTGATGGCTTAAATGGGGCATTGGGGAAGAGTGCGTGCAGCCTGATACAGTTGGTCGTCCTGCAAGTAAGAATACCTGCTTGCTCCTGTATCAGCAGTTCACGTACACGGCTCAGCGCATGGCACTTTTATAAGTGGACCCCTAGTGTCGCTTCTCTGACACAACGTGGAGAGAGCGACAGAAGAGGAACGTCTAGGTTACGTATGTAACCTCCGTTCCCTGATGGAGGGAACGAGACGTTGTGTCTCCCCTGCCACGTCGCTGAGCCGAGCCACTGTTGTGGCCGGACCATTTCCGGCTCCTCAGAAAAATCCTGAATGAACTCCTGTATTTGCGCCGCTTAAATACCCGTATGTCCGGGGGCGGGACATGCAAATACTGGTTGCCAACTCTCATTGGCCTTTTTTCATAGTCCAGAGGTGAATATCGGCGCTCAAGAGAGACCCCTAGTGTCGCTTCTCTGACACAACATCTCGTTCCCTCCATCAGGGAACGGAGGTTACATATGTAACCTAGACGTTTTTTCCTCTAGTTAGCCTCTTTGCCAGTCTTTTTTCCTTCCCTTATTGCAGTTGTACGTATGCTTTTTAAGATGGAAACGTTTCTGTGGTGATATTTACTTCTATTTTTTCTTGCCCACATATCAGAAGCAACAAACTTTTCTAGGTCAGGAAAAAATCCCCTACTTCAACACCAGCCTTTCCTTTGGTCTCATCTAAAAACATTAATTTGTTCTACAGTGTAAAGTTCCTTTTCAGATCCTTTGGATTTCAGACACATCTGGTCATTGTTCATCATCTTTTGAGCCTTAATCAGGTCACTGTGAAAGTACATCTAAGTCATCTCCTTGGCCTTCCCTCTGACTCATCTGCATGAACCATGTTATTAAACTGAACCACACTCTCAGTATCATCCTGTTTATCAGTCTCATCAGGAACATTTACACTCTTATCAATAGCAACACTTACACCAGCATTTACATCATAACTACATCTTGGCTTTTTACTGTCCACTGTATTTACATTGTTTTCTTACATAGACATATGTAGTCTCTTCGGCTTGTGCTTCAGTTCCTTTTGTTTTTTCATTACTCTCCATATCTCCAGTGTTATTTACCGCAGATGTTGTCGCTGACCATTAACCAAATGTTTGTGCAGACATGAAAGCGGTTTATGTCCCAGGTCTCTGCAATCAAAACATTTTAAATGCTCAGTACTCGCCTTACAAGAGTTCTCTACATTATTAACGTGGAAAGAAACTTTAAAAAATTGTTCTGGGAGCTCTACACCTGTTGTCTAAATGACAGAACATGTTTAAATGAGCTATTTTTTCACCCTAATGGAACTTTTCACACAGGGCTTGCGATTTTCCCAAATCTAGGATTTTTTTTTGTAATTTGTTTGTTGGATTCAAACAGCGGCATTTTGGAAATTGTAAAAACACCACTACAACTTAGTTCATATGTGACGTAGGGCTGGGTGATTAACACATTTTATTTTTCAATTACGATTTCGGCTTCCAACGATTATAAAAAAAAGATAATTGAGATAAAACAATTTTGAGATAAGAACCCTGAAACTCACGCGTGTTTGCTGCAGCTAGATTATAATGTGATGCTCACGACCTAGTAAATAATAATATATGTGCCACATTCACTGTGTATCTTATCATGAAGAAAATCACCGATACGCAGCTCTATTAATAAGATAAGTGTTTTTTGTGAGTTTAAGATGGATCGAAATCCAACATAAGGGTGAGTCTTAGCTCATTATATACTGGAACAAAATACGGTTTTGATTAGACTTTTGGCTTGTTTTCCAAAATAATATCTAAAACTCTGAGACAGGGCGGAGGGCGGGGCCGGGTGGTGATTCTGCACACCCGGTCCCTTATAAGGCTAATTAAGCCTCCGAGAGGGATAAAGGCTGACTGCGGATGGTGATGCAAGAGAGAGAGAGAGAGATCGTTTATGGGCAGCTGACTGTCATGTGTGTGTTTGTGTCTTTTGTTTAAGTTTTTCATTAAACTATTATTTATATTGTCAAGCCGGTTCTCGCCTTCTCCTTTCCCTTTATATCCCTTTACACTGGTGCTGAAGACCCGGGAAGGAGTAGGGATACGCCGTGGTAGAGTTCTCGCCACTACCATCCACCTCAATGGAGCAGCCGCGAGGGAAGAAGGGGCTCGCTGCTGACCGCCTGGAGCAGGAGAACCACTGCCAGGCTGAGGACCAAGCTACGTCGTATCGGAGAACTGGCGAGTAAGTGTTTTTTTTTTTCATCTATCTCTCTCTCTCTCTCTCTCTCTCTCTCTCTCTCTGCTGCTCCACGTTGGCCTTTTCCCTCTCTTTTAAATTTTACAGTGTTTTTTGGGGGTACTACACTGTAACAGGAAGTATTTTAATTATTTCTGTTTCCCTTCCCCTGTCCCCTCCCAGATTCTGGAAGGCGGGGATGAGGGAGGAATGTGACAGGGTGGAGGGCGGGGCCGGGTAGTGATTGTGCACACGCGGTCCCTTATCAGGATAATTAAGCCTCCGAGAGGGATAAAGGCCGACAGATGGTGGTGCAAGAGAGAGAGAGCTCATTTACGGGCAGCTGACCGTCATGAGTAAGTTTGTGTCTTTTGTTTATGTTTTTCATTAAACTATTATTTATATTGTCAAGCCGGTTCTCACCTCCTCCTTTCCCTTATTCCCTTTACAAATTCATTTAAAACAACATACATTTACTTTAGGAGCTATACTGCAGAAGAAAAAAGTGTTAGCGGAGAATGTTGACTACAATATTTATTCAGGGCTCAACATTAACGCTTGTCCTTGACAAGTGGATTTTTGAAGAGGCAAGTGAAATTAAATTTAACAAGCTGACTGATTAAAACAACAATAATGAAAAAAATAACCGACTATATTTGTGATAGCCTAGGCCTGTGTCACTTATTAGAAAGTTGATATTCTTATTCTGCTGTTGAAATTAATCCAGAGCACATAATTTTATAATTTGCTAGTGATCTAGTAACAGCTGCACCCTGTTTGATTGACAGGCGGCATATGTGTGAGTGCTGAACATGCGCGTGTGTTCCGAAAATGCTCGCCCTAATGCACATGTCTAATGTATTATAATCAGTGTATTAATGTATTATAATCATACAGTGAAGGCCAGTAGTAGTTTTCTATTGTATTTAATTCTGAATGTTTACTTGAATACTTGATAGCCTGCTGCTGTTAAAAATCTTTAAAGCACTGAATTTTCTTAAAAAAATTTTTGTTGTTCAATAATTTTTTTATATATTTCTATTCACTGCATTTTTTTTTTATCAGTTATTTTATTACTGACTGTTTACTAGTCTTGAATAAATACTTAAGAATTTGAAACCATTCTTCCATAATTAACATATTAGTTAGTGTTATTATTTTTTGTGGTTTTGAAGCTGGTATTGAGAATCATAACATTTCACTACCGACTACTGAAATGTTGGTATTGTGATAATGTATAGCCTTTATTGTACATGGTAGAACTTGCTGCAAAACCACAATGAAAAAGTAGATCTCATTCAACTGAAGTATGAGCACCCCTGCTGTAAATGATGGCAATTGAGGCTTTTCTTTATTTTACCTTTATCATATGCAACATAAAAGAATTACCATATGACAATAGCCCCCTCCCCTACCCAGTGCAGTTTACATTTCAAGTTCAAAGAAATCCACTTATTAAAAGTTCAATAAATGCATGAATAAATGCATACTCGTGTTATATAATCGTGATCTCAATATTAATTAAAATATTTGTGATTATTTTTGCTATAATCGAGCAGCCCTAAAAAGACAATGCATGCTTGATGCCAAACATCATCAATGCTGCAGCATAACAGCTGATGGGGAGGGGAAGATTTTTAGTGAATGACCACTTAATTTTGGTCTGTTCCTCACATAAATAAATTATTTTGTCTTTTTTCAAGTTTAATCGATGTAGTAACTATGAATTGTTGTGGAATGTAAAAGAGCTGTGTCAAGATTTAGACAGAACTTCTTGTGTTTCACAAAGAAAGAAAGAAAAAAATGACATGGCATAAGACACAATAAAGGTGATGCGTCTTTTATAGTCTAATGTGCATAAACACATAACAAAAGCCCTTTTTTTAAAATGGTTTGTTTCTTATTGTTATAAACAATTTTTTAAATACGTTTTAGTACCTAGTGGATTATATCTTACTTTGTCCACCATCATGGGATTATTTTCATAGCTGAGCTCAACGCATTGGATTTTGGGATTGCCTTGTAGGAATACATATGATGCAATGTTAGAATTAATCCAAAACAAGGTATTTTTGGAAGCAAAATAATTAGGGTATATATATTTTGGAACAGCCTTCACTTCTGGAGAGTGTCTATGATGCCTTAAAATGCTGTCTCCGGAGGCACAGCATTGGAACAGAGCTTGTGTCTGCTATAGAAGAATATTTACATGTCTTATTTTCTGGAATACACAAATTGCCATTCATGAAATCGCATCTCAATTGAGATCAAACACCTACAGTTCACAGCTGAGTTTTTCGACAAACTTACTATTTCAGAGCCATGCAACCCAAATCACATGGGCCAGCTGCCCTATAGGTCTTCATCCATCTCCTCCTGTGTGAAGCCCCTCTAGTGACCCAAAGATAAATTCAGTTTTGGGCCTTGTGAGGATATTCAAGGACAGAATAATATCGGTTGGAAAAAGTCAGCACTCATGAAATATGGAAAAGGCCTTCACTCATCAGCGGGAAGCCCAGGTCTGTGCATCCTGTCAAACAAGCGAATGCGCATCTCTTTATACAGGGGCTGTGACGGGTGGTACAGGTTTGAGTGACAGTTGGTGGGCATGAAGTGCATAGTCACAGGCACTATGCTAGCTCTGTGATGGAGGTGTGTGTTTGTTTACTTTTCAGCACTTGGTCCCACTGAGCTGCCTCCGTGATCCAATGTGCTTTACTGTGTTTGCTCCCGATAAACAATGAAGCTGCAGCCAGGGGTGGACTTGAAGAAAAATCAGCCCTGGATTTGACATAGAAACCACATTACAGGGGGGGAGGGGGGTTTTCACTGTCCTTTTCTGCATTTTGCGGCCCCCTTTGGCATAGCGCACTGCTGTTTTGCGGCCTGTTTCAGCTTATCGTCGCCCGTTTGGCCAGGTTCAGTCCTGTTTCATGGCCAGTCCACTGGATAAAGTCTCCATTCTCCCTATAGCCAGTCCGCCGCTAGCTGCAGCGATTCTTTTAAGCCCCTGTCCACCAAAAACGTTTTAGTGCAGCATGGGGTGAAAACAAGGAGAGCAGAGAACTCCAAATCTCTGGTTTCTGGAAAATGTGATGTTTTTTTCTATTTCTTATCTGCTGTCTGTATAATTCATGGTAGCTGTGCTAAAATTTGGGAATTCAAAAGCGAGAATAATTCATGACCTGCAGGAACTGGGGTATGAGACACCCCTGTGGCCTCACGGTACATGTCACATTATTTATGTAATTTATGTCAAATATTAACACATTTGTAAAAATGTTAATTATTCATCTCTGACCCACTGTAGACTTGCTGTAGCATGCCATATTTACTATTTCTAAATTACAGCAGGGCCGGATCTAGAAAATAATTCATGGGGTGAGGGGTGGCAACACCAAAGTAAGCACAAATGCATAGTTCTTCTGGATTAAGATAACTAGCTTCATTGCAAGAAGTACTAAATATTTTATTGAAGTCTCTATTAAATTACAAATGCCCATGAATTTGTGATAGTTGCATGACTACAGACAGGCCACAAGGTAACCTATTGCTATTGTTTTGCTAACATTAATTGCCAAATTTTGTGTCAATCATATCTCATTTAATGATTTATAGCCCAAAGAGTTTTCCAGTATAGTGAATAACCTAAGTGTAATACGTGTTATATGTGAAAACATGTGTAATGATAATTCTCTTGTTTTAAACTGTTATGCATGTCCTTAAAGCCTGGTTAAAAATGCATACAATTATTTGAGTGATTTAAGCATGGGTTGAATACAGAAAATAATTTGAGTGATTTAAGCAAGTACTTAAATGCATAAAATGCTGTGAGTGTTTAAGCATGTATTGAGTGTGTGTTGAGGTATGTGGGTAGGCTGATGCCCTTTTTGTACTTTCATTTTACATTAGCCTCTACCATATTTCATTTCCATGTTTCATTTTCATCCTTTATTTCATTTTTGTATTTCAGTGTACTGTATTTAAGTTTTTTGTATTTTCTTTATTTTAATTGTATATATGGCCCCATCAACAACTGTTTTTTAAAAACATTTCCCTAAACAGCCATCAGATAAAACCCCTCAAAAATTGTTTTGTATCCTTAGTTGTTATTTACAACCCACCGGCTACATATATAACAAAATATAAATCTCCAGAGTACCAATACACTGTCTATTAAAACACATAAACAGATTTTAAATGTTCCATATCTTTACCTGTGCTTGTCACTTTTTACTCCAGTAAATATTTCTCAGAGATAGGTTTATTTTTCTAAGTCATATCTCTGTATAGCCACATATACATTTTAATTTAAGAGGGTTTTGCACTAAATGCAATACCTCTGCAACAGAAAACACACTTCTGTGTAATTAGACATTTAATTCTCCTTCTAGTCTCCCAATATCAAAATAATCTCACTTCAACAATTATATACTTTTACACATATAATTTAAATATTTTACATTTAGAACTGGCAATCTAAAGTCAATGAATAGATCACTACTGGCTTGACTATAGATTTACTATATACTACTAGATAATGGAAAAGGCAGAAACAGGATGAAAAGAGATTAATAATGATATATATATATTATATATATAGGAGGAATTTCAAACATTGATTAATAGTGATATTAATCTATGACAATATAATTATAATACAAAGATAATAATGATCCACTACTACTATTTAGGGAATTTTAGTAGTATAAATGCACAGGGATGGATTAAAGTGTCCGCGTACCTCCACCATAAGATGTAGGATTTGTGTAATGGAATTAGCCATGTTCAACCACTATTATAAGAAGGATAAATGATAAATGATGAGACTAGAAATATGAATAAAATTCTCCACCATTAATAATGTAAAACAATCATTGTATTCACTCACAATTTATATGTAAGGAATTAGCTTAGAGTAATACTATTCTCATTGCAATTGAAAATAATATCACAAATATGTTTAGATATGGTTCGAGCTTCAGAGCACAGATCTTTTAAAAAATCAAGTGATGAGATTATTTATCGAAATAGACCACAGTCAAATTATATTTGAATTAGGGCTGTCGATTAATGCATTAATTCAGTACTATTAATTTTCAAAAAAATAACGCATTAAAAAAATGTACGCAATTAATCGCAATGTCCCCGGACCGCAATAAGGAAGATTCCTAAGAAATGCAAGCTTGTAGTACCACCTATTTGCCCGAGTGGGCAGTAAGTGAAACTTAAATGTATGAGCAACGCGCAGTTTATACAGTGAAGAAAACAACCATCCAGCAGCAGCACAACACAAACATGCATTATGTTCTTGCGCTCAAACACTTGATGGAGCGCAAATCCGAAGGGATCTCAAGATGTGCTCTAAGTGTTAAACTATATTTAACTTGACACAGTGATCTAAAACATTTATGTTTATGACGCAACGCACCCGAGACACTACACAAGCATGTCTGATGCAGGTGTACACTGACGGGTCCTTAACTCTTTCCCCGCCAGCGTTTTTAAAAAAAAGTTGCCAGCCACCGCCAGGGTTTTTGACGATTTTCACTAAACTTTAATGGCCCGCAGAATATTTTCTTCCATGAATATATGAAGATGCTATATATCAAAATAAAGATCTGGGCCTCTGCTTTTAGGCAAAAAAAAAGATTTTATTTTATCTTCATTTGTTCTTTTTTATTGCGACTTGAACAGAGGTAGGTTTTGTCAAAAAACAACATTTCAGACAAAAAGCTGAGAAAAAGGCATGTTTATGTCTGATATTTTGAGCTTCTCATACTCCACTTCTTCATGTTTGAGACGATCGCAGTCCGTTTCTTTGATCAAAGAGTTTCAAAACATGCGCAGGGTTCTTCCTTACCGTATAACACCTAAAACACGGAAACCCGGAAAATTCCGTGTTTGGCGGGGAAGCGTTTTTTCATAAAACACGGAAAATTCCGTGTTTGGCGGGGAAAGAGTTAAACAAGCCCTCATAATATATCTCAAACTGATTGACAAATTCACTTGCGAAATGGTTTGCTGTGAACTGTATGCCAATGATTAGCTTAGGTTCAATAATATGGTAGTAAACAATACATTGTATTCTAAAGCAGCTTTTTGTATTGTCTTATCAATTATTAACTCTTCTGCCACAAGAATGTAATGCATTTTAATTATCTGAATATTTATTTTAAATCTTTATATATCATATATATATATATATATATATATATATATATATATATATATATATATATATATATATATATATACAAGACACCATGTAATTAATTCGATTAAAGATTTTAATCGATTGACAGCCCTAATTTGAATACAAACAAGAATTTATTGCTAATCTAAACCCATAGACAAACATGACAAACAGGCTGGTGAGTAAATTGTAACAGAATGTGAATTGAATTATCTGTACAGAGAAATTGAACTTTCTGGAGTCTATAGACAATGCTTTGAGAGCAACTAATACTTCATTTTTGTTTACTACGATTTGCAATCCGTTTACTCAAATTATATTAAAGATACCAGCACTTTCAGCAAAAGTTGGAGATGTACTTGCATTTTCTTGCATTGCTTTGGTTCTTTGGCTCTTTGTAGCAAGTTCTGGTTGTTCAATCAATGTTCTGGACCTCTGTTAAGATCATGGACATCGGATAGTTCTTTGTCTGTCGCATCAATGGATGGGTGATGGAATGACCAGGCGGGGCTTTGAAGCAAGGCCTCCAGCAATGGAGACTCACGACTCCCATTCACATGTGAGTCATAGTGGAGAGAAATGAAAAGCGTCCTCGTAACTTTGCATTCTGAGCCTTCCTGGACCCTACAGTATGCTGTAATGAATCAGTAACTTAGTCAGAAGCAGCATGAACCATCTCTTGTAATGTCTGTGATTTAAGGACAGGTTGTGTTTAAAGTTATTGACAAGGCATTCCCTTTAAGTTATTTAATATGTTATAATTTATGACTGCATTAAGTGTGTTTTGAATATTGATTTAATTTATTTGAAATATTTTATGTTCTCATGTATCTCAGAAAAGCTATGGCATATCTGTATGTAACTTATCAGAGCATATATTTGTATTTTCAGTTTCATACCATTCATGTGATAAAGATACACTCTCAACCTCACTTTGTGGTTCCGGGAGTTATTGTGTGAAGGTGTTTAACTTGTTTAATAATTGAGTGAGGAATCAATGAGGCCAGTAAAGTGAAAGGGGAGAAAATTATGTAACCAAGATTCCAGATGTCCAGCCTACGGTGTGATACAAAATGCCCATTCAAACACAGCAATAGCAGCTTAGTACCTTGAAGGAGACTGGTGTCTCATATATATCACATCAGTCAGAAATGCCAGCAGGGCAGCAACAAGGGTTCATGCAAAGGCTGAGGCTGCCTTAGCCCGAGCTTCATTTTCCAAAAACTTTATTGAAATAAAAAACAGAAAAGGCCCGCTTAGAATCCACACTAGACATTCTGCAGAGAGATAGAGAAGCAGAGGCGGCCTCTCGACAGCCTGGTTTCAGCTTCCTATTCTGGTGAGCATGATCCAGCTTCCTTAGATTCTTTGCTCTTGCTTTTTGACCCTTCAGAAAGTTAAAGAGTGGCTTGGCTATTGCTGAATAGTTTGGAATAAAGTGCTGGTAGTAATTCACCATTCCCAAGAATGATCGTATTTTCTTCTGAGAAGGGGTCATTCCATCAAGTGCCATCAAATCCAAACTACTTATCTTAGAGATGCTTTCAACTTTGCTTGGGTCCGTGGACACACCTGTCTGATCAATTATATGTCCAAGGAACTTTACTGATTTCCTCATTAGGTGACATTTTTTTGGAGCCAGCTTAAGATTGTATGTGCGAAGCCTGCCAAACACAATTTCCAAGCGATCAAGAGCTGTTTTCTCATCTGGGCTGAAGACAATCAGGTCATCCAGATAACACAGGAGACTGAGAAAGTTTTCGTCCCTGAATATGTTGGTCATCATACGCATGAAGCTGCCAGGACTGTTGCAGAGGCCTTGAGGTTAACGATTGGTGTTGTAAAGGCGGTAAACTTGTGGTCCTCCTCATGCAGCAGCATATTGTAGAATCCGGACGTCAAATCCATTGTGTTAAACAGGGCATTACCGCCAAGTGCTGCCAAAAAATCTGCCTGATGTGGAAGAGGGTGCGCGTCTTTCAGTGTTCTCCTGTTAAGCCAGCGGAAGTCAGTGCACACACGCAGGTCCCTATTCTTCTTCCAGACCAAAACGAGAGGAGAAGCGTACTCGCTGGTAGATTGCCTAATTATCTGCTTCTGCTCCATTTCAGTCAGCACCTGACACAGTTTTTGATATTGACTGGGTGCTACTCGTCTGAATGGAAGCCTGAATGGTCTGGTGTCTAAGCTGTATTCTAAGCTGGTCTGGCTGTATTCTATGCATGAAATCCCTTACTTCCCCACAATCAAGTTGGTTAAGTGAAAAGATGTCTTGGTAACTCAGAATCAGGTTGAGTCAATGTTAAGACTGTCCAGACCAATTTAATTTAGTCGCTTGCTCACAGATGGCAAGTCGGCAGCATCATCAAACAAACTTGTGGGGCAGTTTACCAGGAAAGGATCGACTGTATCGGTGTGGTCAATATCTTCAAGTGCAATGCACTAATAGAGGTCTGCGATTTTTGCATTCCGTCTCAATAACACTGGACTGCCTGATGTATTGATAAGCTTCAAGGCGACCCATCCGTCTCCCCACAGAGATGTGATTAGTCTAGCCACCATAACGCCTCTGGGAGCAGAGTGAGAAGATGTACACTCAGTCATTACTGCACTTCCTGGGGACACAACAGCAGATATGGGCAGCTTCCCCATACCAAGTACTTACAGCCTGGCTCAAGACAGACAACTGAGTTGCATCTTACTGTTCCTATCTTCCTGGATATCTCCTCTCCTCTCCAGCGGTTCAATCCAGCAAGCATCGACAAGAAGCTTTCACACTCAGGGTCTGCTGAAGTTGGACTAGACACAGCCAAAATTTTTGCCAAAATCCATCACTCAATTTGAAGTATTTGAGAAGGTGTTTAATAACATTAGTCCCTAGTATCAGCTCATCATGTTGTCCAGGAACAACTAAAGTAGGTACTACCATATTTATGGCATACGCTTCCATGTCAAGATTGAATGATGGTTTAGGTTTCACATGCAGCCCATCCACAGCCTACAAGGATGACATCAGTTTTGAACTCGCCACATTCATCCACTGCACCAGCTGATCTCAGTTTCATCTCAGCAAACTCACTTATAGTGCAGGCCATCGAACCACTGTCTAACATTGCACTCAATGTCACGGTCTCTCCAATCTTCACTTGCATATAAAAGAGGCTGTCACATCCACCCACAATATGTGTGTTCTGATAAATTGCTTCTGAATGATCACAACTTCCTTTGGCTAAAAGGTATGCATCGTAAGACTCACAATCATCAACGGCTAGGGAGTTAAAATGAGGACCCGCACTGCCTCCCTCCGAATATGGGTCTGCTAGTTTCCCTCATGTTGTGTCTGGGCAGAGGAATGTTTAGGACAATCCTTTTTTGTGTACCCTGTAGAGAAACAGGCAAAACACAGTTTGTCTGTCATGCAGTGTGTCAATGTGGTGTGTCTGCTGTCATTACAGACCCGACAGTTACCTCTGACAAAACTGCGCTGCTGTCTAGAGCCACATCTTGGGTTGGAAACATCACAAAATTGCACCCGATCCATAAGCTGCTCCATAATTTCCATCATACGAGTGAGCAACTGACTCTCAAACTGTTGTGTGTGTTGGGTTATCACTGAGGCCGGAGATAAACAAGAGGTTTGGCATGCCTGATGGTGTGCCTGCCTGGGCACTGATGTATGTTCTGGCTGGCGGCATGCCTGGGCATCAGGTAAAGAACTGAATAACTGGAGTGGAACAGCAGGCGACTCTCAGGGTGATGATATATACTGTATCAACTTCACTACACAAATGCAGTGTTGAGTAGTGAAGTTGATATATATCAACTTCACTACTCAACACTGCAGTTGTGTGGCTCTGTAGATTCACACTAGCATTTCCACGGCTCCTAGATTCTCTCTGATAATCATCAATTCTGGTCTGTATTTATCTCGCACTCCATTCTTGAATAGGCTTGCATCTGAATATGCTTGCCAAACTAGGGTCAGGACAGAATTTAACAAACATCCGTGTTACCTCCTCTCCTATGTTGTCAAAACGTTTGCCTTGTCTTCGCAGTCCCTCATCTGCCAGATCAGCAGCTTTGTTAATTCAAATCCAGTAGTCCACAGGATTCTCTTTAGCACTGGGGAGAGTGGCATAAAAATCTGCGAGTAGCAGACAAGAGGGCACTTCACTGAAATATTGAATAAGAATACTGTAAATTAACTCAGGGTTCTGCCTGACATTGAGCGTACCATCACTGCGCAGGCTGACCTTAATGACATCCCTTCCCTTTCCAGCAAGTCTACTCATTATCTCTTCAGCTTGATCTTGAACAGGGCACTTTTGTTTTCTTAAAGAAGCTTTTGTCCTGTCTACCCATTCCTCAATGCCATACCTATCAGCGCTATCACCCCTAAATGTGTCATGCTCTGATTTCATGTGCACTGTTACTTGAGGTGTCATCACTTGTGTATGTGTACACTGGTCTGTACATGCTGGTGTCTGAGTGTAACTGAGTGAATTGGTTTTGTAATCATCATTTGCATTAACTAAGCTAGCAGACACCAGTTTTGTAACTATTGACTCGCCAATATGCGAACCTAACTGGCCTACCATGTCCGTGAGGTGTTCAAAAGCTACTCTATCGACGGCAGGTGTCGAAGTGTATGGATCCTCACCTGGAAACAGCCCAACAGGGATACCACCCAGGGTCTGACTTAACCCAATACCCCTACCGTTGCCAGCATGTAACTGTGGTCGTCCAACCCCCCGGTTGACACCCTCACTGAAAATATCTCCCTCAGAGCTACCAAGTAACCATGTACCCTTTCCTCTAGGAAAACCCATGTTACCATAACATGTTGCATCCCGGTCACCATCACACTCAAGTTTTTCAGCCATAATGCTATAAAAAATAAAAATAAAAAAAGGTGTATGAAACAAAAAAAATAAAATAAAAAAATAACAACAATACTGATTATGAAGCAGCTCACTATTTGAAATTAAATCTTGAACATGACGACAGTTAAAGCTGAACTATGTTCCATGTGTCCATGCGTTGTGTATATGTGATAAACTAATGTACAGTCCCAATCACGATGTGCAAGTATGTATACAGTATACTGTCCTCATCCAAAGCATCGAAGACTTGACAAACATGACCAGCACACAGCAACCACGGTCGATCTGCTTCGAGCTGATCAAGGGATCCAAAGAGTCACGGCACCAGTGTAACGGATGTGGACAGACACACTCACACGTGGAGTTCTTCCAACTTTGGTTTATCTTTTTGACAGAAAAAGTACAAATCAGGTTGGCTGACAACAGATTACTGCAGACATTCATAAAATACTACAGCATTTACACTTGAATCTGCTCCACAGCAGAACTCCTATTACTAATAGAAAATAAACCGTCAACAACTATTATTATTGCGTACAATAATAGGAAAACAACATAAATTGCCAAATACCTTTAATTAACATTTATAACTAAATGAACACAAAAGCAACATACCTTTTTGACAGAAAAAGTACAAATCAGGTTGGCTGACAACAGATTACTGCAGACATTCATAAAATACTAGAAAAATTGACATTACACATTCACTCAACTCATAATATAAATAATTGTCAGAATGTTAAAACACTGACCACAGAAATTAACTTGTTCCCACTCATGAGACGCACAAGGAAATTCAATACATTTATAACCATCTCAACAACCATGTTTAAGTGTTAAATGCATTATATATATGTTCAAATACATTTATGCAAGAAACTGCGTGGAAAAGATTAACTTAAAACATATTGTTATCACAATTATTTTGTTATTGAGTTAGAGTGCAAATAACCGTACATACCTACAGCATTTACACTTGAATCTGCTGCAGTATGGCAAGAGAAGACGGACAAAATACAATGTCTGCAGTACCATAAACAGCCACAGGTGGGAAACCCTTGAACCCCAATGAATAAAACCAAATGCCTTATTTTATGGAATTCACACATCAAAACTTTAAATTAAATATTATTTTTTTATCCTGTTACACGGCTCTAACCAAAGCTGCTGTAATGGAGGCTTCAGCCGCAAACTTAGAGTCAAGAACTGAACACTGTACTCAGTTTTTACATGAGCACACAGAAGAGTATGTGAGTAAACACAGTGCTAGCGGTGGCAGCATGCATTTGCCCAGAGAAAAAGTTTCTGATAAAAGACACAGAGCCCCCTGACTCATCATTAGAGACAGAGCATATGATGGAAAATAAATTACCACCAACAAATTGTCATTTAATGCCTAATGATTCCATTTCTAATGAATGTGATGACCATCTTACTGCCCCCCAGTCCATCACTTCCTGCTATGAACACTCCTGCTAGTCCGTCTTATTTATTACACTCCAGTCATTATCCAATCAGTCCGGCTTGTCACTCTTGGCAAAATATCTGGCAAGAAGCCAATTGGTGTCATCAGGCCTTTATAGATTTGATGATAGACCAGATCATTATCTAGCATGGAAATCATCATTCATTGGACTATTGAGACTCTGGATCTTACAGCAGGAGAAGAGATGGATCTCCTAGTTAAATGGCTAGGTACAGAGTCAGCACAACATGCTCGCCGTATTAAGGCAGTAAATGCAAGGAAACCATCTGCCGGGTTAGATCTTATATGGGAAAGGCTGGAAGAGATGCACAGTTCACCAGAGGCAATAGAAAGTGCTCTGTTTAGTAAACTGGAAATATTCTCCAAAATAGCACCCAAAGAACACCAGAAGCTAATGGAATTAAGTGATTTACCTTTATGCATTTGGCAGACGCTTTTATCCAAAGTGACTTACAGAGCCCTTATTACAGGGAAAATCCCCCCGGAGCAACCTGGAGTTAAGTGCCTTGCTCAAGGACACAGTGGTGGTGGCTGTGGGGATCGAACCAGCCACCTTCTGATTACCAGTTTACCAGTTATGTGCTTTAGACCACTACACTACCACCACTCCACTTTTTTTTACTCTCTGTACATTGACACTGCCAGGGGAGTAAACCCCATAGTGGAGAAGCTTCCATACGGGCTCCAAGAGAAATGGATGATGAAGGCTCTTACTATAAAAAGTTTATACAAGGAATACATAGTTGCTTTCCCCCCATTCTCTATCTTTGCTGATTTTCTGCGCAGACAAGCTAAAGCTCACAATAACCCTAGCTTCCATCTCGACTCATCGTCTACTTTCCCAAATAAAAGAGATAGATTCAGTGAGAGTCATAGCATTGCCCATAAAACAGTCTGTGCAGAAAACAGATGTCATTCCCTCTCCTAAGTCTACTCCCGTTGCTGAGAGCCCAGACAAGCAATGCCCTATACACCACAAACCACACCCACTACAAAGGTGTAGAGGCTTTAGAGAAATGACAATGGATGAACATAAGAGCATTTCTGAGAAATCTTTTTTAAATCCTGCACATCAAACATGCACGTAGCTCAGCATTGTGTTTCAAATGTGCAATGCACTGAATGCAAAAGTGACATGCACCCTTCAGCCCATCATCCGGGTCAAGCACCATTGCTTTCTAAGCCCTCTCTTTCCCCGACACAGCATGGTGGGGAGTTAGGAGAAATGTCTGACATTTCTGTTTCATCTAAATGTACAGAGGTATGCGGCGGAGGCTTTAGGGGAAAGTCTTGCTCAAGATATGCCTGGTTAATGTATACCCAGACGGTGATCGCAGCAAAGGCAAAAGGATGCACGCCGTGCTGGATGACCAAAGTAATAGATCACTCGCACGGTCAGAATTCTTTGGCCTGTTCAACATAATAGGCCCTACCATCACTTTTATGTTAAAGACCTGTTCAGGCGCAGCTGAAATAGCTGGCCAACGTGCTGCTGGCTACACAGAAGAGCCTGCTACGAGTTTTCCACTACCCATGCTTTTGGAGTGCAACATGATTCCTTATAACAGTGATGAAATTCCTACTCCGGCAGTAGCCTTCAGCCATCATCACTTACATTTTACATTTACATTTATGCATTTGCCAGAGGCTTTTATCCAAAGCGACTTACAGAGCACTTATTACAGGGACAATCCCCCCAGAGCAACTTGGAGTTAAGTGCCTTGCTCAAGGACACAATGGTGTTGGCTGTGGGGTTCGAACCAGCAACTTTCTGATTACCAGATTACTAGTAATGTGCTTTAGACCACTACACCACCACCACTCCACTCCACTCCACTTAATGCTAATAGCTCATGAAATACCACCTCTTGACGAAAAGGCCGAAAAGGCTAATAGGCAGAGACCTACTGAGAGTCCACAAGGGCCGCAGAAAAATTGATGGGCCACATGATGCTGCATTTGTGCAAAAGCTGGCATTCGGGTGCCCAGCACATATTCGACCATTTCCCTCTCCAAAGCTCAGAGTTTAGACCTACATGTTTTTTCAGATGCTTCTGTCAAAGCCAATTCTGCAGTCACGTATCTCCAAGTTACGCTGCCAAGATGGATCTAAAGAAGTGGGTTTTGTACTAGGAAAGTCGAGACTTGCCCCTCAGCCTGATCTTACAGTTCCCGGACTCGAGCTGTTGCAGAGGTCATATGTGAAGAAATAGACCTAGAATTCAGTTCAATCAGCTTCTACACAGACAGCAAAGTTGACTTGGGTTATAGTCCTAATAAATCACGGTGCTTCTACGTCTACTTAAATAACACAGTACAAAGAATCAGGCAATCTACTGAACCTAAACAATGGCATAATATGCCAACAGATGAAAATGTAGCTGATTATTGTTCATGTTCTGTTCTGCTTCAAATCTCCTCCCAAACACGTAGATTACAGGACCTCCTTTGCTTTATTGCAGTTCAACTCAGGCATCAGAAGAGCAAACCAGTTTTGAGCCAGTAATAATTTAGAATGAATGTAAACTAGAGGAAGTTGGCCAGCTGATTTATCTGAAGGACTTGTTGAGTCTGGACAACGAGTAGACACTTTGATCATCAACACAATGAAGACACAGTTGTAATAAAATTTATGAAATTATTAACAAGAGATTTGCAAGAGTAAATACCACAACAATTAATAATGATAATAATGAATATGCACTGCTAAAGGATAATAAACTAATAGCCAAAAAGGAAAGTACTGAATTAAATAATAATACAAATAAATGATTTGAACACAGAATGGATAAATGCAATGCTGCTGAACTGAATGTAGCAATGGTAGAGAATTGTATGGGAATGCTGCTTATGGGGAACCACCTAATGACTATGGCAAAATGGTGATAAATAATGATTATTTATCATTAAACAAATAATATACCTATTATTTGAAACAAGCTGACCACAGGTAACTGTTATATAATCAAGTTAGAAAAACATATTGTGGCAGCAGGGGCGTGGTCAAGCGCCTGTCCGGGAGAGGAAAGCGGACACACCTGTCTCTAATTCCAGTGAGCACGAGGAGAGCGGCATAATTTATCTCAGGTGTAAGCGCTCTTACCGCTTTCCTCTCCCGGATGGGTGCTTGACCACGCCCCTGCTGCCACACATATGTTGCAGGTATAAACTAAAGCCAAGGTCTCTAGAAAGAGGTTTGGTAAGTTTATATTTACGTTCCACACAGCCGGGTGATCAGTCCGGCAGTAGAGACATCTTCCACTGGCGATGCAGGTAGAGTTCAGTGGGAAGGGCGCAGTGTTGAGATCCAGTAGTTGTTGCCATGCTGGACAGGAGGATGCTGAACTTCGGTTAAACCAAGAGGGTCCTTGAATAATGGACCAGGCAGCTGGGTCAGCTGAATCTTCACAGGGTCCTTTACAGGCTGGCTGCGTCACAGATGAGCCTGCGGGGCAGGCAATGTTCTATCTAGGAAAGATGGCACCGGTGTTTGTGCTGTCTGGTGCTCTCCATGTTTGTGGTTGTTTGGATGTTTATATGTTTATACTGTATGTCTTTAACTGCTGGTCGCTTCTGACATACGATCCCCAGACGCTCCTGGACATTCAAAACACATTTCTGGATAATTATCAGGCGGATTTGGATTACTTTATTAATAATCATAGGGAGAACAACTTTGAAGTGGATGTTTCAGACGAGTTATGCCGGTGGCCACTCGATGTTTCCCGCAGACAACGCAGAAGACATGGGAGAAGATGCGGGAAATGAGGCGGGATCACAATCAGACTGAAAGCACAGTTGCAGGCTAGTTATTTATCTAGCCCTGCTTCCTATGCATGGAAGAGTGATGAGACATGAGTGACGAGACATGTCCTTAGCGGCACTTTTGTATGGCGCCTGCTGGATTTACCCTTCCATTGGCTTCTACCGAAATCCTGAACACGTCCTCCCTAGACCCCTCTGCCCAGATCGGTCTTCGCTTCAATCGTGGTGGAGTAACTCCTGCAAACCTCCGCTCCTTGGAGAAAGGCACAGACTCCTCCAGCGTCATTTCTCCTCCGAAAATGGCTTTAATCAATGCATGTTCCCTGGTCAACAAGACATTTTTACTAAACTACTTCTCCACGCACAAGTTGGACTTCATGTTCATTACTGAAACCTGGATAAAGGTGGGAGATTTAAGTCCTTTTGCTGATCTGGTTCCTGTAGAATTTAAAAACTATTTTAAATCTCTCTGCCAGACCGTATCGTGTACTGGTTAGTCTAGCTTCAAAGTGCAGCTATTACGGCTGGAGTGGAATGGACCGGTGATGCCAGCTGTGGTTTATCGACCTCCACACTCAGTGAAAGACTTTATATATGAATTCACCGAATTCATGGGATTTATTATTACAAAATGTGACCGCTTTTTATTGGTTGGTGACTTTAACATCCATGTGTGCTGTCACTCCTTTAGCAAAGGAATTCCTCAGCCTTATTGACTCTTTTAATTTAGTCCAATGGATAAAGGACCCCACACACATTTATGGTCACACTCTAGACTTGGTTCTTTCATACGGATTGTCCGTTGCTGATTTATCAGTCTCAGATATGTTGTTATCCGATCACCTGCCGATATTATTTTCTATGTCTCTCCCTATGCTCACTCAAAGAGCAACTCTAGCTGAAGAACTGGTCCGTTATTATTCTCCTAATTTCTGTGAAGATTTTAATCAGCGTTTTAATATATCCAGCACATCACTGTCCCTCGAATCTCTGCTACCCGATTTGAATGCTGACCACCACCTCAGGTTGCTAAATTCTGTATGGTTGGACGTTTTAAATGATACTGCACCTCTAAAACAATGTAAATCTAAATGTATATCTGAACCATGGCTCAACTCCATTACTCACTCTTCTAGACAAGCATGCAGAAGAGCTGAGCAAAAATGGAAAAAGGACAAACTTCAAGTTTCTTTCAAAATACTGAAAGACTGCTTATTGGTGTATCACAGAACTGTAAAATCAGCTAAAGCTGCTTACTTTTCAAATTTAATTACAAATAATCACCATCGTCCCAAAGTTTTGTTTTGTATTATAACTTCTGTTTTGAACCCCCCTGTTAATGTTATACCTAATCCTTCTGTTGTATTATGTGAAGGTTTCTTGAGATTTTTTTGTAACAAAATAACTAACTTACAATCGCAGTTAATGCCTTGCACTGAGGATCAACTAAATTATATGCAGTCACTAGCCTCATAGGATGCCTTCGACCCTATCACGTTAAACACAGTTATACAAATAACAGCCAGTCTTAAACCTTCCCATTGTCCCTTGATACTATTCACCCTCAGTATTTCAAACAAATAGTAGACTTAGTAGGTCCTGGTCTGGTATCCTTTTTGAATAAATGTCTGTTTACAGGGTCCATCCCCAAATCCCTCAAAATGGCAGTTGTCACTTCTTTACTCAAGAAGCCTACACTAGATACATCTGTTTTAAATAATTTCTGACCAATCTCTGTCTTACCCTTTATTTCCAAAATAATGGAGAAGATTGTGCTTATGCAGCATCAGGTATTTCTTAAGAACAACCAAATCTTTGAAACCTCTCAGTCTGGTTTTAAATCTTCATATTGTACAAAATCTGCTCTTTTTAGAGTTTTAAATGACATTTTAGAAGCTACAGATACAGATTTAGATAGGGTCCCTGCCATACATTGGTCCCTGGAATGACATCTTAACTGATGTTCACCACACTACCTTAGACAGTAGTGGTCTGCTCAGAATTGGTAGACGGATTTACCATGCAGGCCTTTCGTTGAAAGAGAAAAACCGTCATCATCCCTGGAGGCAATCATATAGAAAATCATCTTGTAAGACATTACCAAGAGAAAGACCAACATCAGGGAAGGCATTTTACAGAGGGAGCTGTGAGAGCAAGCAGTCTGTGGGCAGTAGGAGTTAAAAGAGTCATCAGTAAAGTGCTTCATCAGTTTGTTATCTGTAGGAAATTCAGAGGGAAATTTAAGCAGCAACAAATGAGCTATCTGCCAGCAGAACGGCTCCAAGTAGACCCTCCTTTCTCATATGTTGGAATGGACATATTTGGACCATGGGAGGTAACAGCAAGGCACATAAGGGGAGGTCATGCAAACACCAAGAGTGGGCAGTACTATTCACCTGCTTAAGTACATGGGCAGTCTACATAAAAGCTGTGAAAGAAATTAGATCTTCAAGCTTCATTAATCACTGAGGCACTTCTTTGCACTACGTGGTCCAGCCAAACAACTACGCTCAGACTGTGGCACCATATTCATTGGCACATGTAGAGAAATGGACAACGTGCAAGAACTCTTACAAGACCAGAGGTGCACTTAGATCTTTAATCCTCCACACTCCTCTCACATGGGTGATTGGAGTAGCACGTTGCATTTTGGATTGCATGTTTTTATAAGCTGGTAAAGCACAGCTTACTCACAAAGTGTTAACTACGTTCTTAACTGAGGTCACAGCTATAATGAATGTGCACCCTTTGATGCCCGTTTCATCCCACCCTGAGAGTCCTCACATTCTAACACCCTATATGCTGTTAAATATATGCTAAAATGCAAGTGGAAACATGTTCAATTGATGGCTGATTAATTCTGGTACAGATGGCGCAAGGAATACCTGAGCACTTTGCAGTGTCATCAAACATGGCCACATAAGAAACCTGACATCAAAGAGGGAGATGTAGTTTTACTTAAGGAGAACCAAGCTAGAAGGAATGCATGGCTTTTGAGCATCATAGTGTCCTAATAAAGATGGGAAGATAAGGAAATCTGAAGTGAAAATCATTCAACAAGGTCTAACAAAGATCTATTACAGACCTATCTAAGATTGGTCTTCCTAATGCCCGTTAGCTAAAGGTTTTTATATATAGTTTGGTATCTCAAAGATACCAGGCGGGGAGTGTTTTTAGTGTGATGGAAGCTGTAAATAATTCTACAATTGTGCTTCTAAGTTTAAATAACCCTTACATATTGTAGACCTTGTACCCATACATTTACATAGGTACACAAACTCCCCCCCATTATAAAAAAAGGAGAGATCATAAAAATGGTTCCTTTCAAGTTGGTCTCTCGATGCTGCAACAGTAGTTGACGCTATGGGAACAGCTCCCAGGAGTGATGATCTCTGAAGCCCATATGGAATCCTGCCAATCTATTGGCAGGTGGTACTTCAAGTCTTATGTGGGCATAAAAACTGGAGCATTTTGCCGTTTAGTCAGAATTTTTCACTTCAGGGTCGCCATTAGATCTTGCATGCTCTGCAAACCCAACTCATTGCTTTGTTATTCTAATCTGCACATCTAAATAGTGAATTGTATTATTTTCTTTGTCTTTTATGACTTAGTTGCGGTCTATTATCATACAGTAACACACTAACAGAGTGACCGATGTACAGTATTTCGGCATGAAATCAGACTTTTTCCTCAAAATCTAAACACAAGTAATCATTGGTGATGCATTTAGGCTCAAGGTGTAAACAGTGATGTTTCTCACCTGACCACATGTGATTGGATCATCCAAGACATATCTTAAAACCAGGTATAAACACAGTACCGCCACTCCCTGTACGCATATTACGCAGTCTGCGTAAGGCACCAACTCCTTAGGAGGAAACCATAAACTCCACCGGCTGCCCTTACTCCCACTTTATATGTTATTCAAGGAGCGGAGCACAGATGATCACCTTTCACCTTGTACTCCCCCCATGCCTAACAACTCATACATATAAACATACATCTTTCAGGGCTCCCGATTGATCTGCATGTGTTCCCTGTTCCTTCTCTGTGTATGTGTGTGTGGCCATATATTTAGCCCCCAGCCGAACTATTTTGTTCCTATTTTGGGGAGAACAATAGAGAGAAGGCCACGGCTGGGCCAGCCAGTCCTTATACTTCTGAGCAGTTAGCCATTCCTCTAGGTAAAGGGGACCGCATCATACCTGCCAGTGTGTTGGGGGTAGTTATGCGACGGCTTGTTGCGCTCGTCTCGCACTGCCAGTCTGCGTAACTCGGTTCAGCTCTTGTGGCATTTTCCATTGGGACCCCTAGTGTCAACTCATCGACACAATGTCGAGAGAGTGACAGATAGGGAATGTATCGGTTACTGATGTAACCTCCATTCCCTGATGGAGGGAACGAGACATTGTGTCCCTCCTGCAACAACACTGAACCAACCGCTGAAATGGCCAGGTCTTTGGCTTGGCTCCTCAGTGCAATACCTGATGTGTGTTTGCAGCATCACTCCTTTATACCCGTATGTCCAGGGGAGTGGCATGCAAATTCCACACGGCAATTTCCATTGGCCTTTTCTCAAGATCAGAGATGTCTGGTCTCCGCAGGAGCGACCCCTAGTGTCAACTCATCAACACAACGTCTCGTTCCCTCCATCAGGGAACGGAGGTTACATCAGTAACCGAGACGTTTTCGTTCTTTCATCCCAGTTAAGCAGTACAGACAGTTATTCATTTATTTGCTTAGGCACCACCCACAAGTATAAGCACTTTATGTTATTCTTTCTCTGATTCCATTGTTTACTGCCCTTTCATTCAACTCCTTACATTTATTCAACCTAAATCACGCCCCCTACTAAAAATGCCCAAGCATGCTTACCAAAAAGAGTAAGTCAATCAGAAGCTCCTTTCATTCATGCTATCTGATAGGCTAGAGTTTAGTTTGTCAACACATTCAAGTTCACATAACTAATTTGTTATTTAGTGATAAAATGGTTATATGCCGTGAAAGCCTCGATGACCTATGCGGATTTGGCAAAGTTAATTTCAATTAAAAATCGAGAAATAGAGGCTATCAAAACTTCAACAAGTGGGCAACTTTTACAAAGTGACAGCAAGGAGAGATGCATGGATTTTGTGTTCAAGTAAAGGTAAATGAAAGTATTTATTAAAAATCTGTGTTATTGATACTAGGCCATAGATACTAGGTCATTGTTTCTGGTTAGTCTGAGGCTATGAAGTGGTGATCTGGCAATCAAAAAAAGCCTTGAGCATTCAGGTTAAGATTGTTGTCTTTTGTGGTCAGATTAGTTAATAGTCCATTCCAGTGGGTTTCAACTGTTGGAAGAGTGACATGTGAGTCCTATGATGCTGAAACTACTGTATTAATTGGCAATCTTTTCATTTTGTTGTATGTCAAAATAAGCTCTTCTGGCACTATGGTTCATTGTATGATTTAATGGACATAAATATTATTGTCCTAAATTGGTCATTAAGTTCACCACTGTGACAACTGTTTCCATTGACTGGTGGGTTCTAAAGCAGCAATTTAAATCAGTAACATTTACGCGACATTACACTCAACCTTCCAATGTGTTTTGGGCTCAGCTTTTAATAATGTGCATTAAAAATATGTAATGCTTGCCCAGTCTCAAAGCCCATGGCACATGCCTGCTTAGCACAGAGAACTGTCATTTTAAAAATAATTATTTATCATTAAATAACTAATTATAATTATTTAGATAATTATTAACCAATCTTTTAACCAGTTATTAGCTGTGGAAATCCGGAACCGGAACTAAAAATACTGCTTCTGCTCAGAACGAACAAAAATGTAAAAATTTTTTGTTTTCTAGCAATCGTGAGAATGATTAGTTCTGTTCTGTAGTGTTTGGGATGAGTACAAGAATTAAACCATTTCTTGTTGGACGGTTTTTCTCTCCATTAATTACAAACATATTTACAAAATATTTCTTTAAGAATTAATGAGTCATGTAATTTAGATGGTGGTTTGCTGCTTGTGTAATATTGACAGGGTTTTAGCTTTGCAAAGTGCCAGAAAATATTACCCCTTATGTTTGAATAAATATTGCATACATGTTTCATGGCCAATCAATTCTTCAAGAGAGTTCAATTCATATTGTGTTTCTTTGTTGTTTCTCAGTAGTTTTCATGTCAGTACAACATAAAATATTGGTGCTTTAAAGTTTTGAAAAATGTAAAGTGCAACCACAACTATATAAGGAGACACAATTGGGGCGTACACAATGATTTCTGTTTGGTTATATGAAGCAGAAGACAGCAGAGATCCTCTGGCGCCTTTACCTCATTGTTTCCTCTGGTACAGCACAGATAAACAGTGTCACCTGATTTTTGCACTTGGCCTATCAAAATGGTTTTGCACTTTCAACTACCAAACAAAATGTGAAAACTGAAGATAAAGAGTTTCAGATTGTACAGTACCAAAATATTAATCAGCTGTATAAAGATTTGCAATATTGACAGACTACTATATTCCCCCAGACAGACTGTGTTACATTTGGCCAACTGTTATACCTTTCACATGTTTATTTTGCTTAACAAACACAATATGCATATCTATAACTGTTTACAATGAATAAATAATTAAATGAACTAAAACGAAACTTAAAAACGTATAATTTAAATGAAATTTGCTTTGAGCAGTGGCATCTCCTGGCATAGGTGATACAGGCAGTTCGTGCATGTGGTTTTTAAAATGAAGTGACGGTTGAGTGAAACAGCAGGACATCGGAAGTTAGAGATCTATTCTATCAAGTTTTTATAATGCTGTGTAAAAGTATCTGATTCTCTCTTAATTTAACTGATATTCACATGGGAAACTTTAATTCATTTTCTTGGATTTTAGAAAAAATAAATCGAAGTAATTTCTTAAATGCAATACTGTGAATTATAAATTTGATAACTATCTCTTTTTAAAACCGGAGTAGACTGTGAAACCATGACATCCCTATTCGGGACTCAGACACACTCTTTCAGATTAACTCTAGACTAAAGACTTATCTCTTCAGCAAGGCATACAGCTCATTTATCCCTCAACTCAGCTGCATTAGTCAGGTCTGCCAGAATGGAAACACTTCTCATATTCTATAACTTTGCATTAAAGTGAATGGCATCTACGTTAACATTATTATATTTATTTCCCTTTCACAACCTCCCATATGAAAGAAAAATACATGAGGCTGATGTTACATGAGCCTGCCAGATCCAGCTCCGGTTCTGCCTGAAGTCCCACTACAACCATTACAGTATGTGTCGCTGAGTGATGAGCACTAACGGCAGATTATACTTGCCAGACATCACTTCAGTCTACTATGATGGACTTTACAGTGGATGAACTGCTGCCAACAACAACAACAATAAGACATGATACTTCACTGACCTCTGTCTGCATCATAGTCATAGGATGGACTACACCCTCTGAAAATGAAATACACAGACAATAAATGAATACCAACTAAAACCTTCATCAGCCAAATAACAAAGGACAATGCTTCCCTGTGCACGTCTGCGGGTAATTCAGAATGGACTTCAAAGGCTTTTAAACATTAATCATACTGTTCATGTAAAATCCTATTGTTTAAACATTGGCCACCAAAATCTACTCAGTTTACTAATTTTAAACATGATTTGTACTTCACATACTGTATATAACTAATATTTCACATATTCTTATGATAAGAGCATAGCATGTCCCACATTCCTTTTTATGTTAAAAATCAAGAAATTCATAGTAGAAATATTGAAAAAATAAAATCTAAAGGAAATGTGTATACTCAAGCTTTTTATTACTTATATTTTCTCAGGCTATTTATTACTTATATTTTTAAATAATAATAAATAAATATAATGATAAATATACATATCAAATGAAATCTAGGGATCTGTAAGATATCAAACAATACATAAAGTCAATTTTTTTAATTATATTTTCTATAAAAAAAACTGCTATTAAAATTTGTGTCTTCACTTTGATTCTACTCTGTCAGATTTTTTTTTATAATCCGGAAGAAATTAGACAATTCCATGGTCAGCTATAACTCTGTGTGGACACCACTTTCCACTTTCTGCTTACGGTGAATGCAACAGCAAGACACATGGTCTGGTAAGTTTTACATATTTTTTTATATTTTAAGTCTCTGAGGTAACAGCTTCAACATGTCAACACCATCAGCCCATTGTGATCATTTCTGTTAAGAATTGTGAAATGATTTTGACCTTTTAGATTAGATTATAGTCAGCTTCAACTGAGGAAAAACAATTATAATAAAACAAAATGGTTCCAGTGTACAACACATGGTTAAGATGGAAAAATATGCAATTTGCATTATATTCATGCTGTTTTGCCAGAGAGGAAACTTGCTCCCCTAGTGATCCAGACTTCCCCCAAGGTTATTTTTCTCCTTTAACTACATCTTAAGGGGTTTTGTGTTCCTTGCCACAGTAGCCTTCGGCATTCTCACTGGGGTTCTAAAGACAAAAAATAGTTTTAAGGCATTATCTACAATCACATTTTTCATCAGACCACACAATGAAGACTTTAAGACATTACAGACAGTAATTACAGCTTAATTTCCTGTTCCAGGATAATTTTCTGGAAAGCTGCATTGAGACCATGTGTTGTGAAAAGCACTATACCAATAAAGATGAATTGGCTTGAAAAAAAAGTTTAAATAAACCTGAAATCTTTTATTGGTTTAATCAATCAATACTGATTTACATCAGCCTCTCCAGATTCCCTCACTGCCACTAGTTTATTTTTCTATATATTTGTTTCTTGTGCAGTTTTGGGCTTATTTTGTTCCCTTTTCTTTCAGAGAAAAAAGTGTTAATAATAATTTGAATTTTATTTATGTTTAATGTTCAAACTGGATGCTGGTGTTGCAGTCTTCGTTTATTTTGCGCATCTCAGAAATCTGAGCTTTTCAAAAGTTACATTTGCTAAGATACTATATAATTTTTGCCGGGGACTTTAACACAGCCAACTTTAAAACAATCGCACCAAAATACCACCAACACATCAGCTTCAACACACGAGGGGACCGGGTTTTGGATCATTGCTATTCTCCTTTCCGGGATGGCTACAAATCCCTCCGCCGCCCACCATTTGGCAAATCAGACCACTCTTCCGTTCTGCTTCTGCCCGTTAAGTGCCGCGCGAACATCGCCGTTAACCCAGAAACGACTGCGATGTTCGCGCGGCACTATCTCGCTTTTAATTCCGGGAACGTGGAGGAGCATAAACAAGCCAATTATGCCCTCCATAACGCTATTAGTGCCGCCAAACGCCAGTAAAGGCACAAAATTGAAGGACAGTTCAACACCACTGACTCTAGAAGTATGTGACAGGGAATTAACATCATCACGGACTACAAAGGTAATTAAAACTCCGCCGTGAACACCGCAGCCTCTTCTGGATGAGCTGAATACATTTTATGCTCGTTTCGAGGACAATAACACTGCCCTCGTTGAGAGAGCTCTCGGCTGACGCTACAGATGATGGTTCACTCTCCATCTCTGTTGCGGATGTAACCCGATCCTTCCGATGGGTGAACATCCGTAAAGCCACAGGTCCAGACGGCATTCCGGGCCGCGTCATCAGAGCTTGTGCGAACAAACTGGCTGGTGTTTTTACGGACATTTTCAACCTGTCTCTCTCCCTTTCTGTAGTCCCCACATGCTTCAAAATGTCAACCATTGTGCCTGTACCGAAGCAAGCCAAATTCACTTGCTTAAATGACTGGCGTCCTGTTGCTCTGACCCCCATCATCAGCAAATGCTTTGAGAGGCTAATCAGAGATCACATCTGCTTTGTGCTGCCCTCGTCACTGGACCCATTGCAGTTTGCCTACCGCAACAACCGCTCCACTGATGATGCCATTGCATCTAAAATACACACTGCTCCCTCCCACCTGGAAAAAAGGAACACAAATGTGAGAATGCTGTTTGTAGACTACAGCTCAGCATTCAACACTATAGTGCCCTCCATGCTTGATGAGAAACTCCGGGCTCTGGGCTTAAACAGCTCACTGTGCAGCTGGATTCTGGATTTCCTTTCAGGCAGATGTCAGGTGGTTAGAATGGGCAGCAACATCTCATCACTGACCCTCAACACTGGAGCCCCACAGGCCTGTGTTCTCAGCCCACTCCTGTATTCCCTGCACACACATGACTGTGTGGCAACACATAGCTCCAATGCCATCATTAAGTTTGCTGATGATACGACAGTGGTAGGTCTGATCACTGACAATGATGAAACAGTGTACAGAGAGGAGGTGCACACACTAACACAACCAAGGAGCTAGTGATGGACTTCAGGAAGAAAGACAGAGAACACAGCCCCATCACCATTAATTGAGCACCGGTGGAGAGAGTCAGCAGCTTCTAGTTCCACGGTGTCCACATCACTGAGGAACTCACATGGTCCGCCCACTCTGAGGCCGTTGTGAAGAAGGCTCACCAGCGCCTCTTCTTCCTGAGACGGCTGAGGAAGTTTGGAATGAACCACCACATCCTCACACGGTTCTACACCAGCACTGTAGAGAGCATCCTGACTGGCTGCATCACTGCCTGGTACGGCAATAGCACCGCTTACAACCTCAAAGCCCTGCAAAGGGTGGTGCGAACTGCCAGACACATCATCGGAGGTGAGCTTCCCTCCATCCAGGACATCTATAACAGGAGGTGTGTGAAAAAAGCTCAGAGGATCATCGGAGACTCCAGCAACCCGAGTCTGGGCTGCTCTCACTGCTACCATCAGGCAGGCGGTATCGCAGCATCAGGACCAACACCAGCCGATTACATGACACCAGCTTCTTCCCCCAAGCAGACTTTTGAACACTTGATCTCTCACTATCAGCAATCAGCACTTTATTAATCTTCTTAATCTTAATCTTATTATCTCACACTGGACTGTCAAATATATTCCCCTCAATACAACTACTGCATATATATATTTTATATACTCTTATTTTTTTATTTTTATTGTATGTGTATTCTATATTGTATGTATTGTTTACTGTACATTGTATATTATATTGTGTAAGTATGTGTACATTTGATATGTAAATTGTGTAGTGTAAATATGTTGTTTATTGTAATTGGTATATGTCTCGTCACTGTCATGACTGCTATGTTGCTCGGAACTGCATACAAGACTTTCACCTACTGTTGCACTTGTGTACATGGTAGTGTGACAATAAAGTGATTTGATTGATTTTATTTTATTTATATTTTCAACTTTTTGAAATGTCTATGTTAATGTTTTAAGCATTCCGATTGAGATATATGATAACATGTCTCTTTGTCTCACTTGTTCCTCAAGCAGACCCTTTGTGAGGTGAGGGAGGGGTGAAGTTTCTGATCAATAAGAGCCATGTCTTTCTAAAGCAAAGCAAATACAACTAACATGCAAAGAACAAGCACAGACTGTTGTGTAGGGCTGTATAGGCCTGGGATATCATCTCAATGATATTAATGGCAATATAAAATTAAGCAATATCATGAATATCAAAATTATTTAATACACTTTTTATTTAACAACATAATTTTTTATAAAAAAGCACATTATTAGGCTAATTAAATGATCCATCAGGGGCAGGGCTGCACAGTTGTCAGGATATAAACAACGAGGCAGAGGTAAGTGAATCCAAACACAGCTTTATTTTAGGTGGCAAGAGTGTTAGGTGAGCAATTTGGCAGTTCAGGTGCAGATACGGTGAAGATCACTCGGTGTCGGACAGGCAACAGGTAAGCACAACCACTTCGGGAATGTGGGAATCAAGTAGTCACAGTACAGTGATACAAATCCTCTCTTTTTAGAAGCAGATACTTGAAAACGGGTTCAGAAGACTCACTGACGAATCGGAGGGATACAGGGGCACTGACGATAGGAAATGTAAACAGGAGTCCTGGAGACAACAGAATGAGGACACAGAAGTTAGAGGTATTCAGGTAAGTTAACGTTACTTTTCAGCAATCGGGATGCTTCAGGGATTCAGAAGATCACGGTGAGAGTCTGTTCCTGTTGGAGGCTTGATGCTGAACTGGGGTTATGGTGAGTGATTTATAGTACGTGTTGATGAGGTTGTTAATAGTGAACAGGTGTGTTAGATTAGTAATCTGGGAAGAGTGATCGTTGAGTGGAGGGTGGAATCAAGCCTGGTTGATCTCTCACAACAGTTCATCACAATAACATTAAAATCATTATATGGTCATATTTAATTATTAAAAGAAAAGAAAACAAGAAAGAAAAAGAAACTGCCATTACATCAAATTAATAGCCTACATGGTTTACGTATATGCTTCAGAATGAACAATGACGTACTCTTCTGTGTTCACGCATGGGCCTCATGGATATGCTCATGGTGGTTGTGTGTTGCTATAATTATATAACTAGGCTAAAACATATCTAATCCACGCAATAATAAAATAAACCACAATTATACAATTTAGTATTATAATAATATTCAACTGAGTAAAAAAAAAGAATAATGTTTATT